>NW_006399845.1:3578096-3585279 GCF_000299155.1 Elephantulus edwardii | reverse complement strand
AAAGGGAAGAATCTGTTTAGCATTTTATAATCTGAAAAAATCCTGAGGGGCAAGATGAGGGGGGAACACAACAACCAACCTACTTCAAGTCTCAATACTGAGGGATTCTAGCGAGAAAGCACTGCAAAACACAGGAAGGATTAAAAGAAGAGCGAAAAATCTTATACTTACTGCACAAACATAATTTGTTGATTTACAGCCATTTTAAGACATAGTCTGTAATAGTATTGAAGGCAAAATTATAAGCTCTACTGAAAGCAATAGATTCAGAATCCCTTTCACATTCATTTTGGGGTGGTTTTGTTTCCTATTTTTCTCTTTTTAATGACATTTGGCTTTCTTTCCAACTCAGGTGATGTTGAGTAGTCATTGTTCAATGCATCAAATATTTTTGAGATAATTTTTTAAATTCAAGTGGGAAAACTCAAGGTCATATTTTGACCTTTATGGAGTTCTTTTCATTTTCCTCCTGTTAATGTGAATTTATGTATGAGACATTGACATTAACAGAAATTCAAACTGGAATCAGAAGAAGCCAAAAAACAAAAGATAGAGTTTCTGATGGCACATAGATGTTGGATGAAAGCAGAGAACCCCAGAAAGATGCATATTGGTGTTTTATTGACTATGCAAAATATTCAACCGTGTGGACTATACTAAATTATTGACAATATTGAGAACAATAGGAATTTGAGAAGACTTAATTATAACAAACTGTTGACAGTTTTTGGGATGTTGGTCTTAATATTCTGGATTGCTGGTTATTATTTTTCTAGAGTTTCTAGTGCCTCATTGGTTTACTTTCACCCAGTAAAAATACTTGATCATTGTTCTATTTTATGAATTCTGTATAAAGAAGTCCAGACTTTCTGCTTTTAGGAAATGCATTGGTTTTGTGTTTTGATTACTTTTCTGGCGTGTTAGCTTGTTTTGATTTTTTGTGCCGGGTTTAAAGTAGTCTGCTTCTACTTTTACCATGTCACTGTGATAGAGGTTTTTCTTGACTGGGATTCTCATAGGTGCTGAGTCCAGTGACCTTGCCTGGGGAGCTCAGTTCTCCAGAAGAGCAGAGAACAATTTACCTTGCCTGAAGGTCTCTATGGGCCCGGGGCTGGTGGGAGGACTTACCTTAGCTAGAGTTCACAGCTCTATCAAATACCTTACTTTTGAAATTTGCTTAGATTTCTTGTAATGCTTTTGGTTTTTACATATAAATCTATAATCTGCTTTTAAATGCTAATAAATAAATAAATCTTATTTCTTTTCATTCACTTCCCATAATATAAAACTGATAAGAGTGAATAATTTTCTGGCACTTAACATATTCAGTATAAATAAGAAACAAAACAATGATAGGAAAAGACAGTAACACATGTTGGCAAGAATATAGATATCAGAAAACCCATATATTAATGCTCAAATGTAAAATTATTTGGATGCTATGAAAAACTTTTAGTTCATTTATTAAAAAGTTAAATATAGAATTTAGCATTTGATCCCACAATTTCATGTGTAGTTAGATAACCCAAAATTCATTATTAAACAAGTAAATGAGTACATATGTTTTTAGCAGTATTAAAACTACATGAATAAATGTAAACATAATATTGTTAATAAACAAAATGTAGTATTGCTCCCCATAGAGTTGTCAATGGTTGTGTTCTTTCAAAATTGTAGTCCCAGAGTTTTCAAGGCACACCTGAGTAGTTTTAAACTAACAAGTTTGGTTAGTACCTAAGATTTTAAGCGTTTCTAATTCTCAGGGACACCAACATATTGGCTCAAATAAACACACATTGGAGTATTAATTAGTTATTCAAAATGAATGAAGTATGAAATTCTGTCGAAGAAAACCCCAAAACATTACAATAAGTGAAATAAACCTGACAGAAAAGTTATTATATGATTACATTTATATGAAATATCAAGAATAGACATATTTAAAAAAATACAGATAGATGGTTTTCTTAAAGAAAAAAGAATGGACTGGAAATACTTAATGGGTAAAGGACTTTGTTTTGGAGTGATACAGGATATGTACTCTTCAGATAAATGGATTTTTCATCTGTTGTTCTTGTTATGTGCTGTAGAGTCACTTGCTACTCATAGCAACCCTATGTACAAAAGCCTTAAACCCTGTTCCGTCCTATGCAAATCTCACTGTCTCTGACACACCCATCCCAATTACTACAGTCACTGAATCAATCCATCTCATAGAGGGTCTTCCCTTCCTACGCTGTTCCACCACCCTCCCACGTATAACATTCCTCTCCGAGGACCAACCCCTCCTTCCAACATGTCCAAAGTGTATGAGACGAAGCCTCAGAATCCTTGCCTCCAAAAAGCAGCCTGGTTTAACCCTCTCTAGGGTGAACCTGTTTGTTTTCTTAGCAGTCCATGGTACATTCAATACTCTTCTCCAGCACGATAGCTCAAAGGCATCAATTCTCCTTCTATCATCCCTATTCACTGTCCAGCTCTCTGATGGCTTGTATCAGGTGCACCTTAGTTTCCAGAGTGACACTATTGCTCTTCAGTACCCTGGAGAGGTCCCTAACAGCAGACTTTCCCATCGCAATATGTCTTTTTAGAAAAGAAAACATTTAAATAAAAATAAATATGATTACCTTCACTCTATTGATAACATTACATAGACTGGATTATGCAATATGTAAGTTTAAAATGTCATTTAAGAAATTCTTTAAAATGACATGACTGAAAGTAAGGGAATTTTTTTGGTAAGTCTTGCAATAATTTATTTGGTTTTGTAAGATGAAATGGCTTGGGAGAAGGATGAGCAATCTCCTCCTGTAAAATTAACTTTTCTGAAAACCCACTGGAGGATCAGCTATGGATGAGTTCCGACTTGACAATACACAATAACAACAGCAACAAAATGAAACGGCATCAACTGAAAGACTGGTCAGGGTTATCAATATACAGTATCCATCTATCTGTAACCTGTGTGGAAAACTGTCCTCGTTTATATAAAGAAAGAGAGAGAATATCTCTGACTTCGAGTGATTGGGAAGACTTTCTCCAACCATGCCTTAAATAGGATGGGTAGCTTTGGAAATTATTTGCCTTCTTATCCTTGAAGAATCATTTGCAAAGCAGAATAATATAATTAACTTAAAGTGCACAACATATATGTAATTACAATTGTAAAACTATAAAATGAAATCAGTTGGTAGGGCAAATAGTCGTACTTAAGAATAATAACCTCGAGAAAGCAGTGATGATAGCAGTAACTCAGAATTACTTAGATTTTAATTTGTACCAAATGTTCATAACCCCCACAAGGTAGGTATTATTGTAATAATAGTTATTATTTATGTTGTTATAACTGTGGAAATACGAATTTCTAGAACTTGAGACATTTACAACAGCAAGCATCTGTTGTGGTTTGCCTCTTAGCATCAATGTATTTTTCTAAGTAAATATCCTAATTTTTTGTGGGAGGGAAAATAAAAACAAATATGTTAACAGCCTATCTGAAATTTAGGTGATCTCTGAACTTTTCTCTTATGTTTCTTAATGTTATTTTGTCCAGTTGCCATGGAGTCAAATCTACTTTATCATGACTCATATTTGTCAGTGTAGAATCGTTCCCTATAGAGTTCTCAATGGTTGTGTTCCTTCTAAGTTATCTCACCAGGCTTTTCAAGGCACATCTGAGTAGCTTCAAATTAACAACTTTTTAGTTAGTACCTAAGTCTTTAACCATTTGTACCACTCAGAGACCATCAATATATTGCCTTAAGCTATTTGAACTTGGCAAAGAGAGGAAGACTTTCAAAGAGAGGAAATGACACAATGACTACAGCAATGTGCTCAGGTGTGCCAGAGGTGATGAGGATGGCACAGGGCAGGACATGATTCAGATCTGTTATTCACAGGGTCACCATGAGTCAGATTCAACTTGAAGGCACCTAACCACAATGGTGCTCCTAAATCGGATAGTTCAAAATCACTAGCAGCTCAGAAAGAGTAAACAAGGAGTCCCCTTTTATCTCATTGTCGCCTCAGAAACTCCATGGAAGGTCAACCTGAGTCTGAAATGAGTCAGAATTTTTGTATCTCAATTAAAGCTACTACAGATATAAAACTGACCTGTCCACATGACTATTTTTTCTTTCTTTCTTTCTTTTTTTTTTTTTAACTAAAGCTTCTTTGCTGAAATTTCAACTAGTTTCCTGCTTTCAAAATTTTCTTGCCAACGTGTACGGGTCAAGAGTAGGGTTAAATGTTAAGAAATTTATTTGTTTAGTTCTCTCCTCCCCTGGGTTAACACTGGAGTGTGATTAATTGCAGCTCTGAGCTAATTTGTTGCCTAAGATTCTTGTATAACACTGTTAATGCCATATTAGACTTAACTAGGAGATGCAGGGGGTTGTCTTCCTGTAAGCCCAGAGTTACACGAACTATGCAAATGAACATACACATAAGAATGCTGTGTTTGTCTTCCTCATTGCAGCTTTCCCTGCAGGGTAACTCTAGCTAATCTAGTAATTAGTGGTAGGAAGCTTGAAAAGCTGCAAGCTAATTTACACATAAGAAAACTATGTTTAAAATGACATTAACTCACTAGGATTTTGTGTGGGGCTAGGCACACAGCTGTTCCATCCCCCTGGCAATATCCCCTGTGGTGCTTTGAAATGGAAAAGGGCATTAGGGTCTGCCTTGGAACCAAAGGCACATAAAGAGGGAGGAAGTTCAGACTGAAATTGTTCTCTTTGGTGCAGCTGAAATCCTAATAGACCATAGCAAGGATTGAAGAAGGTATAAACAATCAAGCACTAAACAGTCATGATGATAATTCCTATCAGATACTCATCGCTTACTAGGCCTCAGGCATCGTGGGAGATATTTTACAAATAATATCACATCTTTCTGCCTTCTCAAAATAAACAAATAAATATTGCCATCATTTTGTAGATACAGAAACAAATAGCTCAGAGAGCTTAATCAATTTGTCTAAACCCATGCAGTTACTCACAGCAATGTCAAGACTACAATTTAAGTCTTAATATAACTTTTCAATCTGTATGTGGAACAGATCATTTGAGAAGCTGGACTTTATGAGGAAGAGGAGGAAGAGAAGGAATATAACATCAGAATTAGAGGAAGACGCATGAACAACCAAAGTTATGCAGAGCATGTAATCTGCTGAAACTAAATGGGACCCAAAGTGATTGCTGCAGAAGGTCAAGTTCTGTATTCTTCAATATGGATTGATGCTCACCATCAAGAAAAGGAAGATTCTCACCACTGGACCAGTGGGCAGCACCATAGTAGATGGAAAAGAGATTGAGGTTGTTAATAATTATAGCTTGCTTGGTCCCACAATTAACAATCTTGGAACCAGCAGTTAGGAAATCAAAAGACAATTTACATTAGGCGAATTTGTTGTCAGGAACCTCTCCAAAATGCTAAAGAGCAACAATAGAACTCTGGTGATCAAGGTGTACCTGATTCAAGTCATGGCTTTCACAGTTGCTTGCTATGCAACAGAGAGCTCAACAGTGACTAAGGATGACAAGAAGAAGAAACAATGCCTTTGAGTTGTGGTGCTGGAGAAGAGCATTGAACATACCAATATGAAGAGAACAAACAGGTCTGTCCCTGGAGAGGGTGAAACCATGCTGCTCTTTGGAGGCAAAGATTTTGAAGCTAAGTCTCCTATATTTGGGCATGTGGCCAGAAGGGACCAGTCCTTGGAGAAGAACACCTTACATGGAAAGGTGGAGGTACAGCACAGGAAAGGAAGACTCTGAATGAGATGGAACGACACAGTATCCGGGATAATGATAGCAGGTGTGTCAGAGACAATGACAATTGGCTTAAGAAAGGATAGGGTTTAGAGCTGTTGTTTATGGGGGTCTCTCTGAAGTGCAGGCCAATTGATGACATGTAACAATAACAACTTTGTAATTATTATATAGTCTGTCTATAGAAGTATTTTGGTGTTGTTGTCTGCCATCACTTTGGAAATGACCAATAGCTGATCCTCCAGAAGATTTTCAGATGCAGCAAATAGGCAAGGGAGGATATTGCAAATCTCTCTTTCCTGGAGTAGCTGGTAGATTCTTGCAGCACAGCTTCTTACTACGAGGCCACCAGAGTTTCCTACAGTAGTTGTTGTTAGGTGCTGTTGAGTATAGTATGACTCATACTGACCCTGTGAACAGCCAACCTGAACCTTGTCTTAGCTTCTACCCTCCTCATTATCTCTGACAGACTAGAGCCCATTATTGGAGTTATCATGTCAATCCATCTCATTGGATGTTTTCTTTTCCTTTGCTGACCCTCTATCTTTCCAAGAGTGATGTCCCTTTCCAAATAGCCTCACCCAGTTAGGTGTCCAAAGTATATGACGTGAAGCTTTGACATCTTTGCCTCCCAGAAGCTCTCTGGCTGTACTTTTCCAAGATATATCTGTTTGTTGTTTTGACAGTCCATGGGATATTCAGTACTCCAGCACCCTAACTCAAAGGCATCAATTCTTCTACTACAACCAAAAAGTTGGGGGGAGGGGAGACCCACAGCAAAACCCTACTGCTATTAGTCATAACAACTCTCCATTGGCTTTCTGATGCTGGAGATGTTTATAGTAAATGACTGATCATCTTTCTCCTTCAGGAAGACTATGAATTTGAACTGTTGACTTTTTGATTAGCAGCCTTCTACCTATGCCAAAGGGTTTTTTGCTATTGTAGTACAATCCTAAAGAGATACTTCTTTTTAATCTAAAATAACACTAATACTTGAAGTACAGTCAACTTCATTATAATAAAGCTTGCTATTTCCTGAATGTTATTTTCTGAAATTATACTACTAGAAAAAATCATTTTCAGTCAATTAAAAATACACCTGAACCTATGCCCATCTTCAAAAGTAATTTTAAAAAATTTTTTTTTCACAGCAAACATTCTTAAACAAACTATAGCTAGTGGCTCCATATCTTCTCCACTTTTTTCTTCTAAACTTATTCTAATAGAGTTTTTTCTCTACTTATTCTAATAGAGTTTTTTTCTCTAATAATAAAATGGCTCAAAAACGACTTGTAATTATTCCCTTATCCTGTAAGTCTCACTTGGCATGGTAGATTATTCTTTTCTTCTATTTCTTCACTTGACTTTTGGGACACCATAATTTTTTTTTAATTTATTTATTTTTTTAA
>NW_006399845.1:3540729-3577911 GCF_000299155.1 Elephantulus edwardii | reverse complement strand
CCCCACCCCCTAGCCCCAAATATAATCCACTCTACAACCCTCATTGCATACTCCTACGATAAAAATAATGCCCTAAAATATGTTCTTCTGTTTCAATAGCTACGTTTATTACATCTTGTCTGATATTTATTTGGTTTTGGGAAATTTCAAGTCGTAAAGAGTAGAGTTCTCCTGGACTCAATCTTCAAGAATCTTCTTTTCCCTTTTTACACTTGATCCTTTAAGAATGATCTGATCTATTATCAACATGTATTTCAAATCTAACTTTTTATAACCACATCTACTGGCCTCTGCAGAGCCGTAGCCATCATCCTGTCTTTCCTGGACACCTGCTTGCTTTAGTTCCACACTAATTCAGCTATCAACTTATGACAATATTCTATCATATTTCTGAGAGAGTAAATCAAAATGGAAGGAGACTGTTTATTTTTGTGTTTTGGAGACATTGGTAAATTTGAACCACCAGCGATTATCAGTGTAGCTCACTATGGATGGTACCACCAGAGTTGAACAGCCCCAGCCCCATTGCTCCCTCCCACCTCACTTGATTGCTTTAAATACAGTTCTTAAGTTTTTGTAATGTGTCCTGCTATGATTAATTTTTGTTGTTGTTGATTGTCATCCAGCCAAGCATGACTCATAGCAACCCTATGAAAAAAAATGCCTGAAGCCTTTTCATAACTATAGTCATTTATCAAAGTTCATAGAGTTTCTAGAGGCATGTTGTTTAAGAAGTGGATGCCACTCTTGCTTCCAAGCTAAGATTAATAGCAGGCTATTTATGAGAAGCCTCAAATAAGTATACTCCCAAATGTTTAATCAGTTTTATAAGTCCATGCTTTCTTTTTTTTTTAAATAATTTTAATGAGCATTTACAGAGATTTTGGATTTCCATTAATTCATTGCTGCACTTCTCTCCCCGCCCAGCCCTCCCCCTCCCAAGTCCATACTTTCTATTAATAGCTCCATTTGTTTCTCAGTTCTCTAATTTCTCTATGTCTTGTGGGTCCAATGATTTGCTAGGCATCCTGTAGGGACTCAAACTCCTCAGGGGAATGACTCATGTAACTGTCAATATGCAGTATGAGTTTTTTGAGCAAGGCTGGATGAAGTAGAAAGCTTAAAAACAGTAAATACTATTGCTCCTGTGTTGGTATTTACACATACCCTCTAGTGTGGAGAGTTCTCTCTTTATATTGCTACTTTAGCTGTTGATGATTAGCAAGTCTATGGTGATTTGAAAGACCACGTGTCTGCAGTTAAGGTAGCTGGAGACCAGAGGAGTTAATTAATGGCTTAAAAAAAAAAGCCAACTTGTAGACTAACATCACACCTCCTATAAACCAAAGTAAGCTTCTGAAAATATGAGAATTCACATATCCAGATTTAAAATATCTAATGATTTCGCTTTGTACTTAGAATACAGTTCAAACTCTATGGAATGCTGTTGTTGTTGTTGTTAGGTGCCATTGAGTTGAGTACAATTCACAGCAAACCTCTTAAAAAAGGTCTGAATCTTGTCCTATCATGCACCATCCTCACAATCCCTGACACACTCAAGCCCGTTGATGCCGTCACCATCACCGTGTCAATCCACCTAGATGAAGATTTTCCTCTCCTTCGCTGTCTTTCCACCTTTCCAAGCGTGACCTCTCCAAGTAACATGAGCAAAAGATGTAAGATTAAGCTTCATCATCTTTGCCTCTAAGGAGCATTGTGGCTGTACCATCTCCAAGACATATCTGTTTGTTCTTTTAGCATTCCATGGATTCAGCACTCTTTTCCAACATCAGAGTTCAAAGACATCAATTAATCTGTCGTCCTTTTTCATGGTTCAGTTCTCAGACATAAAGCAAGTGACTGAAAAGACCATGATCTATATCAATCTCACCTTAGTCCTCAAATTGGTGTCATTGTTTCTCAACACTTGGAAGACATCTCTGACTATAGACTTTCCCATTGCAATACGCCTCCTGGTCTTCTATCTGCTGTTACCAAATATATTAATTGTGGATCCAAATAAGATAAAGTTGATAACAGTTTCAATCTTTTCTTCTTCTTTCATGGTGTTGCCTATTTGTCCATTTGTGAGGATTTTTGTCTTCTTAATATTGAGATGCAATTCATATTGAAGGTTGAAGTGCTTAATCTTCTGTGGCATGTACTTCTAGTACTGTCCATTTTTAGTGAGTAATTGAACTGTCATCTACGTAGTGCAGGTTATTAATAAGTCTTTCTCCAATCCTGAAACCACATTCTTTTTCATAGAGTACAGCTTCTTGAATAATTTGTATTATGACATGGTGAAACAATTATTTTACATTTGAAACTTTCCCCACCCCCTAGTTGGTAAAAAAGAGTTACTATGCTCAGCTGCCATTCAAAAGGCTAAATTTGGAGTTTTCTCCAAGAGGCAGTTGGGAAGAAAGATGTAGGGATTTACTTCCAAAAATAATTATCAAAAACTATGGAGCCCAGATCTATTGTGTTAAATTGAGTCTCCAAGAGTCAGAATAGCCAACAAGTCAACTGATATTTTCCCCTCACTAGCAGGGCATTATGAGGAGGAGTTTGGCAACAAGATTGGAGAAGACTCATTAACAACCTATGATATGCAGATAACACTATCTTGCTTGCTGAAACTGAAGAAGACTTGAAGCACTTACAGCAAAAGGTCAAGGGCTATAGTCTTCAATATGGATTGAAGCTCAACATCAAGAAGACAAAGATTCTCACCACTGGTACAAGTGGCAGTACCATATTAGATGGAGAAGAGATTGAAGTTGTTAACAATTACAGCTTGCTCAGCTCCACAATCAACACTCTTAACAAAAAAGAGTCAGGAAATTAAAAGACAAATTGCATTGGGAAAATCTGCTGTCATGGACCTCTCCAGAGTGCTGAAGAGCAACAATGTCAGCGTAGATACAAAGGTGTGCCTAATGCAGGCCTTGGTGTTCTCAGTTACTTGTTATGCTTCAGAGAATTGGGCAATGACTAAGGATGACAGAAGATGAATCAATGCCTTTGAGCTGTGTTGCTGGAGAATAGTCTTGTACATCATGGAATGTCAAGAAACCAAGTCTTCTTGGAGACTAGAATTTTGAAGTTCCGCCTCACTTTGGGTATGTGGCCAGGAGAGATAGGTTCTTGGAGCAGGACATCATTCTCTGAAGGGTGGATGGACAGTGCAGGAGAGGAAGACCATGGATAAGATGGATTAATACAGTATAGTAACTGGGGCAGTGGGGTTTGGTGTGTTGGAATTAGTGAGACTGGCTCAGGGCAGGGAAGGCTTCAGAGCTGTAGTACATAGGGTCACTTTACATTGCAGGCAAGCCAATGGCACATAACAACAGTTTCCTCTGGAAACTCTATGAACTTTGATAAATGTTGATAGTTGAAGAGGGGCTTCAGGGCTTTTGTTTACATGGTCACTGTGAGTCATCCTCAACTCCAGGGCAAACAACAGGAACCAGTTTTTATCATTTTCATATGCTGAATTTCTTTTCTAGCTACACAGACCTTGTTTTACTTGTGCAAATCTTCTAAGCTTGTTTTATACCAAGGTCTTTTCACTTCTTGTGCCTACTATGGAATTTTCTGCCCTTAGATTTCCACGTATGTTACTCTTTATTCTCATTCTGTTATCTTAAATATCTTCTCTTCAAGGAGATCTCTGCCCTATCATCTAATCGAAAAGTGCTTCTTGCATTCTTTAACGTATTACTATTATTTCAGTATTATCCAATCATATAAAATTTATGTAATAGCATCCAGTGTTGTTGCTGTTGATTACCTTCAATTTGAGCATGAGTCATAGCAACCCTATGTTCAAAAGTCCTGAAGCCCCTCTATAGCTATCGACATTTATCAAAGTTCGTATAGTATCTGGAGGCATGTTATTTAGGAAGTGAAAAAGTATCCAATATTGTACAATTTATTTATGTATTTGCTTGTTACATATCTATTTGCTAAACTGGAATACAAACTTTTTACAGCCTTTTGTCTGTTCTTTTCATCACTTCTTCCCCAGATTCTAAAATGAGAATAAGCTTATATTATCAGAGAAGAAGGAAGTAACTTAATCAATACTTGCATAAATAAAATGTAATTACAAATGTGAAAATGCCTGTGAAGAAGTACATTCTCCAAAAGGGTTGGGTAACTGAGTGACAGAGGATGTAGCCAGATGAATTTTAACTAATACACTGTATACATTGGAGAAGCTGAGACCCAAAGAATGAGATGGAGCTGATCAGCGATAAAAAAGGAGGAAGTCGTTTCAGACAGAGAAAATGGAATATAGGAAGAATCTTGTGGTTTTAAACAAATTACATGAACATCAGTGTAGAAGAAGTACAAATAAAAATTAGGTTGTATTGGAGGAGGAGACTGAAGAGACAAGGGTTTGGAAGTGCACTTTTCAGGATCTATTTTAATTTTTAAGGATTAAATACATAAAGATAATGTTTCAGGTGGTTTTTACTTCACACTTTGAATGCAGATCCTTAGCCTCACTTTCAAACTTCTGAGTCAAAATCTCCTTACCAGAGAGCTATAAATCTGCATTTTTAGCATCAACCTTGAAATTTAATCCAGGAAATTGGACTATATGAGGAAGAAAAGGGCATAGGCACTGAAGAAAGACTCATTAATAACATGTAATATGTAGATGACACAGTCTTGCTTGGTGATAACTAAGATAATTTGAAGCCTTTCTGATGAAGATCAAAGGCTAATATTTTCAGTATGGATTACACCTGAACATAGAGGAAACAAACGCCACAACTGATAAATGCAGAAAAGTTCAACACTGTTTAAGATTTCCTTTTACTTGGATCCACAATCAATATCTGTGAAAGTAGCACTCAGAAAGTCAAACGGAATATTACACTGGGAAATCTACTACAAAAGATGTTTTTAAAATATCAAAAATCACTTTAAAGACTAAAGTGCTCTTTATCTGAATCATGGTTTTTTCAATAACCTGATATGCATGCAAAAGCTAGATGATGAATACTGAAGACCAAAAAAGAATTGATATCTTTGAATTACAGTG
The DNA here is from genome assembly GCF_000299155.1 of Elephantulus edwardii. Lineage (NCBI taxonomy): Eukaryota > Metazoa > Chordata > Mammalia > Macroscelidea > Macroscelididae > Elephantulus > Elephantulus edwardii. Next base: position 3,572,849 of record NW_006399845.1, on the reverse strand, counting down.
TTGGTGAAGACTACTAAATACCATGGACTCCAGAAGAAGAACAAACAAATTTATCTTCAAAATATACTAAAATACAACTTAGTATGGTAAAATGTCTTCTCAGTTACTTTTAATATATTAAGAGGGACTAGGCCCAAGCCAGAAAATGACATCTTACTTGGTAGAGAGTGAAAAAGATGATTTTCAATGGGTTCAAACATACAACGAGTTGAAACATAGTAACAATTGTCAAGATGGTACATTATCAAAAAAATATTTCTTTATCTTGTACATAGAATCAATTACTATGAGTTGAAACTAATTTGAATACAGTTAAAAACAGATCAGCACTCTTTTAAGAGAAATGAAGAAACACCAAACTGTCTTCTAGAGTGGTCGCACCATTTTGCAATTTCACCATGAGTATATGAGAGTGCCTATCTTCCCACATCCTCTCCAACATTTATTGCTTGCTGCCTCACTAAACTTTGATACTGTTATTGGGGTGAGATGGTATCTCATTGTGGTTTTGATTTGCATCTCTCTTATTGTCAGTGATTTTGAGTATCTCTTCTTGTGCCTGTTGACCACCTGAATGTCTTCCTCTGCAAAAAGTTTTTTCATGTCTTTTGCTAATTTTGTAACTGGGTTATCAGTCTTTTTCTTCTGGAAGCCCAGGTGCATCATGTAAACTTTTATTATGAGTACCTTGTCCGAAATGGGATAGCTATGCCTTCTCCCCTCCTCAGTCAGTAGGTTTACTTTTTGCTCTGTTGGGAAAAGGTTTTGATGAGCACAGAGATTTAATATTTAGAAGGCTCCATTCATCAATTTTATCCTCTCCTCAATTTTATCCTTTCCAGAAATTTCCAACCGTAACTGAATAGATTGAGAAATTGTGGCACATTTACACAATGGAATACTATGAAGCACTTAGGAGCAGTGATTTCAAAAAAAATCTACGTAACTTAGGAGAAGTTGGAGAGCATTATGATGAGTGAACTAATGTAGTCTCATGAGGACAAATAATTGCATAAGACCATTATTGCAAAATAGAAGGATAACTAGTTAAAGATGTGTGGAAACTCAAGGGAGGGGGAGGGTTGAGAATGAGTAGGGGTAAAGCCACAGGACTACAGAGTTTGGTAGGTAAAAGAAGATGAGAAGGACCCAGGTGAAAAGATAGGGTAATGATGGGCAAAATCCAACGGTGTTTAATTTTATAAAACATAATGAATGAGAATGATTGTATGTAACATAGTAAGAATGAAAAATAGTGTGAAACACAATGCATACAAAACAATTAAAAAGGGGGGGAGAAATGATAATATAAATTTTTGTTACAATACTATTAGAGAACTCAGTGTAATTTCATGTATCTCTAAAGAACTGACTTGAGAATAATAGTAAATTATGTTTTTCCCAAATTGAAAAGATCAAGAGTTAAAAAAGCAATAAAGTAATCGGATTTTACTGGTGTTCACATCAGTAAATTTTACATTTCAATTAACCTACTTACCTCCAGCTCAGTAGCAAAATGAAGAAGTATTGTAATGGAAGGACATATGGGTGCTTCCCAACTTCTATTCACAGGGGACTCTGCATGTTTTGTTTATATTTATTTCAAAATATAAGTAGGAAATTGGAAAATCTGGTCTGGAAAACAATGTATTCAAATTTTGTAAATAAACTAGTATAATAAAAAAATATGAGAGGGGCTTTTAGGAAAGAGTGTGTAATAAGTGCACTTACTGTGTCACATTTAGATGCATTTCATTCTCCTAATTTGGCTAAGTGCAAATTAATGTGACATGGCAGCCATTGATGTTCTATCCACACATTGCAATTAAATTAATCCTATGGATAGGGTTCCCTCATTATATTTTACAACTTCAGAAACCCAGTGGAAGTACACTATGAATTAGAGCACATTCAATAGTTTGGAGTTTGGATAAAAAAAAAGAAAAGAAAAGAAAAAAACCAAACCAAAAACCCAAACAACTTAAATAAGTTATGTAACGTGTCTACTGATCTCAAAGAATTTATTATTTTATATAACATATGTTGTAGTTGTTATGTGCCTTCGAGTCACTTGCAACTCATAATGACCTTGTGTTCCCTAAACCCTGCTCTGTCCTGTGCCAATCTCACTGTCTCCAATACATCCTCCTCGATTACCTCAGTCATTCAATCAATCCATCTCATAGAAGGTCTTCCCCTCCTGTGCTGTCCCTCCACTCTCCCAAGCATGACATCCCTCTCCAAGGACTGATCCAGCCTTGTAACGTGTCCAAAGTATGTCAGACAAAGCCTCAGAATCCTCCAAGGAGCCGCCCGGTTTAACCATCTCTAGGATGAACCTGTTTGTTGGTACATTCAATAATCTTCTTCAGCAACACAGCTCAAAGGCATTAATTCTCCTGTCCACCCTAGTCACTGTCCAACTCTCTGATGCATAACAACTGATTGCAAAGACCATGACTTTTATCAAGAGCATCTTAGTCTCCAGAGTGACACCATTGCTCTTCAGTACTTTGGAGAGGTCCCAAACAGCAGACTTTCCCATCACAATACATCTTTTAATTTCCTGGCTGCTGGGGCCAAGAGTGTTGACTGTGGAGCCAAGCAAATTAAAGCTATGAACAGTCTCAATCTCTTCACCATTCATCCTGATGCTGCCAACTGGCCCAGTCATGAGAATCTTTGCCTTTTTAATATTGAGCCTCAATCCACGTAGGTCTTTTAAAAAATGTGTGTTATCTTGTAGAACTGGCTGATAATAAACTATTTCAGGAAGTCATAAGTAATCCAGTGTCAATGGTGATGAAGGAAGACATGAAAGCTGAACTAAATGTATTAGCAAAACAAAATCCCTAGGAATTGATGGGATATCAGTTGACATGTTTCAACAAACAGATGTAGTCCTGGACATGCTCAGCAGTAGTCTGTCTATACATAGGGGAAATGAGCACTGAAAATACTCCTTGAATAGTTGTCTTGAGTCAATGACTATCCTTTTCCATCTTCTAATGTGGAAGAGTATTGAGTATATCATGGACTGCTAGGAGAACAAACAAGTTTGACCTAGAGAGGGTGAAACCAGGCTGCTTCTTGGAGGCAAGGATTCTGAAGTTTGGTTTGGTATACTCTGGACATGTTGCAAGGGTGTATCAGTCCTTTGAGAGGGATGTGATGCTTGGGAGGGTGGAGGGACAGTGCAGGAGAGGAAGACCCTCGATGAGATGGATTGATTCAGTGACTGGGGTAGTGGGGGTAGGTGTGTCAGAGAAAACAAGATTGGCACAGGACAGAACAGGATTTAGAGCTGTTGTACACTGGGTAGCTATTGGTTACAGGCAACTTGACGGCACATAACACAGTAACAACAATCTGGGCATCTAGGAAATTCAATCAAGACAATAGTTGACATACTTTGGACATATTGCATGATGGAACCAGTCCCTGAAGAGGAATATCATGCTTGTGAGGGTGTAGGGACTGCTCAAGAAAGTAATATTCTCAATGAGATGGATTGATTCAGTGACTTGGGTAATGAGGTTAGGTGTGTCAGAGACAGTAAGGTTGGCACAGGACAAAGCAGGGTTTAGGGCTGTTGTACATAAGGTTGCTATGAGTCAATGGCACATAACAACAACAACAATATGTTTGGGATGGTGTAGGAACCGTGCAAGAGAGGAAGACCCTCAGTGAGATGGATTGATTCACTGATTGGAGTAATGGGAGTAGGTGGGTCGGAGACAATGAGGTTGGCACAGGTTAGAGCAGGGTTTAGGGCTTGTACATAGGGTCACTATGAGCAGCAAATGACTTGACGGCATATAACAACAGCAACAACACATACATACACACATGTATACATATTTAATTATGGGAGCTCTGGTGGCTTAGTGAGTTGTGCTGCTAATTCAAAGTTACATGGTTAAATCTACGAACTGTTCAATGGGAGAAAGGTGGGCAATGTCATCCATATAATTTAATGCCTCTGAAACCTGCTGGAGGGTCAGCTTTGAGTCGATTCTGACTTGAATGTACATAACAACAATACACACACACACACATACACACACACACACACACTCACCAATACAAAATTAATTTAACAAAGGGAGATAAAGATAGCCATAAAAGCAATAGATGAGATAAAAAAAATTCAAAATACACACAAAATAAGGAATAGAGAAAACAAAAATGGTCAACTAAATAAGCAAATTATAAGTTTCTAGAATGAATCTAATCATATCTAATTTACACTGAATATAGACGATTTAAAATATTCTACTAAATTGCAAACATTGTCACAGTATATAAGAACATAAACTTAAATTACATGCTTTTATAGGAGACCAAAATGTACATAAAACAGTCCCTGTCGTTGTATGCCACAACTCAGAACAATTCAATGAGCAGGGATCTGAACCTTACCTATCTTGTGCCATCTTCCCTGAATTTCTGCCATACTGAAGCTGATTGTGGTACTCACTGTGTCAATGCATCTTTCTAAGGGTCTTCTTTCTTTCTCTTACCCTCTACTTTCCCAGCATGATATCTTTCCCTAAGAACAAGTGCCTCCTGACAGCATGCCCATGTACATGAGATGAGGTTTCACCATTCTTGCTTCTAAAGACCACTCTGATTGCACTTGCTCTAAGATACCAATATCTACACATTCCATTTCACTTTTTGATCCCTGTGATAACGTGGATAGGATTCGGCGCTCTCTCTCTCTCTCATCACTTTTCCTAAATTCCTTTGTTTTTTATATTCCACATTCTAATTATTAATGGATCTGAAGCTGAATCTACTCATTTCATTCACACTATATCCGCACTTAAAGGTTCTTCATTGGTTGAAAGTTTACTCTGTTTTAGTCATTTCAGTTGATTCTGTTTTGAAGGACAGTTCTTTCCAAATCTCACTAACTTCAAGGACTCATCTTCCAGCTCTACTATCACTCAGTGATCTGCTGCTGTTCACAGAATTATCAAGGGCTCATTATTCAGAAGTGGATGGTCAGTCCTAATTTTTAGTCTCTTTTAGTCTAGAAGTTCCACTGAAATCTGTTCACCATAGATGACCCTCAGAGAGTATTTTAAATACTAGTTATGATGACATAACCATCTGTTAGAAAGCTTCCCAATAACACAGAAGTTGATAAAGAATCGTAAACTAACAGATCAATGGTGATCCTTCTAGTAGAGTCTACCTTAATGTCATGGGTGAAACAATATTTTCTGGCCTTCGTTTATTGTTGTGGCTAGAATAAAAATTAAGAGAAACAACTACAAACTACTATTAGTAATTGGAAGGTAGAATATATAAACATATGGAGGTAAGAAAATAGCAAGTTGTGACTAATTAAATGGAATTCATAAAAATGGGTATTCTAGACATAAATAGGTCTATATATAAATGTATAGAGAGATATATAGAGATATACACACTTACAGAAATGGGTGATCACTTGTCATTTTTGAGCTGGATAATCACATGTCCTACTAAGTCAGGAATGGCACATTAAAAAGGAATGGTATTGCTTCTTTATCAAAATGGAACTTTTAAAGATCTATTCTGAAGTACTATTCTATCAGTGATAAGATATTATTCATACAAATATAGAGAGGACCTGTTTAATAAAACAATTATTCAAAGTTACACACCACACACTAAAGCTCATTATAGGAAAACAGTTGAAGATTTCTACTGACTTCTACAGTCTGAACTTGATCAAAGAAAGACTTTCCTAACACCAGCAACTTGTTCTTTGCAAATAACCATTTAAATAATATGATCAGTGTTATTTCTACCACTAAGACAATAGTTTTCAATCACCAAAGAGTTTGAAGGTGTAAAGGAATTAATTTCATTTGAATTCACAGTCAGGGTTTAGGAAGATGCAGTCAAGCAATCAATTTCATTGGACAAATCAGTTTCAAAGAACAACTATAAAGTTATCAGTTTAAGAACTGAGGTATTCCTGAACCAAACCATGGTATTTTAAATGACATAATTTGTATGTGAAAGTTGGGTAGTGAGTAGGGAAAATTGATGGCTTTGGGTGGTAGTGTTTTTTAAGAGTATTGTATATACTACGGGCTGAAAAAAGAACAAAGAAGTATGTTTTAGGAAGAAAAGTGAAAGAATGCTTTTTAGAAAAGAAGATGGTGAGACTTCTTATATACCTTGGCTATGTTATCAGGAGGGATCAAACCTTGGAGAAAGACATGATGTTTGGTGAAATAGAGGGTTAAGTGGAAGAAAAAAGATCCTTCACTTGATGGATTGATAAAATGATCACAATAGTGGGCTCAGGAAAAGCAACAATTGTGAGGACAGTTCAAGATCCCCAGTATTTCACTTTGCTTTACACAGACATGCTATGGATTGGAACTAACTTGACAGACCTAACAACAACAGTAAGTCTATCCACTGTACCTTATCTACATTATTAAAAGAAAAATCAACTTTTAAAAAATCAAGTTTTAGTGAGTATATGCCATCTGAACAAAGAATCATGAATCAGACAACAGCCAGGCCAAAAATGGTGTGGAGTGCCAAAGAAAAGCAAGGGGGTATATCTTTTCTAGAATAAAAGTAGAAGCAAGGAAGGTTAAGCCAGAGTCACTGGAACTTAACTTTAATTTGCCAATGAAGCTTGATATTAGTCAATTTGGCAACTTATATAAGGTTTCATTTCGGCCCATTTGTTAGTTTTATTTTGTTGTTTGTTTTCACCCTTTGGACCTTTGGGCTCCTCTCAGTCTTAATGACTTCTGCACGTTTTTTTTTACGTTATCTTATATTTTAGAGTATCACATACCAAATTTCTTTCCTTTACAACACTTGACAATTAAAAACTTTATTTGTTTGCTTTCTCCTGCAGAACCGAAGACCTAAGATTAGAGGGTATCTTGTATGACTATTCACTACCCTACCTTGAGTTTTTCACAAAATGAATGGGCCTACTAAGCCTTGTTCTTATTGTGGGCTCTGTAGTGGGAACTGATTAATATTTGACCTTCCAGGGGGATTTTCAGAGGCAGTAAATTGTTAATGAGGAGATTACCTATCTTTTCCCCACACTATGAATTAAAAAAGCAATAATTGCTGAAAATAAAGCTTTTTTTCTATTAGCAAATCTGCCACCTAGGGGTCTGTTCTGTTCTAAGCAAATACTTTCCCTGGGGGATTATCTAACCCCCCCCCCCCTATTGGGAGCTCAACTGAGAAAAGTCACTTTATTCTTGCAGTTGCTGGAACTGGAGAAAGTATCCATGTACTCTTGAAGGGCTTTCAGGAAATCTGAAATATTGCAACTGTTTTATTGAAAGAATATTAAAGGGATGACCTTTGGCATGGTTTCAATCCAGCTGTTGCTGTAAAATCCCCCTGCCTGTGACAAAGTCAAAGATTGGTAAGTGGGAGGAACCATACCAAGGAGCCAGAAGCCAGGTCAAGAGCCAGAAAAGCAGTTGTGTATTTGGACTCCAAGAATGACAGCTATTACATTTGACTCACCTCGTGACTAATTTTAAAATTAAAAAAAAAAAAAGGAAAAAAGAAAAAAAAAAGTCTTGCAGTTGTAGCTTGTGGTAGAAAGCTAAGTGCCTGTTTGGGAAAAGAGACTTTTTGTCTCAAGTACTCACTTCTCACCTCTCTTTTCTCCCTATTTTTTTTTAACATGGCATTAAACAAAATAACAGCAAGAGCTTACTAATTGACTGTGGTCAGAAACCATCTGTACAGAAACATATGTTTTTCCCTTTAGTATAAAATAACATAGGCAAATGTTCCCTCAAGCAGTAATGAAGGTTAAATATCTTTGACCATCAAACATTCATGTTGCAGATAATTCAGGCACCAAAAGTACAGAGAGTGAGTGACAAATTACATATCCAGGGCACTTAGCTCATTTTTTAGGCACTACATGGCACCAGAAGAATCATCTCAGGGCCATACAAGTGCGGGCTGATGCTTCTTGGCCAAATATCCTTGTTTACATCTCCATAAAACACTGCGGCCATCAGCAGCTAGGAACTTTGAGAGGCAATTTAGAGACGGTACAATTTGCATGTAATTTATCATTGCAAGTAGATGGTTTCATTAAACAGCTGTAATGTGCTGCTTTTAAAAAGAAAAAAAAAGGTAAAAGTTCTATTACTTTTGTCCATCCTTCCTACTGTCCTTCCTTACTTGCACTCCTTTTATTTTCTGATCAGACTATTTAAAGTTCTCCATACCAAGATTTGAGGACTCCAAGAATAGACACAAATCACATGCTCCACCAGTGCAGGTGGTTGTTACGTTTGTTGTTAGGTGTCATCGAAATGAGAACAACTAATAGAAAACCTATGAACAACAGATCTAAACCTTGTCCTATCCTGTGGCATCTTCATCAACTCTGACATGCCTGAGCCCATTGTTTCAGTCACTGTGTCAATCCATCTGGTGGAGGGTCTTCCTTCTCTGTTTCCAACCCTACACTTTTCCACGCATGATGCTCCTCTAGAAGGAATAGGCTCTTTTAATAACATGCCTAAAGTATATGAGACAAAGCTTCACCATTCTTGTCTACAAAGAGCACACCGGTTGCATTTTCTCTAAGACTGATCTATTTGGTTTTTTGGCAATACACAGGATATCAAGAACTCTTCTCCAACACCACAGCTCACAGGCACCAATTCTAATTCTGTCATACTTATTCATTGTCTAGCACTCAGAAATGTAGGAAGTTATTGAAAAGACCATAGACTGAATCAGACACACTGTAGTCTTCAAACTGACATCATTGTTCTTCAGTAACTTGAAGGGGTCCCTAACAGAAGACTTTCCCAATGTAATCTGTATCCTGATTGCCTCCAGTCTGGAACACTGATTGTGGAACTAAGTAAGAGAAAATAATTGACAATTTAAAATTTTTCTCCATTTAGTGTCAAACCAATACTTGGACCAAGAGGCAGTCATCAGAACAGAGCAGGGTAACACTGCATGGTTCAAAATTGGGAAGGGTATACACCTGGGATGTGTCCTAGCTCCATACCTTTTCAACCTGTATGCAGAACAGATTATCTGAGAGGCTGGGCTCTATGAGGAGAAGTGTGGCGTCAGGACTGGTGGAAGATCTATTCACAATGTGCATTATGCAGATGACATAACCCTGCTTGCTGAAACTGAGGAGGACCTCATGCACTTGCTACAGAGGGTTAAGGATTGCAGACTTCAGTATGGAATGAGGATCAATGTCAAGAAGACAAAGATTCTCACCACTGGACCAATTGGTATCATCAGGATGGATGGTGAAGAGATTGAGATTGTTCACAGCTTCAGTTTACTCGGCTTCACGGTCAACACTCTTGGCACCAGCAGCCAGGAAATAAAAAAAATGCATTGCGATGGGAAAGTCTGCTGTTAGGGACCTCTCTAAAGTACTCAAGAGCAACAGTGTGTCTCTGGAGACTAAAGTGTGCCTGATACAGGCCCTGGTCTTTGCAATCACTTGTTATGCATCAGAGAGTTGAACAATGACTAGGGAGGATAGAAGGAGAATTGACGCCTTTGAGCTGTAGTGCTGGAGAAGAGTATTGAATGTACCATGGACTGCCAAGAAAACAAACAGATTGATTCATCCTGGAGAGGGTTAAACGAGGCTACTCCTTGGATGCAAGGATGCTGGGGCTTCTTCTGACATACTTTGGACATGTTGTAAGGAGGGACAGGTCCTTGGAGAGGGACATCATGCTTGGGAGTGTGGAGGGACAGCACAGAAGGGGAAGGCCCTCTATGAGGTGGATTGATTCAGTGACTGGGGTAATCGGGATGGGTGTGTCAGAAGCAGTGAGATTGGCACAGGATAGAGCAGGGTTTAGGGCTGTTGTACATAGGGTCGCTATGAGTCGCAAACGACTCGACGGCACATAACAACAACAACAAGAAGTACCAATGTTGCCTATTGGTCCAATGGTGATGAGTTTTGTTTTCTTGATGTTGAAATGTAAGCTTTATTGAAGACTATAGTTTTTGATCTTCCAAAGAATTCATTTCCACTCCTCCTCACTTTAAGCAAGCAAGATTGTTGATGAGTCTTCCTCCAATCCTGATGCTACACTTCTCTTTACATAATCTGGTTTCTTAAATGATTTGAGAAATACTGACTAGGTGAACAGGAAGAGTATTAGCATGATGGACACTTTTCCTGATTGTAAACCAAACTTTGTTCCCTTTGTTCTGCTCTTACAATTGCTTCCTGAACTTCCTTCATGTAAGTTTTGAATGAGTAGCGTTAAATGGTCTGGAATTCCTATTCTTCTCAAAGTTATCCATAATTCCTATGAATGACAATGTTGAATGCCTTTGCAAAGCATATAAAACACAAGTAAACATCTTTATAGTATACTCTGCTTTTAGCCAAGATCCATAAACATCAACAATTATATCCTTCCTTCCACAGTATCTTCTGAATTTCTGGAATGCCCTGATAATGTTCTATGCCAGTTACTTTTTAGTACTCTAGTGATTTCTTTTTTGCATGTGATATTAACAATATTGGCCTATAATTTCCACATGCTGTTGCATCACCATTTTTTTTAAATGGGAACAAATAAGAATCTCTTACAGTCAGTTGCCAAAGTAACTGTCTTCCAAAATTTGTGTCATTGGAGGCAAGAATCGCAAAGCTTGTCTCTCAAACTTGGGCCATGTTGCTAGGAAAGGCTATTCATTGGAAAGGGATATCATGCTTGGGAGAGTGGATAATCACTAAAAGAGAAGAAGACCCCCAACGAGGTAGATTGACACAGTGACTGCAGCAATGGGCTCAAGTGTATCAGAGATGATAAAGATGTCACAGAATAGGACAGTATTCAGGTCCATTAGTCACACTTGACTCCGTGGCATCTAACAAGAACAACAGCCTATGGCAAACAAAATGCCAATTAAGCAGCTAACATTGAGTTTGTTAGTCTTTGCAGCAACATGAGGTAGGAGAAGACTCCTGTATGAAATTTTATCTACACAATTGTAACTTGACAGTCTTTTCATCTCTCTGTGATTTTGTCATATGTTAATGGCATGAGTGATGTGATGCTGAAAGTTATGCAACTAATGTTTCAAACATCACCAGGGTTATTCATGGTGTGGAGCTTCCAGAGTAAGATAGATTAAGAAGCAGCACTTGCCATTCACTTGTAAACAATAGACCTTTTAGAATCCTATGAAGAATTAGAACATTGTACTTTAGTGTTATAAAATGAGCCCATCTAGTTGGAAGAAACTTAAAATGTACAAAGAAAGAGCTGCTTCCTCAAAATACAGTCAACCCTAAAGATTCAGATGGAGTCAAGATTTTAAGCAATGAAGGGCCTTCATTTGCTAATTTGCCAAAAATAAAAATGAAAAGAAACATTGATAAACAGTCACTAGTAATTAGAATGTGGAATGCACAAGGCTTTGTGAACTCTATGAGCATTAGAGATATGACAATAGTTATACAGAAGGGTTCAGATCTTTTGTTCATATAGTCTCTATGAGTAATACTTGACTCAACAGCACTAAACAACAACAATGTGAAAAGTATGAATCTGGAAAAATTGAAGTTGTCAGAAATGAAATGTAATACACAAAAATTGATATTAATGAGCTAAGATGAACTGGTATTGACCATTTTAAATCATAAAATCATGTGACCTCTTAAGCTGAAAATGGAAAATTGCAGAGTTCAAATGCCACACATTTCCAAAAAGATCATTTTAAGGCCTATCCTAAAGTACAATGGTGTCAGTGATAGGACATGATATGCATTTGTACAAGAAAGTCCTGCTAAGCTGTATAACACAGATACACACACACATACACACACACACACACCCCAATTATTAAAGTCGAAGATGATGAGATTGACATTTACTACCAATTTTTGTTGTATGAGATTGATAAATCATGCAATGAACAAGCATTGATGACCGGAATGCAAAAGTTGGAAACAAGGAAGGCATATTGTTAGGTGCCATCGAGTCAAGTACAACTCATAGCAATCCCTTGAACAAAAGTTCTTAAACCTGTTTAATCCTGCATCATCCTCAAACTTCCTGATGCATAAGAGCCCATTGCAGCAGTCATTGTGTCAGTCTACCCAGTTTAGGGGTTTCTTTTCCTTTGTCAACCCTTCACCCTCCCCCAGATCATGTCCTTCTCTAAGGAATAGCAAGCTCTAGCAACATGCTCAAAGTAAGTGAGGCAAAACCTTATCATTGTTGCTTCCAAAGAGCACTCTGGCTGCACCCTTTCCAAGACATATCTATTTGTTCTCTTGGACGTCCATGGGATGTTCAGTGCTCTTCTCCAATACCCCAGATCAAAGGCATCAATTCTTTTTCTATTATCTTTATTCATTGTCCAGCTCTCAGATGCATAGCAAAGTAATTGGAAAGACTATGTCCTGAATCAGATGCATCTTAATCCTCAACCTGTTATCATTACTCCTCAATAATTAAGAGAGTGTCCTGACTGCAGGTTTTCCTAGTGCAATGTGTCTCCTTATTTCCTAACTGCTAGTACCAATAGTGTTAAATAGTGGATCCAAACAAGATGAAGCTGTCAACATTTTCAATCTCCTCTCCATCCGCCATGACCCTGTCTGTCTTTTGGTCCAGTAGTAAGAACCTTTGTTTTCCTTACATTGAGATACAATCCATATTCAACAGCACTTAACAACAATAATGCAGATTTATATTATACAAGATAAATTTTGCTAATTAAATTACTTGAATGATGCATCCACAAAGAACTTCCATAGTTATATTCAAACTGGATTCAGAAGAGACTATGGAATGGAGACATCATTGCTAATGTCAGATGGATTGAAGCTGAAAGCAGAAAATGCCAGTTTCATGTTTACTGTTGTTTTATTGACTTTGCGGATCCTAATAAATTATTAATAACATTGAGAAGATTGAGAATTCGACAAATCTTAATTGTGCTTGTACAAAACCTATGCAAATATGAGGAAACAATCATCCAGACTAAGAGGATATTACATGATTTAAAATTAGGAATGGTGTGTCAGAGTTGTATGCTTTCTCCATGTATTCCCAGTCTGTTTGCTGAGCAAATAATTGTAAAAACTGGAACATATAAAGAATACTGTTATATCAGGGTTGGAAGGAAACTAATTTATAACTTATACATTATGCAACTGACACAATCTTGTTTGCAAGAAAGGAGGAAAAGTTAAAGCACTTTCTGAACAGATCAAAGACTACAGCATTCAGTATGGAAGACAAAAATCTTAACCCCTGTACCAATAGGCTACATCATGACAAGTGGAGATAAAGTTGAAGTTATCAATTATTTGTTTTTATGTGGATCCACCATCAGCAGTCCTGGTAGTTCAGAAATCAAAAGACATGCTGCATTTGGTTAATTAGCTATTAATGACCTCTTTAAGCTGTTAAAGAGCAAGAATATCACTTTTAAAACTAAGATGTGCTTTCAAACCATGATTTTTTTCATTATTTTTTTCTTTGCATGCAATAGTTAGGCAATTAGTATGAAAGACTGGAGCTTTTGAATTTGACCTTGATGAAGACTATTGGATATGCTACAGATGATCAAAACAATAAATATGTCTTGAAGTAAGTGCAACCTGCATGCTTCTTAGAGACAAAGATAAGGAACTTCATCTCATGTAGTTTGGGAATGCTGTCAGTAGGTACAATTCCCTGGAAAAAATATATCATGCCTGAAAAAGTAGATGATCGGTGAAAATGAGGAAAATTCTCAAGAATATTTAGTGTAAAGTAACTTCAACAATGGGCTTGACAATGGTAGAGATTGTGAGAATGATTCCAGAAATGGAACAATTTTGATCTATTGTTGTCCACGTGGGCACTAGGATTCACAGTTGACTCAATAATTCCTGACAAAAACCAGCTTTTACAACTGTATGAAACGAATTAATCTCCCTATATATCTTCGCCTGAATATAAATCTATCTATACTTTCTCTCTCATCTCTCACAAAGCAAGTATTCCTGTCTAGTTGTAAAGGACTCATAATATCCATTGGGTTTCTAAGACTATAAAGTACATGAGAAGAGATTGTCTATCTTCTTCTCTCAGAGTTTATGGTGAATTCAAATTACAAGAGTGCTGTGGCTTTGAGTTTGCACTAGAAGAACTAGGAAGCTCTGTTTGCGTAGTCTACAGAAAGCTGTGCTGGTAGACCAAGGCCATGACTTTCCAGTGTTCCAACCCACCAAAGAATCCCCTGGAGAAAAATGGGCAATGAGTGTGTGAAGAAGTGTATATATACACATGTAAATTTTACTGGTTTTGGTTCTCTAGGGAATTCAGCCTAAAATACAATTGTATCTTTGTTATCTAGTGTTTCTCTAGCATATACAACACAAAAGTATAGTTTTAAACATGAGAGTATAGTTTTAAAAAGCAATTAGTTTTTACTTAGTTTGAGAAGCTTGAAGTTTGAATTCAGCATTTCAATTCTACTGAAGATCTCTTTCTCCGTAAATTTCTTGTGGAATTTTTTGTTTGTTTTAGCTTCTGCTACTCGGCAGCCTATATTTGACTTGTTTTCTTATTCTCCAATTTAATTTTTGCATAGACAATAGAAGATTTAATTAAGGACAGTTGTAGCCTCTGTGCCCAATAGAGGAAAAATTAGAATCATCCAGAAAAACACTTCGACTCTGATGGCCTAATGGTAAGGGGCTGCTCTACGGATTCAAAGACACATGGTTCAAATCCACTAGCTTCCCCAAGAGAGAAAGAAGGACAACCAACTCCCATGAGATATACCACCTCTGAAAATTGGCTGAAGGATCTATGATGCATCTGTTCCTACTCAGTAATACTTAACAAGAACAAAAGGAAAACATATAGGGAGCTCTGGTGATGTAGTTGATAGGGTGATTCATTGCTAAGCAAAAGGCTCTAGTGGTTTAAATCCAGCGACTGTCCCACAGAAGAAAGATGATCAGTTCCCTGCTGTTCCAATTTATAACCCTGGAAACTGACTGGGGATCACTATCGGTCAGAATGGGCTTGATATCAGTGAACTTTGAGGAAAAGACAAACTTGATTTGGTTCGTTGTGACCTAGTGAGTGGGGAGATGTGCTGAGTGGTTAGAATCCACCAACTGCTTCTTAGGAGAAACATGGGCAATCTTCTGTGAGATTTGCAACCTCAGCAAATTCAATGGATGGTCAAATATGAGTTGATCCTGACGCGAGGCAGGAAGTTTCAGTTGGACACACTCGCTCCAGAGTCACATGGTAGAAGATAATTATCCTATTGATTCGCACTGAGGCTATATCATCAAAGTGGGTTACTGTTAACTGTCTATTTTATCCCCAATGTTGTGTTTGCATAATTTATTAAGTACCCACACCCCAAGAGAAGTAAGTGTAAGTATTTACTTATACATGTATTTTAAATAGAAAGGAAACTGAGAATCAGTGAAATTTTGCAATTTGCCCTACAATATACTGATAAGTAGCAGGGGAAGCATTGGTCAAGGACGTACGCCTTTTCGTTTTCCACTACACAGAGCTGGTTTGGATTTTTGTATTTTTGTTTTGTTAATGGTTTGAGCTTACAGTCATGTCAGTTGGAGACTATTGATCTTACAATCACTGTAAGTCATTAACCGTAGGGGACTTTCACTGATGCTTGGGAGGAAGGCAAATGGAGAAAAATATTAAGTCCATTAATAAAGCGTCTTTACCTTATCTCAGAGCATTCATTAATGGCTGGAAGAAAACGTTTTCCGCTATCTCAAATTAACTCACTCATTAAGTATAGAGTATAATAGCAACTGCTGTTGCTATTACAGCAAAAAGTCATCAGCGGAAGAGTTGTAAGAACTTCTGATCTTTAATTGCTTAGAGACAAAATCAGGGTCTTATTGATGCCTCACTATTTTTAATATTTCTTTATTTTCACTGTGTTCAGAAGCCCCCATAGGAGCTCAAAACATAAAAGCAAAATGTAGTTCAGTAGTAGCAAATGAATTTAGTATTGATTCTTTGTACATTTAAGTGTACGATAAGTAGATAAACAGACAAGCTGCTCTCAATAATAGAAATTATTAAGACTTAGGATATGACTAGATAAAAACTGAGTCGATTGCTCACTGGAAAAAAAAGGTAGATAAGATTCATGTGGTGAGTGGCTCAAATCTGAGCTCTGTGATCAAGCAGTTAGCTATAGGTACTGTTATTTAGTAACTCTGACTTTTGGAACAAATTGTGTTAAGCCTCAGTTTTCTAACAGAAAATGAATATAATCACAGTTTCTAGCTAATGTGACTAGGTTGAGAATTACAAATATATTGCACATACTTGCGACTTTTTAACAATCATTATAATTTATATCACTATGGTTACCACTGAAACAGCATATATGATGATGGGGAATAACACTGAGAAATTGAGAATTAAATATTATTTCACTAGGTTTCAAACTCAATCTTATACCGCGAGGCAAGTCTTTATAAGACTACTTAATATGCTGACAATAATTATATTCTGTCATGTAAGAGCACTACCTTATTAATTGTCATCCAGGTGATTTTAATTCATTGTGACTCCATGTGTGCCAGAGTAGAACTAAGCTCCATCAGGGTGTTGAATGACCTGTTGTTTTTGAAAGTGTATTTTCAGGCCTTTCTTCTAAGTATCACTGGGAAGACTTCAACTACTGACCTTTGAACTATCAGTCAAGTATGTTAACTCTTTACACCCAGAGGAACACCTACAACTCTATAATAAAGTCCTGCTGTGTCATAAAGTATGTTATCTTATTTATCTAGGGTTGGTGGAGTGGAAATAGCATAGATGGATGACTTTAATATGCATGAATTTATTTTATCTCAATGCAGGAGGCTAGAAATCCAAACTTTGGATTCTGGTTTGAGGAAAAGACATTCCTCTCAGATGGTCCTTGCCTCTTAAGCTTCTTTTTTTTTTTTTTTTTGTTCCTTAGATATCTTTAGGTGTTTTGATGTGTTTTGGAATCAATTGATCCCCTAGCTCTAGGATGTTCTTAGGACAAGGACTCTAGATCAAGAGATAGTCTTAATTTCTAGCTCTTAATATTATTAAGGCCTTTCTTCACCACCTCAACCTTATTGTCTTCTCTTTTAATGTCTTGGAAGATAAAATCTTTAACTCAAGCAAAGGTGTGACTTGATTAAAGGTGTAACTTAAGGTTTCAGATAAGTAAGGCTTGGAAGAATGGGGTTTGAGTTATGGTGTCTCACAAGTTTACAATTCAATACCCATCCCACACTAATCTTGTCTTACTGATATATGCTGGTGTTGTTGTTTTTGGTCCTCTTGAGCCGAGTGTGATTCATAGTGATCCTACAAACAACAAATTTGAACCCTGTCCTATCCTGGGACATTCACACAATTTTTGACACACTCAAGCCCATTGCTGCAGTCACTGTGTCAATCCACTTGGTTAAGTGTCTTTCTTTACTTCACTGTCCTTTCAGCTTTCAAAGCATGATATCTCTTTCTAAGGGAATAACCTCCTCTCCTAGCAATATGCCCAAAGTATGTGAGATGAAAAGTTATTCTCTTTGTCTTCAAGGGACATTCCTGCTGCATTTTCTCCAAGATACATTTGTTTGTTCTTTTGACAGTCTGTGGGATATTCTTTTCTAACACCATAGTACAAAGACCATAGTGATCCTATGAACAACGGCAAATCTGGCTCTATCCTGTAGAGGCATCAACATCTCCAATATACTTAAGCCCATTGTCACAGTCACCTTGTCAATTCATCTTGTTTAGAGTCTTGCTCGATTTTGAAACTCTCCATCTTTCCAAACACAATGTCCTTTGCCAAGGGTTAGTCCCTCCCAAAAATATATCCCAAAACATCAATTCCTCTTCTATCTTCCTTAGTCATTGTCCACCTTTCAGATGCATAGCAACTTATCAAAAAGACCATGGTCTGAATCAAGGGCACCTTAGTCTTCAAACTGACATCACTACTCTTCAGTATTTTGGAAAGATCTCTGACATCTGATTGGCTCAAACCAATATATCTCCTTATCTCCTGACAAATTTGTCTGGGCAAAATTATGGCCAAAGGGCCTCTTAGACGAATCCTTGGTCTAATATGCTTTGGAAATGCTTTCAGGAGGAATTAATCACTGGAGAAAGAACACATTCTAATGAAAATTAAGGCTCAGTAAAAGAAAAGACACTCTCAGGGGAAAAAAAAAAAAAGATTAACCTAGTGTCTGAAACAATTGGCTTAAGCAAAGAACCAAGAAAGTGAACAGGATCTGGGATGTTGTTACAGTGTCCATGTTAGTTGCTATTATGTGCAGTCTGGTTGGAATAGACCCCAAACTGACCCTTCAGTGAGTTTACAGGCAGTAAATCACACAGGAGTAGACTCATCCTCTTTCTCCTACAGATCAGCTGCTGGATTCCATCCACATACCTTGGATTGGCAACACAATTCTTTACCATTAGGCCACCAGAGCTCTTTTATTTACATTGTTGCTAGTGACTCCATGAACAAAAGATCTGAACCTTGTACTATCTTGTGCCATCTTTATCATCTCTGACATAGTAGGGTTATTATTTACGAGTGACTCAGTAGCACTGAATACAAGTGTCTTAAGATAACAGATCTGGATTTCTTTTTTCCTTCACAGCTGTGAAGATGAAACAGCTAAAATCAAGTTTTCAATGAAATTACTTTCCTTCTGTAAGCCTTTCAGAATCATCCTATCCAGCAGCTACCATCTTCTGGTGTCAAATTTCTCTGTCTAGTAGAGAAGTGTCAGATGACAAAATAAATCACCTAAGACTTAACTTAGTCAAGAGGTAAGAGGAGAGGAATTCATGGTTAAATTTCCTAATGACCCATATGTCCTCATAGCTTTTATTAAGAAGTTTCTCTTTACATAAAGCATTAAAATATTTCAACTGGAGTCCAAGATATTTTTACTGTTACTAGCCTTTCTTGTTTTCACAACCACATATTTATCAGAAGGCAACTTCAACAGGAGAAAAAAGGTTTTGTCCATCCCAGAAAAGAGTGTTTGTTTTGTCTTAACCCAGGCAGCTCCTGCCTTGGTCAACTTAATTTCTACATTCTAATAGGTTGGTTTTTTTTTTTTTCAGTTCTTGGTATTCTTTGGTTTGAAGCACTATAACTTCAGTTTTTGCCTCCATCTTCAAATAGGTATCTTTCGTGTGTGTGTGTGTGTGTGTGTGTGTGTGTGTGTGTGTGTGTTTCGGAAGACTCCATCACTAGGTTAAAATCGGCCTAACTTGTGGCATAGTCCTCAGACCACAACCCTCTAGAAGTTTGAATCTACCAACACTTATGCAGGAGAAAAATGAGCAATCTTTTCTGAAGTGATTTAAAGTTAGGAACCCTCTGTAGGATCAAGAATATAAATTATAAATGGACAGCACTAGGAAAAAGAGTTTTAATACTATATAACCTCATCATAATGTAAAACATTTATATCTACAAAAATCCCATTTCCAAATAAGTCACATTCTAAAGTTGCGGGCAAACATGAATCTTTGGAGAATACTGACCAATTTTTTAAAGTTTACACTTGTATTTCTCATTTGAAATGAATTTTGCTTTTTAATCCTTGGAAAACGAATTGTGAGTGCAGAGATGAATAATATAGAAAAAAATTCCTCTTGGGTATCTAATGGGTAAAGAAAACAATCATTGAAATTTAGTTTAATTTCTAGAGACTGGCATCAAGTAAATTAGGATCAACCCTAAAATTGAAATTCAAAATGAAATACTCCAATGTGTTCAGCTCAGTGTGCTTCAAAAATCTTATACATCAAAGTTACTCATGAAGTTAAAGAATTTTGAACATTTTCGTTCAAAGTCCCTGTGCTATGAAATTCATGTTTAGAGTCAAGAAAAAAAAGAAATTCTTTGAAGAAATTTGAGGTGAACTTTGAAATTTTATATAAATGTATCTATAGGGCTACATAAATTATTAAATATATACAACTATGCACACATAACATGCTGTTGTTATGTGCCGTAAAGTTGCCTACAACTCCTAGTGACCCTATGTACAACTGCCTAAATCCTGCTCTATCCTGTGCCAATCTTATTGTCTCTGATACACCCACCCCTCTTATCCAAGTCGTTGAATCAATCCATCTCATGGAGGATCATCCCCTCTTGCACTGTCCCTCCACCCTCCCAATCTTGACGTCTCTCTCCAAGGACGGGTCCCTCCTTGCAACATGTCCATAGTATGTCAGACAAACCTTCAGAATGCTTGCCTCCAAGGAGCAGCCTGATTTAACCCTCTCTGGAATGAACATGTTTGTTTTCCTAGCATTGCACAGTATATTACAAACTTTTCTCCAGCACCAAAGTTCAAAGACATCAATTCTTCTATCATCCCTAGTAATTGTCCAACTTTCTGATGCAAAGCAAGTAATGTCAAAGACCATGCATGGCCTGTAGCAGGGGCACCTTCGTCTCCAGACTGATATAGTTGCTCTTCAGTACTTTGGAGAGGACTCAGACAGCTAGCTGACTTTCCCAATGCAACTCGTCTTTAAATTTCCTGGCTGCTGGTATCAGGAGTGTTGATTGTGGAGCCAAGTAAACTAAAGCTATTAACCATCTATCATGATGCTGCCAATCATCCCAGAGGTGAGAATCTTTGTTTTCTTGATGTTGAACTTCAACCCATATTGAAGGCTGTGGTCCTTGACCTTCTGCAGCAGCGAATCAGGTCTTCCTCAGTTTCAGCAAGCAAGGTTGTGTCATCTGTATAACTCAGATTGTTGATGAGACTACCTCCAATCCTGATGGCACACTTCTGCTCATAGAGCCCAGCCTCCTAGATAATCTGTTGCACATATAGATTAAAAAGATATGCAGATAGAACACATCCTTGGCACACATCCATCCCAATTTTGAACCATGCAGTGTTTCCTTGCTTTGTTCTGACAACTTTCTCCTGGTCCAAGTATAGGTTTCACATAAGCACAATCAAGCATTCTGTGATTCCCATTTTTGTCAAGGTTAGCCACAATTTTTTCTGATCTACACAGTCAAATGCCTTTGCATAGTCAATGAAACACAGATAGACATTCCTCTGGTACTCTCTGCTTTCAACCAAGAGACATCTGGCATTAGATATACTATCCCTAGTACCATGACCCCTTGTAAGCCGAGCCTGCACTTCAGGTAGTTCTCTGTTGGTGTGCTATTCAAGTAATTTTTTTAAAAAATAATCTTCAGTAGAATTTTTCTTTTTTGTGATATCAATGATACTGTTCGATAATTTCTGCACTCTGTCAGATCACCTTTCTTTGTTGGATTTTGTTAATAAGGTTATGTATACTTCACAGAATAACTCTAAGGTTATCCCTTCTTTTTCTACTGTTTTAAAAATAATTTAAGAAGAATCAGTGTTAAAGCAGTGATTTAAGCAGATTAGTCATCTCTGAATGGTAGAATTTACCTGTAAAGCTGTACGGGTCAGGATTTTTTTGGGAAATGATTTTTTTTATTATTTTCATTTTATATTGGTTTGCTTACAAATTTGTATATATATAATACATATATATAAATAATATTTAATCAAGGCTGACTTACAACACCAGTTTCTCCTCTACCTCATGGTTTTATCAGGAAAAAGGATAATTATTTTACAGTTTGGTACTATTGTCTCAGTGTCCTTAAGTTTGGTAAAAATTGGCATTTTCTACCATATTCATACTAAAAATTCCTTGTCTGTTTAAAGATACTTTGTGCTTTGTGTGGAGGTCTACTCACTGTTAGTTGTGCTGATTCTATTTCTTACACATTCTGTGTACTTATCCACTTGAATTGACTTTTGTTTCCTTTGCCATATATCAAGCTTCATATCATTTATTAAATAAAATATATCTGATAAATGGGAGCTCTCACGGCCTAGTGACAAAAAGCTGCACTGCAATCCCAAAGACATGGGTTCAAAACCACCAGGTGTTCCAATGGGAGAAGAATCGGCAGTCTCCTCCCATATGATTAATTGCCTCTGAAAACCCACTGGAGAGTCAGGTAGAGGTCAGTTCTGACTCAAAAGTATGCAACAACCACAACATATCTGATAAATAGGTCTTGTTATGTGACATCAAATTAGAACTGACTCATAACTGACCCCCCAGTGCTTTTTCAGAGACAGTCAATTACACAGGAGGAGAAGGCTTATCTTTCTCTCAAAGGGCAGCTAGTGGACTTGAATCATGAGCCTCTGGTTTAGCAGCACAGCTCATTACCACTTGACCACCAGAACATAAGTGCTCAAAAATGGTAAAAATTTTATCAAGTATCGGTTCTTTCTCCCGACAGTTTTGTGCATTGTGTTCACATTATTTCTTCTTTTTTTTTCATGAGGAAAAAATACATTTGGTATCATAAATCACTAAGTTATAGCACATTTTGTTGTATAACAGACTTTCCAATACAAACTACAAACTCTGTTTCTAAATTTTCAACTAAAATATGTAGTTGATGCCAAAGCTTGGCACAGTGAGTCCAAGAGTCTGGCTACCTGTGTTTAAACAAAGTCTTATTTAGATCCTTTGTACATGTCTTTGCTATCATGATTTTGATCAAGTGCTAAATTGTACAGTTAAGGTGGAGGTCATGCAACTTGCAAATCAAAAATTTTTACCATCTGATCCTTTTTACACAATATTTGCTAAACCCTAGAATTAGTTAATTGTTACATAGGAACTTGATGCTCATATTTCTTCTAATGATGTCGCACCTTTGCTTAATATCTTCAATGATTCCCAAGCATTTTTAGAACAATAACCGCCTCCTTTTCAGAATAAGTTCTCAGAATCAGCTTGACCTGGCCTCATAGTGACTTCAAAATCCTTTCTTGTCCATGAAGCCTATATTTTTACATAGTGTTTCAGATTCAAATATGACTCCACAATATCGTACCAGCATCAACTTATCTGCTTGTCTATAAAATGGGGAAATTAGTATGAACAGTTTCAATGGCTTATAGAGTAGCAGTTAAGAAAATTAGTGTAAAACTCTTATCTCTTTCAACACATGTTTTAACATAGCATCTTTTTAACATATTGTTGTTGTTGTTGTTATTATGTTCTGTTGAGTTGCCTGCAACTCATAGCGACCTATAGTACAACAGCCCTAAAGCCTGCCTTATCCTGTGCCAATCTCACTGTCTCTGACACACCTACCCCAATTACCCCAGTCACTGGGTCAATCCATCTCATTGAGGGTTCTACTCTCCTGTGCTGTCCCTCCACCCTTCCAAGCATGACTAGTTGGTCCAAGGACTGGTTGCTCCTTGTAACATGTCCAAAATATGTCAGATGAAGCTTCAGCATCCTTGCTTCCAAGGAGTAGTCTGGCTCCACCCTCTCCAGGAAAAACTAATCTGTTCTTTTAGCAGTCCATGGTATATTCAATACTCTTCTCCAGCACCATAGTTCAAAGACATCGAGTCTCCTTCTATTATCCCTAGGCATTGTCCATCTCTCTGATGCATAACAAGTGATTGCAAAGACCATGGCCTGTATCAGGCACACTTTAGTCTCCAGACTGACATCGTTGCTCTTCAGTACTCTGGAGACGTTTCTAACCACAGACTTTCCCATAGCAATACATCTTAGTTTCCTGGATATTGATGCCAAGAATGCTGATTGTGGAGCCAAACAAACTAAAACTGTGAACAATTTTAGTCTTTTCACCATCCATCATGATGTCTTAAATTAGAAGTTAAGGATATGACTTAGCTTTTATAATGTATTTGGTATATAGGGATTTTTGTATCAATTTTATTACTAATTCAATATTATAATTGTTGATTACAGTTGTGAACAAAAGACTATATTAAGTGGGGAGATTTTTTGTTGCTAAACAGTTTTCTTTTAAATTTATTTATATTTTCTCTCACCTTTCCCTCTTTTCTTTTTAATACCTGTTAAACCTCCAATATTGAGTCTGTCTTTCCTTATTTTTTTTTAATTAGTGATCACATGCCACATGTTTTGACTTGGGAAAACATATTGAATAGCATGAAAACTTAAGGCAAAATCCATCAATTATCATATTATCGAGTGCCAAGAAAGTGTATAGGTCAAGTGGCCAAGAAAAATTGAACAGAGTCATCTTAACTGCTAATATTTTTTTGTCTAACTCTTCTGTTTGAGTCATGCTCAATGAGCAGAGAATAATTCCCCTGAGTAGAGCGATTTTCTTCCTAATAATAATGTCCATGGAGTTTCTGAAAGTAACTACACTCATGAGAGGAGCCTCACAGTATCCTCAGTGTCCTAGATGCAAACAGCCTGTGCAGAGAGAGGTGGATGGTCACCCAAGGCATTGCCTTTATTTTCCCCCTCCTCTTCTTCCTCCTCCTCATTATTTTCTTACATATTTGTAAGACAATGTCACTCTGCTCCTTTTTTCTCTCAAAGCAACCCTGGAGATGAATGTCATTACTATCTGAATTATCCTTCACAACTTAATAATCATCCACCTGTGAAATAGTATGGAATATACAAAAAGTAAAAACCTTTAGCATAAGGAATTATCAACAACCTAAATAAACATTATCACTTTTACCATTCTTGTCATTTTGTCTCTCAATTTCCCCTCCATTTGTTACCGTTCTCACCAACTTTCCAAGAAATAACTGTGTATATGTCCTTTTCCTTATCTTGTTGGACATCGGTCTGTAATTAATGTGAGGCCTATCACATTAGACATTCATTTGCTAATTAAAAACTGTGAGGAGAGTCATTCAAAAATTAGACAATGTCACTTAGACCTTCTCAGTTATACAGAAAATAAATCACCTGTTAAATATGGTTCATAAGTAAAATATTTATTGTTTTACTAAAATTTTGGTTTTTAGTGTATGACTATTGAGGTTTAAACATGAGAAAGAGACACTGTTCTAAAAGAGCATACAGCCTAATGGATCTGCCAGAAGAAAGTATAGAGGATTTTTAGTTTGAGGACTGAGGTATGCCTGATTGAGGTCATGGCTTATTTATCTGACAAATAGACAATGAATAAAGTTGACAGGAGAATTATTATCTTTGAGTTGTGGTGTTGGAGTAGAGTACCAAATATACCACAGAATGGCAAAATAAAAACAGTTCTGTCTTGGACAAAATACAGCCAGAGTGCTCCTTGGAGGCAAAGATGACAAACCTTCATCTTACTTTGGACATGCTTCTAGGAGAGGCTAACTGACTGGAAAAAGATTCGTATTTCTTCCCAGTACTAAAATAGATGATAGTTTCCAAAAGAAGGTGGACATTATTGAACCAAAATTTTAATTTCACATACAAGTAAAATCTTGCTGAAGACTGTAAAGAAACATCTGGAACAGTACATCGACAGAGAACTGCCAGAAATTCAAACCAAACTTACAAGAGGCTGTGGTACAAGTGATATCATTGATGATATCAGATGAATTTTGGCTGAAAGCAGAGAATACCAGAAAAATGTTTATTTGACTTTTATTGTCTAAGCAAAGGAATAGACTGTGTGGATCAACAAACAGAGCTAACACTTGGAAGAATGGGAATTTCAGAACACTTAACTGTGCTCATGCAAAACCTATTCTTAGATCAAGAAGCTATCATCTAAACTAAACAAGGGGACACTGTATGGCTTTAAATAAATTAAAATAATAAAATAAAATAGCATAACATAACATAACAAAAAATAAAATAAAATGATGTGTGTCAGGGTTCTATCATTTCCCCATATTTACAGTCTAAATTCAAGCCAATCAGTTGAGAGGTTGGACTTTTTTATAAAGAAGAGCGTGGCATCAGAATCAAAGTGGATTCAGCAGCAATCTGCATTATGCAGATGGCAAAACCTTGCTTGCTGAAAGTAAAACAAAATTAAAAAGCTTGCTGCAGAAAATAAAAAACAAAACAAACAAAAACCACAACCCTAAAAATAGCAAGAAAACAAAAATCATTACTATTGGGTCAATAGGTAACATCGTGATAGAGGTAGAGAAAGAAAGTGGAAGTTATCCATATAGTTGTCAATATCATCTTGCTTGAATCCACAAACAATGCACTTGCTATTAGCAATCAAACAATTAAATGGGGAAAAAATGCAACAAAATAAAACAACAAACCATTAAATGATGCATGTTGTTTTTGTGTGCCAACAAGTAGACTACGACTCAAAGCAAGCCAATCCACAATAGCTCTAAACCATGCCTTAGTTTAAGCCAATAGTCTCATTGGCTCTGGCACACATACCCTCATTATCCAAGTTATTGTATCAATCTGTCTTATCCAGGATCTTCTCATGTGCTGTCCCTCCACCCTTCCAAGCATGATGTCCTTCTCCAAAGACTGGTCCCTCCTAGCAACATGCCCAAAGAACGTGGCTCAGAACTTCAAAATCTTTGCATCCAAGGAGAGGAGTAACTTGGTTTCATCCTCTCCAGGACAGACTTGTTTGTTCTCATGCCAGTTCATGGTGTGTTCAATACTCTTATCCAATATCACATGATAATTAATATCAATATTATTAATATCAGATGCAAGCAAAAACAGATAGAACTGTACTTAGATAGGGAACCTCCTGAAGTTCAAGCAGGATTTAGAACAGGCCATGGCACCAGGAATATCTGCTGATGTCACATAGATCCTGGCTGAAAGTAAATAATATCAGAAGAATGTCTATTTATGCTTTATTGACTATGCAAAGCTATTTGACCAGGTGGAATATAATAAGTTATGGCAATGTTGAGAAGAAAGTAAATGCCAGAGCACTTAATTGTGATCATGCAAAATCTATACCTAGACCAAGAGGCTGTAGGGAAAACGGGGCAAGGGGACCTACATGACTTAAAATTAGGAAAAGGGGTGTGTCAAGGTTGTGTTCTCTCTACATACATATTCAGTCCGTACGCTGAGCAAATTATTAGAGAAGCAGGACTCTAGGTAGAGGAATATGGCTTCAAGATCAGAGTGAGACTCATCTGTAACCTGCATTATTCAGATGGCACAACCTTTCTTGCTGAAAGTGAAGAGGACTGGAAGCACTTGTCCCAGAAGATCAACAAATGCAGCCTTTAATATGAATTGCATCTCAGTGTCAAGAAAACAGTTCTTACCACTGGACCAATAGGCAACATCATAACAAATGGAAGAAAAGATTGAAATTGTCAATAACTTCATATTACTTGGATCTACAATCAACACTGTTAGTACCAGCAGTCAGGAAATCAGGACAAGTATTGCACTTAGCATGTCTGAAGTTAAGAATATAAATTATTGAGGAGTAATAATGTCAGTTTGAGGACTAAGGTGCATCTGAATTAAGCAATGGTTTTTACAATCACTTGCTATTCCTCTGATAGCTGAACACTGAATAAGGATGACAGAAGAAGAATTGATGACATTGAGTTGTGTTGATGGAGAAGAACACTGAACAGCCATCCCATGGACTGCCAAAAGAGCAAAGAGATATATCTTGGATAGGGTGCAGCTAGAGTGCTCTTTGGAGGCTCGCTCTTTAGGCTTTTCCTCACATACTTTGGGCATGTTGCTAGAAGTATCTATTCCTTGGAGAGGAACATAATACCAGGAAAGGTGGTAGGTTGATGGAGGAGAGGAAGACTCTGTAGCAGGTGGATTGACATGCTGATCATCACAAAGGGGTCTAATGTGTCAGGAAGTGTGAGGTTGGCATAAGATAAAACAGGGTTCAGATCTGTTGTTTATAGGGTCAATATAGGTCATACTAAACTTGACAATACAGAGCAAAACAAACACAACAACTCGAAGACATTGATTTTTTCCATTATCTTTAATCAGTGTCTAGCTCTCTGATTCATAGCAAGTAATTGTGAAGACCATGGACTAGATCAGGCACACCTCACTCTCTAGACTGGTATCATTGCTCTTTAGCACTCTGGAAATGTCAGTAACAGCAGATTCTTCTAATACAATGTAATGATACATTACACTGGGTAAATCTGTTGTCAAGGACCTCTCTAAGATTTTAAGAAGCAATGCTATAAATTCAAAGACTAAAGTACATCTGATTCTTTTATATCTATGTATCTCTATCTCTATCTATCTATAACATCTCTCTCTCTCTCTATCTCTATCTATATCATCTATCTATCTCTATCTCTATCTATCTATATATCTATATCTGTATCTGTATCTGTACCTGTACCTATCTATATCTATCTCTATCTCTATCTCTATCTCTATCATCTATCTATATCATCTATCTATATCATCTATATCTATATATAAATTAAAACAAGCTTGGAAGCAGGAGTGGCATCCACTTCTGTAATAGCTTGCCTCCGGAAACCCTATGAACCTGGAGAAAGGATGAAAGTCATTGAGGACTTTCATTCATAGGGTCAATATGAGTGGCCTACAAGTTCACGGCACTTAACAACAACAAAAACAACACACACACACATGCACACGCGCACACGCGCACACACACTGGTTTACATACAGAGTTCATAAAGTTCAAAACCCTGTTTTTCACGGGTTCCTTTCCATTTCCTTTATCTATTCCTCTATTCACTCATCAAATTATGTGACCCTATGATTAAGAGTCCCCCTCCCCCTCCTTGTATCCTTGTACTCGTTCTACAATGGTCTTATACAGTATTTGTCTTTATGAGACTGTGTTAGTTCACTTAGCATGATACTCTCCAGTCCTTCCCATGTTAGGTAGTAATTTACAACATCATGGCACCTGCATGCTACATAGTATTCCATTGTGTGGATGTACCAAAATTTCTCAATCCATTCATTTGTGGTTGGGCATTTGGGCTATTTCCATATCCTTGCTGTGGTGAATACGCTGCTATGAACATTGGTGTACAAGTCTCTATTTGTGAATCAGTTCTCTTTTTATTGGGGTATATTCAAAGCTGTGAAATAGCTGGGTCATTCAAAATTTCTATGTTTAATTTTTTTAGAAAATGCTAAGAGCTCCTATCTCATCACATCCTCTCCAACATTTATTATTTCCTGTTCTGCTAAAAGTTGTAACTGCTACTGTAGTAAGATAGTATCTGATTGTGGTTTTGATTTTCATCTCTCTTATTGCCAGTGATTTGGAGCATTTCTTCATGTGTCTGTTGACCATATGAATGTCTTCTGCTGTGAAAAGTCTTTCCATGTCTTTTGCCCATTTGGTGATTAGATTATCAGTCTTTTTCTTCTGTACGGCCTGTAATTTTCTATAAACTTTCATTTATAGAACTTTCTATAAACTTTGTCTGGGATGTTGTTGTTGTTGTTTTGTTGTTATGTGCCGTTGAGTCGCCTGCGACTCATAGCTACCCTATGTACAACAGCCCTAAACTCCACTCTGTCTGGGATAGTATTGTGAAATATTTGTTCCTGGTCAGTAGGTTTTCTTTTCACTCTGTTGGAAAAGTTTTTGATGATCACAGAGAAGGTTCAATTCATCAAATTTATCCTCTTCAGATTGTCCAATTCTGGCTGTATACAATTCTGTATTTGGCAATCCCTTTATTCCATAGACTAGGTCTTTTAAGCTTGGTCTCAGTTTTTAACTTATGAACTTTATGGTTTGGGGCTTTACTCCCAGGTAAACCACTTTGAGTTGGTTTTTGTGTATGATGTGAGATGTAGATCCTGTTTTGGCTTTCTGCAGGTATTTGTTTGCCAGTACTATTTTTTGAAGAGATTATCATTTCCTCATTTGATAGAATCCATTTCTGACTTCCTAATTTAGTGTCATTGATCTATGTGACTACCATAATATCAGTTACATCTGTTTTGGTTACTACTGCTGCATTCCAGATTTTGAGGTCAGGCCTCCAGATTTAATTTTGTTTTTCAGAAGTACTTTACTTTTTCAGTGTCTCTTTCTTCTCAAACTAAACTTGACAATTTCCCTTTTGATCTTGTTTATTAGATGTGTCTCTGGTAGTCAACATGTTGATGGGTTTTTTGTTTGGTTGGTTGGGGTTTTTAAATCCATGATGCTACTCTTGATCTCTTGATTAGTGTATTAAGTCCATTCAAGTTAAGTATGATTATTGACAGGCCACGTTTTATCATCGCCATTTTGCTATTTCTTTTTTGGTTGTTTCTTGGTAATAGGGTTCATACACTTTCCTTTGGTGTCTATGTAAAAGTCTTCCTTAAAAGTTCTTGAATGTCTTGTTTAATTTTCACAAATTCATTAAGTTCTTTCTTTCTGTAAAGAATGTGATTTCTCCTTTATATTTGATAGAGAGCTAACAATTGTTTTCTTTCAGTTTTCTGTATATGCTATCCCATTGTCTACTTGCTCACATAGTTTCTGCTGAAAAATTAGAACTTAATATGATTGCTTAACCTTTGTAGGTGACTCTTTATTTCTCTTGTACTGCTTTCAGTATTGTATTCTTAACTCTAATTTTGGAGAATTTGATATCTTTTGATGTTTTCCTTTTTGGTTCTAGTCTATTTGGTATTATCTGAGCTTTCTGTATGTGAATTTCTTCTGTTTTCATAAACCTGGGAAATTTTCTTCTACTACCTTTTCCATATCAGGATTGGCATCTTGCATCAGGATTGGAGGTGGACTCATCCACAATCTGTGTTATCCAGATAACACAATTCTTTTGCTGAAACTGAGAAGGACCTGAATCACTTGCTGCAGAAGGTCAAGCACAACAGCCTTCAATAGCGATTGAAGCTCAGCGTCAAGAAAACAAAGATTCTAACCACTGGATGATTGGCAGCATTATGATAGATGGAGAAGAGTTTGCTTGGCTCTACAAGTCAACACTCTTGGTACCAACAGCCAGGAAATTAAAAGATTGTTAGAGACCTCTCCAAACTACTGAAGACCAATGTTAGTATGGAGACAAAAGTGTGTCTGATACAGGCCATGGTCTTTGCAATTACTTGTTATGCATCAGAAAGCTGGACAATGACTAGGGATGATAAAAGAAGAATTAATGCCTTTGAGCTGTGGTGCTGGAAAAGAATATTGAATATACTATGGACTGCTTGGAGAACAAATAAGTTCATCCTGGAGAGGGTGAAATCAGGCTGCTTCTTGGAGACAGGATTCTGAAGCTTCATCTGGCAAACTTTGAACATTTTGCAAGGTGGGATCAGTCCTTGGAGAGGGATTGTCATGTTTGGGAGGGTGGAGGGACAGCGCAAGAGAGGAAGACCTTTGATGAGATGTATTGATTCATTGGGGTAATGGGAGTAGGTTTGTTGGAGACAATAAGATTGGCACAGGGTAGATCAGGGTTTATGGTTGTTGTACATAGGGTTGCTATGAGTAGCGGTAGACTCGATGGCACATAACAATAACAACCTCTTCCATAGTTTTCTCAGGGATTTCCACATCCCTCTCATATTCTGGAATTCTAATCTTCCTTATACTATTCCTTTTGATGTAATCCTACATGATTCTAATATTTTCTTTATGTCTCATCTCTAATGTATCTTCTAGTGTGTTTCTGTTGAAGTTGTCTTCCAACTCACTGACTCTCTGCTCCATCTCTTTCTCTCTACTTTTATTTTTTTCGTTCCAATGTGTTGGACACTTCTGTCTTTTCCATCTTAATGTTCTAAATTGCATTTTCATGCCTTTCTGATATTATTATTATTATTATTATTATTATTAATTTTAATGAAAATTTACAGAGACTTTGAATTTCCATTCATTCATTGTTGCACTTTTGTCCCTTCCCCCTCCCCCCAGTACATTCTTCCCTTTGAAAAGTAAAAGAAAAATTCTTTCATTGTTTTACAATCCCTCTCTCCCGGTCCACCCCACTATGCAGCCTTCATTCTGGACTCCTGTCACATATCCTTTTTAAACAGTTTTTCCCTCATTTCTTTCTATGGAGTAGAGATTATTTAACTCATCTTTCTCAGTCTCTCACCAAACCCCATTTCAGTCCTGTTTTACAACAGTGGTACTATGCAGTATTTGTCCTTTTGTTACTGAGATGTGAAAATGGCAATACTACCAAAGGCAATTTACACATTCAATGAATCCCAATACAAATACCAATACCATTCTTCAACGAGATGGAAAAGGCAATCTTCAGTTTC
>NW_006399845.1:3529659-3539688 GCF_000299155.1 Elephantulus edwardii | reverse complement strand
AGCAAGGAGTTGGAAACAACCTAAGTGCCCATCAACAAACGAATGGATAGAGAAGCTGTGGTATATTCACACAATGGATTATTATTCTATATTGAAAAACGAAGAACTCATGCAAAATTATTCAAAATGAGTGACCCTGGAGTACCCTATGTCTTGTGATGATTTGTTTTTTAAATTCTTGTGTCTATCTATAGTTTTCATTTTTCTTCCTTTTTCTTTTTTTCATTTTCTTTCATAATTGTGCAAGTTCCTCATCAATATATTTGTTCTGGTTACATGTCTCTGGAGAATTTGATTTCTTGTTGGTTTTCATTGTTACTTTCTTAATTTGTACTTTTATTCGTAGCTGTTTGAAGGCCTCCATATCAATATATATATCATCTGTCTTTTTGTCTCTGGGTTATTAATGAGCTCTCTGGTATTGTTTGCTTTTTTTTTTTGTTTTTTAGAAGGATTAATTTGTTTTTTCACAGTGTTTGAAGCTGCCTGCTGCTTTTTTGACATTATGTGAAATTTTTCTTGATAAGTGTTAGGTCATTTCTTTTGTGTACACGAAAGTTGTTTTTGCTTTTATAATGTTACTATTTCATTGCCAAATTAAAATGTGGTGAGCTACTCACTCCACTGTAAGGTCTTTCTTGGAAAATTTGCCTTTCCTAAAGTCCTTGAGGTTCTGTCTGTTCTGCATTGTAGCCCTGTAGCAATCTTGACTTGAAGTAGTCTCCTGACACCAACTATATATTTCTCTTTCACATATAAAGTGGCTGAGTGGTGTGAGTGACAGCAGGTGCTCTATGCATACAGTTTCTCACGCACCTTTTCTCCTGGAGTGGTATGAAATTAGAGATCAGGGCTGCCAGTTCAAGCAGCTTGAGTGCATTTGGGGCGGGGTGTCTCAAGTCAGCCTTCCCTCTCTCTAGCAGAATAGTACAAAACTCTTTCCTTTATCTTAAGTTTTGTACTCTAAAGTCTCTTATCCTGTTTGACCCCTGTAATGGCCCTACAGCCATAGAGGCAAGGATTCTCAGATGGAGGGATCTTCAACCCCAGGAATGCCTCAGTTCTGTCTCCCTACAAGCAATGGAGAGTGCTCGCTATTAGCACAAAGCCCATCTCTCCTGAAATTTCCTCCTGTGGCGTGATGTCCTTAATTCAATTTTTAACTACTTGTTATGCATCTATAAATTGGACACTGACTAAGGATAACAGAGGAAGCTTTGATACATTTGAGCTTAATGTTGGGCAAGAGTACTGAAAATCCCATGGACTGCCAAGAGAAAAAAAAAAACAAATATAGCTTGTAGAAAAAGCAGCCCAAATGTTCCTTTTTTTTTTTTTTTGGAAGAAGAATGTTGTTGTTTGTTGTTGTTATGTGCCATCAAGTCGCCTGCGACTCATAGCGACCCTATGTACAACAGCCCTAAACTCCGCTCTGTCCTGTGCCAATTGCACTGTCTCCGACACTCCCATCCCAATTATCTCAGTCACTGAATCAATCCACCTCATAGAGGGCCTTCCTCTCCTGCGCTGTCCCTCCACCCTCCCAAGCATGATGTCCCTCTCCAAGGACTGGTCTCTCCTCACAAAACCCAAATGTTCCTTGAGAAAAAGTTAGTGATGCTTCATCTGATTTATTTTTGGCATATTGTTAGAAAGGACTGGTCCTTGAGAAAGGATGTCATCCTTGGAAAAATGGAGTTAGAGAAAGACCCTGAAAAAGATAAGTTTACTCAGCGACTGCAATGATAGGCTCAAGTTTATCAGAGATGAGGAGGAAGGTACAGGACAGGGCAAGTTTAAAACCCATTGTTCATAGAGCTGCTGTGAGTTGTAGCTAACTCAATGGCACCTGACAATAATAATATACCTATTGCTGGAGCTCTCATGGCAGTCTGTATTATGATTTGTTTCTAACCAAAACCCATGTACTTCTGGTTCTAACACACCAGGAACTCCATGGAAGACAGATATATACACAATCACCTTCTCTTCAGAATTATAGTTCTGAACACTCAATATGTTTCTTTGAGTTAGATTTCACTAAATAGCTATGTGTCTGTGTGTTTTTTGGTTTTTGTTTTAGAGTTATTATGACTTGGAATCAACTCAGCAACAATGGGTTTGATTTTGATTTGAGGTTTATTGTTTTTGATAAGGGGTGTTTAGTGAACTATGACTCATAAGCAACCTATGAACAATAGATCTGAACCTTGCCCTATCTATCCAGTGTCATCCTATTCTTCTCTGATATAATTGAGTTTATTGTTACAGCCACTGTGTAAATCTATGTTGGTGAGGGTCTTCCACTCATTTACCATTCACCTTTCTAAGCATGGTGTCCTTTTCCAAGAACTGGTGCCTCCTAACCACAGGCCAACATTATGTGAGACTAAGTTTCACCATCCTTAACTTCAAAGAACATACACACTAGATGCATTTTCTCCAAGACAGGTTTGTTTATTCTTTTGGAAGTCCATGGCATTCTCAATAATATTCTGCAACACCACAACTCAAAGACAGTGATTTTTCTATTCCCTTTTTTGATTATACAACTTTCAGATGCATAGCAAGTAATTGAAAAGACCATGGCTTGGGTAAGGCACACATTAGTCTTCAAATTGACTATGCTGTTCTTTAGAATTTTAGAGAGGTCCGTGCCAGCTGACTTTACCAATGCAATATATCTTTTTAAAATTTGTTTATTATTTTTGTTGTTAACTTGTTATTTTAATGAGAGTTTGCAGAAAGATTGGTTTTCATTCATTCCTCAGCAATAAATATTGTGATTCCTTGACTGCTAGGACCCAAAGAGTTGATTGTGAATCTGAGCAAGGTGTAATAATTGACAACTTCACTTTTCTCTCACTCTATCATGATGCTGCCTATACGAAGGGTAGTGAGCGTATTTGTTTTCTTGATGTTGAGGTGCAATCCATAGAAAAGGTTCTGTTCTTTGATCTTCTGTAGCAAGTATCTCAAGTCTTCCTCACTTTTATCAAGCAGTTCTGTAATCTGCATAACGCAGGTTATTGATGAGTCTTCTTTCAATACTGATGCCACAATCTTTTTCATAAGGTTCAGCTTCTTGAATTATTTTCTTAGCAAAGAGATTAAATAGGTCTAGAAAAATGATACAGCCCTGACATACACCTTTCTTGATTTTAAACCGTGCAGTGTCCTCTTGATCATCCGTTCAAACAACAGCCTCTTGGGCTAGGTATAGCTTTTGTATAAGCACAATTAAGTGTTTTAGGATTCCCATTCTTCTGAATGTTAGCTATAATTTCTTATTATTTAATGGTAAGGTGTACAATCAAATGGTAAAATGACCTTTCAAAGTTTACTATAATTGTTAACTATTTATTGAGTTAATTCCAGCATGTGGGTATAGTTATCTAATCCTAAGAAGAATGCATTACTTGATTTGAAAGTGGATAACTCATTTTCCGTCCCTACAAGATAAATTATTATTGATCTATGCCATTCTTTTAATTTCCTTTCTCCTTACCAAGATAAGCTAATGGAAAGGAGTTCTGGTGGTTTAGTAGATGAGGAGTTGTACTATCAATCCAAAGACACCCAATTTTAATCCATCATCTTCTCTTTAGAAAAAAAGATTTTCAACCTCCTTCTATGTGATTTACAGCCTTTGAAAACTAACTAGAGGATTGACTATGAGTTGATTCTTACTTGAAAGCATATAACAACACTAACAACAACAATCCTATTTAAAAAGTGGTCATGAACCATGATTTAGTTCTTGTCCTGATATGTGACAAAACATCTGGGAAAATGTCTATAAATGTGAAAACAAATGTGCTTTTCCTTGTTTCCTTTCCCCTTCCAATAGAGTTCTAGTGTCTGGAATAGTCAGAACTATCTGAGTAGATCCCATGAAACAAAAGGATAAGAAGCCACAAGAGCTGAGGTTTGAAGAATACAAAGAATGACCCTGTATGTCTAATGACATTATTGAATTAGTGTACTCTCTCCGAACTGTTTATGCCTGATTTCTTTTATGTGGGACAATAATATTTCAATTTGATTAAGTCACTCAACAGTCTAGTTTTCTTTTTTCTACCACAGCAACAGAATTCCATAAAGCATTGTGAATATAAAATATTTTATGTGAAAAAGTTTCAGTCATAAAATTATTTGGGAAATGTTGAATATATTTCCATTAGATTCACTCTGTGCATTAACATAATAAAGGTTCTCAGAAGAACTGGAATAATGATGTTTTCTATAAACTTTTATTTTCAAATGATAGTACATTCTGAAGAAGTCACAAGTATCAAACAAAGAGTCCTTTCATCATCCAGAGTCCTTTCATGATTACCAAAAATTCATAGCCAGCAATTGGTTCTATGACCTCAAAGTATTGGATTGGCACAGTAACCATCAACACTAGGCTGGAACATGGCAGAGACCACGGTGATGATAGGGCAACGTTTAGATCTGTTGTTTGTAAGTAACTATGAGTCATAGTCAACTCAACGTCATTTAGCAATGACTATCTTATTACAGTTGTATCTATTTCTCTTCATCAAGCACACACAACCTGAATTCCTAATAACCCGTAATTTACCTTATCTTTATAATTTTATTATATAAAAATAACATCTGAATGAAATTATACTATATATGACCCTTAAAAAAGATTTTTTAAAAATTACTTAACATAATTCTCTTTATCCTTCCAAGTTGTTGCAGATATCAGTGATTTGGTCATTTTAATTAATTAATAGTGTTTCACAGTATGGAGGTAACAATGTTTATGTAGCCATTTACAAATTGTAGGTCTTTTGATTTTTCTATATTGTTATTAGGTATTGTCAAGTTGACCACAAGTCATGATAAGTCTATGAACAAGAGATAGAAACCTTTCCCTATATGTATTATCTTTATAATCTCCACCATGCTCAAACCCATTTTTGCAGTTTCAATGTCAGTCAGTCTGTCTCAATGAGAGTCTTCCTCTCTTTCAGTGATGTTACAGCTAGCGAAATTTCCAAATTATTGAGGAGTAATTTGTCATTCTGAAGACTAAAGTATGTCTGGTTCAGCCCATAGTCTTTCTGATCACTTGCTATACACCTGAGAACTGGGAAATGAATAAGGATAACAGAAAAAGAATTGATGTCTTTGAGCTTTAGTGTTGGAGCAGAGTCCTACACATTCTACATACTGCCAAAAAAAAAACCCCAAACAAATATGTCTTAGAGAAAATGCAGGCAGAGTCCTCTTTGGAGGAAAAGATGGTACAGCCTCACGTCATACACTTTGGGAAGACTGCTAGCTGGGACTATTTTTCTTTTAGAATTGGATACGATAGTCAGAAAGGCAGATGGTTAGTGGAGGAGAGGAAGACCCTGAACCAAGTGGACTGGCATGGCGACTGTTGCAATGGGCTTTTGTATATTGAGAAATGTGAAGATGTCACAGAATTGGACAGGTTTCAGATGTGTTGTTCATAGAGCGAATCTGGGTTGTACTCTACTCAACAGCAACTAACAACAACAACAACAACAAAAAATTACCATTGCTCTGTGCCTGTTATTACCCCATCTTTTCAAACCCTCATTGAACCTTTCCCGTTATTTCACCTCCACTTTATTCTGGACTATGCTGGTGACATTTCCTCCTTCCTGTTTTTTTTTTCTACCGAATCCTCTCTTTTTCCTTTGGAACATTTAAACACATCTTATTCAGTGATCACTCCATTTCCACAATAGTGGCCCAAATGCCCATCAACAAACAAATGGATTGAGAAATTGTGGGACATTCACACAATAGAATACTTTGCAGCACTAAGGAGTAACAATTTTGTAAAATACTATTCAACTTGGGAGAGACTAGAAAGCATTATGCTGAATGAAATATCTCATTAATAAAACACAAATATTGCAAATCTATTTTTAGTGAAATATCTCTCAATACAACTTTTCTAATTGCTTTTATTTATTTTTTACTGTTGATTTTGTTTTGTAACTTTCTTTACTCTGTATAGAAGCTGTCAGTCAGATATGTAAATTCAAACATCTTATCCCAGTCTGCAGCTAGTTTTCTTATGCTTTTAGCAATACTAAGAGCCATCTTATAAATTGTGATGAGATCTAATTGATCATTTATTTATTTTTTTAGTTTTATGTATCATGCCATTGTGTGTCATGCTGTTATGTGTCAAATTCAACTTCAGTCTTTGCTCTGTCTTTCATGATCTTGCCTATTGGCCCAATTCTGTGGGTTTTGATTTTCTTGATTGTGGCTACACAGTACATCTTAAAACTCTTGTATTTTGTTTTGTTTTGTTTAGATGCTGTCAAGCCATCTCCAACCTCTATTAAATGTTTTCATAATAGAATTAAAGTTTGCCTGATCATAAACCTTATCACTGCAAAGTTTGAACACCTTTTCTAGTCATTGTGTCCATACATTTTGCTGCTGCTGATATTTTTTTCTTATTGATTCTTTCCTTTACAAATATGATGACTTTCTCTAGGGACTAGATTCTCCAAAGACACATGAAATGTTATTTCCTCCTCTTCACTTTTAAAAATATTATTGCTCTACTTCTGAGACAGGTGGTTTGTTTTTCTGGCACTCTACAGTGTATTCAATGTTCTTTACCAACACTACAATTCAAATTTATCAGTTCTTAGGTCTTTGATCTTGTTTTATTGTCTAGCTTTTTCTTGCATGGGAAATAATTGAAAATATCATGACTTGAATAAGGTGTATTTTTCTCAACAAAGTGACATCTTTGCTTTTTAACATTATAAAGAAGTCTTTTTAGAACAGATTTTCACAGTACAATGTCATTTAATATCTTTATTTTTTATTCTAATTATAGCTTAGGTGACATTTAATTTCTTTATTTTTTATTATAATTGTAGCTTAAATGACAGTTTACATAGAAAATGAAATTTCCACTAAAAATCTATACACTTTTTGTTTTGTCACATTAATCATAGTTCTCTCAATACACTTTCTGCTTTCTTCCTGGGGTCCTTGTTTATATTAATGTTTCTTTGCCTTTCTTTCCCGTCTCTTGAATTTTATTTTTGGTCAATTGGTGCCTAATCAGTATGACATCATTGATTATTCTGAAGACTTCTATTATTATGCATATTATTTTTTATTTTATAGACTTGTCTGTAATTTGGCTGCAAAATGATCTACAGGAGTAGATTCAGTTCTAGATTTAAAAGCTGTTCCACCAGTTTCTATTAGACCCAACTGTAAAAACGAAAACTATGAAATTATTTTATATAAAAAAATTATCCTGATTTATTTATAAAGTTTAAATACATTGTTTATCACAAAATCCTTCCCATTAAGAGAAATGATTTGTAAATTACTACCGATGTCGGGAGAGACTGGAGAGCATTATGCTGAATGAAATAATTTAGTCCCACAAGGACAAATAATGTGTAAAACCATTATTGTAGCATGAGTATGGGACCCAAGGTAGTGGGTGGAAATAGAAGGATGAGGATGGATGGTGGTGGTGAGTGTTAATCATAGGGTTGAAATAAAGTTTTAAAAAGGGACAACTCAATAAAATTTACAAACTACTAGCAAACTTAACAAAAAAAAGGAGGACACAGATAAAGTGATTATGAAATGGGAGAGGTGACATCACAACAGAACTTGATGAAATTAAATCAATAATGTCAGAATATTATAAAAAGCTATACTCTGATAAATTTGAAAACCTAGTGGTAATGGACAAATTCTTTGATATTCAGGCCCAAACATATGTTGAATACTCAAAAAAACCCATCACAAAAGAAGAAATTGAGCAGGTCAGGAGAAGACTTCTCCATAAGAAAATTCTTGGACCAAACGGCTTCACAGCTGAATTCTACCAAACATTAGAAAACATCTATCACCAATTTTACCTAAAGTATTTAAAAAAATAGAAAAAGGAATATTCCCAGAGTTATTTTATAAAGCAAGCATAACCCTAATACCAAAACCAGGCATACATATTACAAAAAAAGAAAACTACAGACCAATATCTCTCATAAATTTACATGCAAAAATCTTTAACAAAATCATAGTAAATAGAGTATAAAAGCATGTAAAAAATTCCTCATGAAAAGTGAGATTCATAAGAGTTATGAAAGATTGTGCAACATAGGAAAAGTCAATAGAATTCACCATAATAACAAAGCAATTAACCAGAATCATATGATGTTAGCGACTGATGTGGAAAAGCCATTTGGCAAAATCCAACATCTCTTCCCTGATAAAGACATTCAGCAAAATTGAAATAAAACAAAATTTACTCAACATA
This sequence comes from Elephantulus edwardii, assembly GCF_000299155.1. Taxonomy (NCBI): domain Eukaryota; kingdom Metazoa; phylum Chordata; class Mammalia; order Macroscelidea; family Macroscelididae; genus Elephantulus; species Elephantulus edwardii. The sequence goes on along the minus strand of NW_006399845.1, from coordinate 3,531,386 downwards.
GTGAAAAGTATGTATGCTAAACCAAGAAAGAGTCAGTATCGATCTCAGTGGAGACTCAAAATATTTTCCTTGCTAACAACAGGCTGTTCATTCATAGGGTCGCTATGAGTCGTCTACAACTCGACGGCCTTAAACAACAACAACAACAACAACAAAGAACAGACAAGGATGCCTACTGTCATTGCTTCTAAGCAATATTGTATTGGAAGTAGGTGACAGGGCAATATACATGAGAAGGAAATAAAAGGCATCCAGATTGGCAAAGAGACAGTTAAACTATCACTATATGCAGATGATATGATAGTGTACAAAGAAAACCCCAAGGACTAAACAACAACAACAAAATAAACCAAAACAACCCTGTTAGAGCTAGTTGGCCCATTTTGTAAAGTGGCTGGATACAAGGTCAGTATTCAAAAATCAGGGGGATTCCTCTACAGTTAAAAAGGAAGGAAAACAAGAAAGCAATACCACTTACAATGTTTCTAATGTTGTTAGGTGCTGTTGAGTCAAGTACTACTCTTACTGACTCTATGAACAAAAGATCTGAACCTTGTTCTGTCCTGCACCATCCTCTCACTTCCTGATACAGAAGAGCCCATTGCAGCTGTCACTTTATTAATCTACCAGGTTAAAGATCTTCCTCTCCTTCATCACCCCTCTAACCTTTCCAACATCATATTCTTCCCTAAGGAATAGCACCTTCTAGCAACATGTCCACAGTATGTGAGGTGAAGCCTCATTGTTCTTACCTCCAAAGAGCACTCCAGCTGTACTCTTTCCAAAACGTACCTTTTTGTTTTCTTGGATGTCCATGGGATCAATTCTTTTTATGTCATCCTTATTCATTGTCCAGGTCTAGGATGCATAGCTAGTAATCAGAAAGACTATGGTCTGAATCAGATGCACCTTAATCTTCAAACTGACATCTCTAGTCTTCAATAATTTGGAAGGTCCCTAACTGCAGATTTTCAGTTCAATGTGTCTCCTTATTTCCTGACTGCTGGTACCCAGGGTGTTAATATAACTGTCAAGTACAAATTGAGATACTTGGGAGGGAACCTAACTAGAGACATAAGAGGCTTGTACAAAGAAAACTACAAAAAATTTCTGTGAGCCAAAAGAAAAGACATAAGTAAATGAAAGAAATGTGTCCTGTTCAGGAATAGGAAGACTCAATATTGTGAAAATTACAATCTTACCAAAAGCAATCTACATGTTCAACACAATTCTAATTTAGATATCAGATTTATTTTTCAAGGAGACTGAAAGGGAAATTGTCATGTTTACTTGGATAAAAAAGAGACATCAAATAAGCAAAGAACTTCTGAAACACATAGCACATCCTAACCTCAAAACTTACTACACAGCAGCAGTGATGGAAATAGCTTAGTACTGGTACAATGACAGACACATAGACCAAGGGAACAGAATTGGGAGCCCAGAAATGGACCCAACTATCTATAGTCAGCTGATATTTGACAAGGAAATAAAACCTAACAGATAGGGAAATGACAACCTCTTAAACAAATGGTGCTGGAAAAATTGGACTGCTACCTTCAGATAGCTGAAACAGGATTCACATCTCATACCATACACAAAACTCAGCTTAAGGTGGATCAGAGAGCTGGGAGTAAAGCCCCAAACCATAAAAGGAAAGCTGGGCTTTATGAAGAGGGATGAGGTGCCATCAGGAGTAGAGGAAGACTCATCAACAACCTGTGATA
>NW_006399845.1:3526781-3528909 GCF_000299155.1 Elephantulus edwardii | reverse complement strand
GCTATGAATCTCAGGCGACTCAATGGCATATAGCATTAGTGAGAAGAGTGAACATCCTTGAAATCTTAGTGTTTTCAGAGATAAACTATATCTCTTTCATCATTAGTATGATGTCAGTAGTAGTTTTAACAGTAAATACAATGTATTATTGTTGTTAGGTGCCATCAAATTGAGTATGTCTTATAGCGACCCTATGAATAAAAGATCTGAACCTAGTCCTGTCCTGCACCATCCTCACACTTCCTGATACACAGGAGCTCACTGCAGCAGTCACCTTGTCAGTTCACCTGGTTGAGGGTCTTCCTCTCCTTTACTGACCCTTCACCCTTCCCAACACCATATTCCTTCCAAGGAATAGCACCTTCTAGCAATATGTCCAAAATATATGAGGCAAAGCGTCATCATTCTTGCCTCCAAAGAACACTCTGGCTGCACCCTCTCTCCTTGACCGATCTATTTTTTTTTCTTTCTTGGCCATCCATGGACTGTTTGGTGCTCTTCTCTAACACTACAGCTCAAAGCCATCAATTCTTTTTCTGTCATCTTTATTCATCATTCAGGTATTGAATGCATAACTAGTAAATGGAAAGACGATAGCCTGAGTAAGACACACCTTAGTCCTAAAACTGACATCAGTACTCCTCAATAATTTGGAAAGCTCCATAACTGCAAATTTTCCCAGTGCAATGCGTCCCCTTATTCCCTGACTGTTCGTAGGAAGTGTGTTACTTGTGGATCCAAGCAAGACGAAGCTGTTGACAGTTTCAATCTCTTCTCTATCCATCATGACAATGCCTATCGGACCAGTGGTAAGAATCTTTATTTTCTTGATTGAGAAACAATCCATACTGAAAGCTGCATTTTTTTATTTTCTATGACAAGTGTTTCAAGTCCTCCTCATTTTCAGCAAGTAAAGTTGAGTCATCTGCACAATGCAGGTTATTGATAAGTCTCCATTCAATTCTGATGCCAAATTCCTCTTCATAGAGTCCAGCTTCTTGGATAATTTGCTCACCATTTAGGTTGAACAGGTGTGGAGATAGAATACATCCATGAAGCTCCTCCTTCCCACCTTCCCATTCCAAACCAGGCAGTACTCCCCTGCTTTGTTCATACAACAGCCTCCTGCTCCAGGTATAGGTTCTACATGAGCACAGTCAAGTGCTCTGGGACTCCCAATCTCCTCAATGTCAGTCACAACTTCCCATGTTACAGAAGTCAAATGCCTTTGCATAGTCAATAAAGCACAAATAGACATTCTTCTGGTATTCCTTACTTTCTGCCAGGATCTATCTAACATCAGCAAAGATATCCCAGGTTCCACAACCTCTTCTAAATCTCAATTAAACTTCTGGCAATTCCCTACGTATATACTGTTCTAGCAATTTTTGAATGATCTTTAGCAGTAGTTTGCTAGCATGTGATATCAATGATATTGTTCGATAATTTCCACATTCAGTTGGATCCTCCTTCTTGGAGGCTTCTTCCAATCCATTGGCCAAATAGCTGTCCTTTCTTGCATAGGCTGGTGAGTGCATCCAAGGCTGCATTTGTTAATTGAAACAAGTCAATTGGTATCATATTGATTCCAAGGGCCTTATTTTTTTGCCAATGCCTTCAATGCAGCTTCCACTTGCTCTTTCACTACTATGTATTAAGTTGTACGTAGTTCAACATTGCTCCTTATTCTTGGTACTTTAGGTTCTGGTCATGAATAGCTGTTGAATTTTGTCAAATGCTCTCTCTACATCAATTGATATATGGTAATGTGATTTTTCTTAGTTAGCATTTTATATAGTCAAGTACTTGGTTCAATTTCTGATTTTTCAAGTAGCCTGACCTCTCTGCAATGATTTCTTGGTCATTTCTTTAATATTTGTATCTCAGTTATTTGGTTTGTACACACTTAAAACTTCTGTATTTTGAAGAGCTTATCTTTACGTAATGCCCTTCTCTCCCTCATAATTTTTTCTCTGAAGTTTACTTCATTGATTTAACGTAGATACTCTTTTGTTAAGCTAATGCGTCCATAATCTATTTTATCCTATTAGTTTACTTTAATAGTACATTTATCCAAAAACGACTGGAACAGCACATCAGCAGAAAATTGCCAGAAGTCCAGGCTGGG
>NW_006399845.1:3520451-3525771 GCF_000299155.1 Elephantulus edwardii | reverse complement strand
GACAGCGCAGGAGGGGAAGACCCTCTATGAGATGGATTGATTCAGTGACTGGGGTGATCGGGATGTGTGTGTCAGAGGTAGTGCAATTGGCACAGGATAGAGCCGGGTTTAGGGCTTTTGGACATCAGGTCACTATGAGTTGCAAATGACTCGACGGCACATAACAACAATAACATCATTATATTTTAATTTAATTTGTTATAAGAAACATAACATTGCATATGGAAAGGTGAGACACATGAAGATTGACATAGTAGACATTTGTGAAATGAAATTGAAGGGCATAGGTCACTCACTTTCAATCAGACTATAATCCTCTCTGGTATAAATGAAAAAATGAGGTAGAATGGTGTTGCATTCATAATTAAAAGGACAATCTGAAGATCTGTTCTGAACTGCAATGTTGTGAGTTAGAATGTTTTGGATTGGATATTATCCATATGTGTAAAACAAAGACCTGTTAACAAGTACTGTTCAAATATATTTACCAAAAACAAGAGAAAATATGGGATGAAATCAAGGCTATCATTCATGCATACTGAAAAAAGGCATTACAAAGAGAGAAAAGAGCAAAGTAGATGTTAGAAGAAACTATGAAAATTGCAGTAGAATGTTAAGATGTGAAAACAAACAGAAGAGAAAATGAAGGGGGAAAGATGAACAGAAAATTTCAAAGGCCAGCTTGAAAAGATAATGTTGATGAAATGTACAAAGAGCTGGAATCAGAGAGTAAGAAAAGAAGAACTATTTTAGTATTTCTCAAGATGAAAGAAGTGAAACCAGTTCAAGTCTTGAATTGCAATCCTGAGAGATGCCATGGGTAAAATCTTGAATGATTCCGGAACATCGAAAGAAGATGGGAGGAATGGACAGAATCACTGCACCAAAAAAAACATGTCAACAGTGAAAAGACTGAGAATGTACCATATGAACAAGAGTCACTGGTAACAAGGAAGAAGTTCAAGATGCATTGAAGACACTGACCTGAAAACAAGGATGTTGGAATAGATGAGGTCCTGATTGACAAGTTTCAGAGAGCAAATGTAAACTTGAACATGCACACTAGTCTATGCCAGGTAATTTGGAGGAATGCGTGCCAACTTACTAAAGGAAATCCATATTTGTTCTGATTCCAAAGGATTATCCAACATAATGTGGAAATTATAAAAATATAGTATTATATGCAAGAAAAATATTGCTGAGGAACATCCAAAAATGACAGGAAGAGTACATTGAGAGACAGTTGCTAGAAGTTCAAACTGGGTTTAGAAGAGGTTGTGGCATCAGGGATTCTACTTCTGATGTCATACAGATTCTGGCTGAAAGCAGAGAATACCAAAAGAATGTTTATCTGTGATTTATCGACTATGAAAAGGGATTTAAGTGTTAATCATAACAAACTATGATTAACAGTGAGAAGAATGGAACTCTTAATTGTGCTCATATATCTAGATTAAGAAGTTGTTGTCTGAAAATAGCAAGGGAACCCTACATGATTTAAAATCAGGAAGGGTATGTGTGAGAAATGTATCTTTTTCTCCATACTTACTCAATCTATATGGTGAGCAAATAACTTATGAAGCCAGACTCTGTGAAGTAGAATATGGCATAAGGATCAAAGGAAGATTCATCAACAATCTATGTTATGTGGACGACACAGTTTTGTTGGTTGAGAGTGAGGATGACCCAAAATGATTGCTTCAGAGGACCAAAGACTACAGTCTTTAATTAGGATCAGATCTCAACATCAAGAAAACAATGGTCCTTACTAATGGTCTAGTAGGTAACACCATGATAGGTAAAAAAAGGATTCAAACATTTCATCTTGCTTGGATCCACAATCAATATCGTTGGTACTGGCAGTCAGGAGATCAAGAAGGTGTGCCTGATTCTAGCCAGAGCATTTTCAGTCATTCACCCATGCCTCTGAAAGTTAGATATCCTGAATAAAAATTCCAGAAGAAGAGTTGATGCCTTTGAGCTATGGAGTCGAGGAAGAGTACTGAATATCTTGTGAATTGCCAAAGGTACAAACAGATGCTTCTTGGAAAGGATGTATCCAGAGAAGTCCTTGGAGGCAAAGATCACATAACTATCAAACATACTTTGAATATGTTGCCAGGAGAGATTGTTTGTTGGGGAGGGATACATGTTTTTAAAGGTAAAGTATCAATGAAATAGAGGAACACCTTCAACAAGAATTGGCACAGTGATTTCATAGACGATGAGGACGGCACAGGATAGGAAAGGGTTCTGATCTGTTGTGTCAAGGGAGAGTGTAAGAGAGGAAGACGTTCCCTGAGATGGATTGACTCAGTTACTTGGGTACTAGGGTAGGTGTGTCAGAAAATAAGATTGTTCAGTAAAGAGCAGGGTTCAGAGGCATCATACATAGGATCAGTGTGATTCACAAATGACTTGATGGCACATAGCAACAACAATATAGATATTTATTCATAGGTGTATATATGTACATTTCATACACACAGAGAGAGTCAGAGACAGAGACAGAGAGAGACTGTAACATATCAGAATAATCTATTATACTGTGTTTTGTTTCCCAGCATAGATCATATTTAAGCTGGTGAGATACTTCACAGGCTTTATAAATTGGAGAACTTATATCTAACATAACTGTTAGGTAAAGAGTTTTCCATTTACCCTAGGATATGTTATCTGCAAATGCTATTGTACATTATTCTTCTCTCAGAAAAAAGTATTGATGAAATGTTCCCAATGTGATTAAAAATGGATTCATAATGGGAATGCCAATTCAATGAACATAACAAATAACACTGTGAGTTCATATAATTACTTTTTAAATGGTTTAAAGATCTGTTAAGGAAATAAAAAAGACTCCACAATCATTTTATACTATTTCATAAAGTTATAGTCATAGTGAATTCATGAAGCTTTTATATTGGGAGGGAGAGATTTGAAGGGAGAATAAGAAATGTCAAATAGATTTAGGGAAATAAGAATTTTACCTCACATTTAGACTAGGGTCTTTTTTATTTTAATAAATCTGGGGAAATATTTATTGACAATAAAATTTGTTTTAGACACTGTAGCAGATACTAAGGATACAATACTTAACACAATATGGGCCCTATCATTGAAATGATAGAACAGTGTCAGAAAAGGAATATACGGTAATATAATTACAAAGACAGTGTCTTTCAAGAAGTGAAATCAAAATTGTACACTTAAACTGTATTACCTAATGTATCAACTGAAGAAAGGAAATTTTATCTGGGTATTAAAGATAAAAAAATATTGTTACAATAATCACAATGGTTTGTACATTGATGTTAATAGCAGCGTTATTTATAATAGCAAGAAAGTAGAAACAGTTCAAACGCTCATCAACAACTGAATGGATTGAGAAATCGTGGTATATTTACCTGATGAAATACTACGCAGTACTTAGAAGCATTGATTTTGAAAAATACTATATAGCATGGGAGAAGTTGGAGAGAATTATGCTGAGTGAACCAACTCAATCTCATAAGGAAAAATTCTGTATAAGACAATTACTGTAAAAGTAGAAGGATAACTAGTAAAAAGTGTATAAAAGTCTAAAGGGAGAAATGAAGGGAAGAAGAGAATCGGGGAGGAGAACGAGAATTATTAGGTCCTAGAGTTGGTGGATTTTGTACATAGAGTTTTCAGAGGCCTGCTATTTCAGAAGTGGATGGCAAATACTTCTTCTAGTCTGTGTTAATTAGAATGTTCAGATTTAGAGAAGTATCAGACAGACAAGCATTTTACAGAAAAAGTGAAAGATATATCCCTTATTGAGGAGTTGACCATTAGTATCAGTGTTGTCCCTGCCTTTGGCACACATGTCTTTACTCACTTATTTCCCTGTTCCACCATCCACCAGGATACCCATCCACTTCTACGCACTCCCTCCAACATCTATCTCCCATTGTCCAGCCATTGATCTGATAGCGTATATCTGAAGCTTCCTTGGCTTCTGTAATTCCAAATGTGTCAGCTGCTGATAGTTTCTTATGCTGTGACCAGTGTCTCTTAAGTTTGCTTGGCTCCACGGTCAACACTCTTGGCACCAGTAGTCAGGAAATTAAAAGATGTATTGTCTTGGGAAAGTCTGCTCTTAGGGACCTCTCCAAAGTACTGAAGAGCAATGGTGTCTTTCTGGAGACTAAGGTGCATCTGATACAAGCCATGGTGTTTCCTATCATTTGTTATGCATCAGAGTTGGACAATGACTAAGGAGGATAGAAGAAAAATTGATGCCTTTGAGCTGTGGTGCTGGAAAAGATAATTGAGGGTACCACGGACTGTTAGGAAAATAAACAGATTCATCCCGGAAAGGGTTAAACCGGGTGGTTCCTTGGAGGCAATGATTCTGAGGCTTTGTCTAACATACTTTGGACATACTGTAAGGAGGGACTGGTCCTTGGAGAGGAACATCATGCTTGGGAGGATGGAGGGACAGTGCAGGAGGGGAAGGACCTCTATGAGGTGGATTGATTCAGGGACTGGTGTAATGGAGGTGGGAGTGTCAGAGACAGTGTGTTTGTCACAGGACAGAGCAGAGTTTAGGGCTGTTGTACATAGGGTCGCTATGAGTCGCAAGCAACTCAATGGCACATAACGACAAGAAGAACAGTAACAGAGTTGGTGGGCAGAAGGAGAGGGTGAGGAATTAAGAAAGATCCAGTGAGAACCTGAAAAAAATGGGTCAATAGTTAGCATAGATCAATGGTGATTTATTTTATAAAATACAATGTATGGGAATGATCCTACGAAATGATCCATGTTTGGAAGGCAGTTTGGTGCTTCCTCAAAAAGCTGAACATAGAAATTCCATATGACCAAGTTATTCCATTATTTGAAATATACCCTGGGAATATGAGAATTGAGGCACAAACTGAGATTTGTCCACCAATGTTCATAGCAGCATTATTCACCATCTCAACAACATGGAAACAGCCCAAATGTCCAACTACAAATGAATGGATTAAAAAATTATGGTATATTCACACAATGGAATACTATGCAGCACACAGGAGCAATAACTATGTAAATTATAACCTAACTTGAGATGGACTGGAGCGCATTATGCTGAGTGAACTAACTCAGTCCTATAAGGATAAATATTGTATAAAACTGTTATTGTAGAAATGAGTACAAGGAGCCAGGAGTAGTGGGAGAGGCTGGAAATAGAGGGATGTGGATGTGCAGGGTGAAGGGAGGGATTAATCATTGGATTGTACAATCAATTTGATGGGTGGGGGTTGAGGGAAATTTAAAGGGATATTGAAGGAATGTGTTCAAATATGTATTTAAA
>NW_006399845.1:3494747-3520118 GCF_000299155.1 Elephantulus edwardii | reverse complement strand
TATATATATATTCCTTGGTGGTTCAATAAATTGTGCTATCGTACTGAAATTCAAGACGACTCTATAGTCCAGGTGAAATAATTCAGAATGGAAAGAGTTAAACATTTGTTCTCCTTTTTTTAGAACACTTTGAGTTCAGAAAGAATCATATTTTTTTGACACATAAATGCATAAAATAAAGTGGTAAAACATGAAAAGAAAAAAAGGAAGAAGGGAGCAAGAGAAGGGAAAATGGAAGAATTGTTTCAATATGAATTAAAAATTGCAAGATTGTTTAATTAGGTTATGGCATTTGACTAATATAAACAACCTGCAATAAGGGTTATATCTTAACATTAAGAAAGAAAACAAAAATCAATGGAAGAAATTATTCAACATGAATTAAAATCACCAGATTATTGAATTTGGGTTATGGCATTTGACTAATATAAATAACCTGCAATATGGGTTGTATTTTTACATCAGGAAATTAAAAACCCGCTAGACCAATAGACATCATGAAAGATGGAAGAAAGAGTCAAGTTATCAATTATTCTATTTTACTTAGATCCAAACACCTATGTTAACAGCAATCAAGAAATAAAAAAAAATATACTGCATTGGAGAAATCTGCCATCAAGGATCTTCCAAAATTCTAAAGAACAATGGATCAGTTTATAGACTAAGGTGCACCTGATCCAAGTCACAAGTTTTTAACTTGCTTCCTCTGTAAAAGAAGGTTGAAAATTAATTAATTGATGACCGTAAAGAACTGATGTCTTTGAATTGTGGAGTTAGTGCAAGGTATTGAATATACAACTGAGTGCCAAAGAACAATAAAAACCTCTTTGAAGGAAGAACAACCAGAATGACCTTTAAAGGCAAGGATGGAGAACCTTTATGTCACTTACTCTGACATATTTTCAGAAGGGACCAGCCCTTGGAGAGAAACATTATACTGGGAAGACAGAGGGTCAGCCAAAGGAGGAAGGTCCTCAACAAGTTGGATTGTCACAATTTCAAAACAATGAACTTGAGTATGACAGAGATTTTGAGGAGGCATGGGATTTTGAGGATGGCACAGTTCAGATCAATTGTTCATGTGGTCGCTTGAAGGTTCCTAACAACGACAATAGAGTAGAAATAAGAGCAAGTCATATGCAAACTTTACATCATTAATCAAGAGTAAGCTGTACTATATTCCCTAAGGCTAAACAAACTCATCAAACTTTTCAGTTAATGATTTATATAAGGGAATGAATGAACCCTAGAGTAACCTGTAACTCTGTCAGAAGTGAGCGTTGGCTCTTCTTGGCACCTCCTCCCAATCCTCTGGTGATAAAACTAGAGTTCTCTTAGAAAACCATTTTTACCATGATTCTGGTAGGTCAACTCAATATTTAACTGCTTCATATCCATAGGAATAAGATTTATACAATTACAAATATAGAGGCTTTCGTGGCATGTTAAAGAATGTCAGTCAATTCTACTTCTGTATAAGAAGATAGATTTCACATGAGCATATGAAGGAACTTTGGTGGCCTAGAGGCAAAACTGCACTGAAATTCCAAAGACACATGGTTTGAGGCCAGGAGCTTCTCTTTGGGAGAAGGATGGGCAATCTCCTCCCTTGCCATTACCTGCCTGTGAAAACCCACCAGAGGGTCAGCTATTGGTCAGTTCTGACTCTGTGCTACTCAACTCATCAGATCACTTTTTACATTATTAATTTAGTAGTATGAAAATATCCTTGTTTTGCCTGAAGGCACCACTAGTAAGTACAATCAGTAAAGAAAGCTAACAATGAACAGAAAGAAAGGTAAAGCTATATAGTTAAGCTTACATTGCACACTAATATGCACACTAATGTCTGTTAGGGATTTTTTTTCAGTTCTGAAAATGTCTTTATTTTAATTCCTATGTTGAAAGGTTTTTTTACTAGATGTAGAAAGAATTACAAGTTACTTGGATTTGTTTGTTTGTGGGACATGGTTTATTTTGGTTTTGCCTGTTAGAAATACCATTTCTTAGTAATTAGCTAACCTCCCAAATCAAAGGCAGTTGATTCAAATCCACCAGTTGCTCTGTGGGAAAAAGACGGACTATCTCCTCCAGTGATGTTTACACCCTCTGAATTGAGTTGATTCCAACTCCATGACACATAATACAGAAATCTTCTTTCAGTTTATTGCATCTTGAATCCCAATATTTCCTTCTCAGAATCATTTAATTCATTGAAAAAACCTGCTCAGTTTTGTATGCCTAGAATTTCTAATCCCTAAAAAATAAGGCAGCAGGAATCAATAGGATACCAATTGACTTGTTTCAAATAACAGATGCAGCCTTGAATGTGCTCACATTCTATTCCAGGAAATGTGGAAGACAGCTGTCTAGTCAATGGATTGGAAGAGGTTCATACTTTTTTCCCTTCTCCCAAAAAAGATAATCAACTGGATGTGGAAACTATCAAATAATAATATTTCTATTACATGCAAACAAAATAAAGCTGAAGATCATTAAAATACAGCTAGAACAGTACGTAGATAGGGACTGCCAGAAGTTCAAACAGGATTGAATGACACCAAGGGTATCATTGCTGATGTCAGATGGATCCTGGCTGAAACTAAGGAATACCATAAGAATATCTATTTGTGCTTTATTGACTATGCCAAGGCATTTGACTGTGTGGATCATAAAACAAGTTGTGGCTGATATTGAGAAGATTTGGAATCACAGAGCACTTAATTGTGATCATAATGAACCTATACCTGGACCAAGAGACTGTTGTGCAAATAGAACAAGTGAACACTGCATGGTTTAAAATTAAGAAGTGTATGCATCAGGGTTGTATTCTGTCTCCACACCCCTTCAATCTGTACGCTGAGCAAGTTATTTGAGAAGCTGGATGCTATGAAGAGGAAATTGGATTGGAGACTCATCAATAACCTGCGTTGTGCAGATGACACAACCTTGCTTGCTGAAAGTGAGGAGGACTTGAAATACTTGTTGCAGAAGATCAAAGAATGCAGCCTTCAGTATGGATTGCATCTCAATATCAAGAAAACAAAGATTCTTACAACTGGACCAATAGGCAGTTTCATGATAGATGGAGAGGAGTTTGAAAGTTTCAACAGCTTCATCTTGCTTAAAGATCCACAATTAACACCTGTGTTACTGGCAGTCAGGAAATAAGGGTACGCATTTAGGGACCTCTCCAAATTATTGAGGAAAAATCATGGCAGTTTGAAGACTAAGAAGATTATGGTCTGATTCAGACCATAGTTTCTATAGTCATTTGTTCTGCATCTGAGATCTGGATAATGAATACGGATGACAGGAGGAGAATTGATGCTTTTGAGATGTGGTGTTGGAGAAAAGTCCTTAACATCCCATGGATGGCCAAAAGAACAGATATGTCTTGTAGAGGATGCAGCCAGAGTGCTTTTTGGAGGTAAGAATGATGAGGTTTTGTTTCATATAATTTGGGCTTGTTATTCAGAGTGGCTATTCCTTGGAGATGCTAGAAAGGGTGGAAGGTTGGCAAAGAAGAGGAAGATCCTCAAATACTGCAATGGGTTCTTGTGTATCAGAAAGTATGAAGATGGCACAGGATAGAATAAGGTTCAGTTTTTTTGTTCATAGGGCTGCTAGTAGTCGTAGTCAAATGGATGGCGTGTTAACAACAACAAAGATGAAAATTATTTGATGGGAACTGCTTTTACTTTACATGTACCACGGACCTCACTATCCTTTATTGGTTTGAATCCACTTTTATTCCTTTTTTTTTTTAATCCCTCACATGGTCCCTGTCTGTAATAACTTGGTTTCAATCTCTTAACAATGAACTACAGAGTAATACACATTCTGTTCTTCAGATTCATGAGAGAAAATAAACTTCAGTGGCCGAGGGTAAAAAAAGAGAAAGATATATGTATTGGATATAAGCACAGCTTAAAACCTGAAAAATGCTTCAAAGTGAAACCCACTTAGTTTTAGGCTAATGTTTCCACTCTTCCTTCTCTCAGGAATCTTGGTTTCTGACAAAACTCACAGCCTTGGTGACCTTAAACATCAATTTTTATTTGTTCATTGCTGTGAAATTGCCAAAACACTCTACTGAGTTTTCTATCATTTTCCAGTATCTTCCTGCTTCTTGGCTTCACAACCTCAACTCCTGTGCCAAGACTTGGAAAATACCCTCAGCAGAAAAGTGCTTTCAAGAATGTTGAAGTTTACCTCAGTGCATTTCTCTTTTCTGAGGATTTAGTTTTACAAATCCGTTGCATTTGAATTTCACAAAGTCTGCAAACAGATTTGTGTGTGTTATTTGGATTTCTAGTTTCTGTCAGTGAGACATGCTATTCCATGATAGCTTGGAACAAACAGAGTAGATGCTCTATCCCTGGTTTGCTGTAGATGAGACTATGTCAGAAATCTGAAAGGATTTGACAATTAACCTAAGTGGACTTCAGGACTACATCTTCATTGATATTTGGTACAATGATTGAAAAATAAGATTATGGATATTAACCACTCAGTAAGTTTATGTGGAGATTCATGTTGCTTTTTATCCTTAGCTTGCTCAGTATTTACGACAAATCTACTATTTACTAACCCATTTTAAGAACTAGTACAAATCTTTGATTTTTTTTTCAGGAAGAGAAACACAAATAATTTCAGTACTGTTAATTATTTGTAGCAGACAAAGTAATTGTCCCCCAAAGTATGCCTGTCCTAATTCTTAGATCTGTGAATTTGTTGTTTTACATGTCAAAGAGGACTTTGTAGATTTCATTAAGCTTAATGACACTGAGATAGGGAGATTATCTAGGATTACCCTGATGGTTCCAAACTAAAAATACAAGTTCTTAAAAGCTGAGAACCTTTTCTTGCTTCAGTTCAAAGGATATTTGACTACAGAATAAGGATCAGAGAGATGCAGCATTGCTAGCTTTGAAGACAAAGAAAGGAGGTCATGAGTAAAACAATTTGGAGTTTTCTCTATAAGTTAGAAAGGGCAAAATAAATAAATTGCTACCCTAGAGACTACAAAACGGAATATTCCTCATCTTGATTCTAAATCAGTGAGACTTCTACAGGACTTCTGACTTACAGATTTGTAAGACACCACGTTTGTATTTTCCACCAATCCTGATGCCACAATTCTCATAGAGTCCAGCCTCATGGATAATTTGTTCTGCATACAGGTTGAAAAGGTATGGATATAGGACACAACCCTGGCATACACCCTTCCCAGTTTTGAACCATGCAGTGTTTCCTGGTCTGTTCTGATGACTGCCTTGCCTTAGCATGATCAAATGTTCTGGGATTCCCATTCTTTTCAGAAACAGCCAGTTTGTTATGACCCACATAGTCAAACGCCTTTGCGTAGTCACTGAAACAGATAGACATTCTTCTGGTATTCCCTGCTTTTAGCTAAGATCCATCTAACATTAGCTACAACAATATCCCTAGTACCACGACCCCTTCTAAACCCAGCCTGCACTTATGGCAGTTCTCTGTTGATGTGCTAATCCAGTCGCATCATTGGTGGAAGATTTATCAATATTCTGTGTTATACAGATGACACAACCCTGCTTGCTGAAACTGAAAAGGACCTGAAGTGCTTGCTGCAGAGGGCCAAAGGACTGCAACCTCCAATATGGATTGAGGCTCAATATCAAGAAGACAAAGATTCTCACCCTGGGTCAATTGGCAGCATCAGGATGGGTGGTGAAGAGATTGAGATTGTTCATAGCTTTAGTTTGCTTGGCTCCACAGTCAACACTCTTGGCACCAGTAACCAGGAAATTAGAAGACGTATTGCCATGGGAAAGTCTGCTATTAGGGACCTCTCCAAAGTGCTGATGAGCAATGGTGTCACTCTGGAGACTACAGTGCACCTGGTACAAGCCATGGCCTTTGAAATCACTTGTTATGCATCAGAGAGTTAGACAATGACTAGAGAGACTAGAAGAATTGATGCCTTTGAGCTGTGGTGCTGGAGAAGGGCATTGAATATACACCATGGACTGCTAAGAAAATGAACAGGTTCGACCTGGAGAGGGTTCAACCAGGCTTCTCTTTGGAGGCAAGGATTCTGAAGCTTCATCTGACATATTTAGGACATGTTGCAAGGAGGGACCAGTTCTTGGAGAGGGACGTCATGCTTGGGTGGGTAGAGGGACAGCACAGGAGAGGAAGACCCTCTATGAGGTGGATTGATTCAGTGACTGGGATAATCAGGGTGGGTGTGTCGGAGACGGTGCGATTGGCACAGGACAGAGCAGGGTTTAGGGATGTTGTACTTGGGGTCACTATGAGTCACCAACGACTCGACCACACATAACAACAACAAAAACATTTGTATTTAAGCATCTCTTTCTATAGAGATTTGTAATTTATAGCAATGTTGGGTGCTTTAAAGTCAGAACTGATTCTTAGCTAACTGTTTAGTGGACTTTTAGAGTCAACAAAGTGCGTAAGAGGAGATTACTCAGCTCTTTCTGATCAAAAACTGGTGAATTTGAACTGAGTGCCTTTGGGTTGGCAGCACAGCTCCTTATGTCAAGACCACGAGTTCACCAGCAGCAATAGTAAATCCAAAATCTCTGTAAATTTTTATCAAAATTAATTTAAAAAATACTAAAAATATAAACTTAATGTAGAGCTATTTTTGCCATTTTTGTGTTATTAAGTGCTGTCTAGTATGACTCAGAGTGAACTTATGAACAACAGATCTGAACACTGTTCTACCCTGTGAAATCCTCACCATCTTTGACATAATTGAGTTCTTTGCTGCAGTCATTGTGTTCATCCATCTCATCACGGATCTTCCTCTCCTTCACCTTTCTAAGCATGATGTCCCTCTCCGTGTACTATCTTCTCTTAGCCACATACCCAAAGTATGTGAGATGAAGCTTTGTCTTCCTTGCCTCCAAAAAGCAATATGGTTACACTTTCTCCAAGATGTATTTATTTGTTCTTTTGGAAGTCCATAGAATATCCAGTACTCTTCACCAAGACCACAGCTCAAAGGTATATATTCTCCTTCTGTCATCCTTATTAATTATCTAGCTCTCAAATGCATAGCAAGTGATTGGAAAGAACCTAGCCTGAATCAGGCACTCTTTAGTCAAATTGCCATTACTGTTTCTTAGTAATTTAGGGAGATCCCTGCCAGCACACTTGCCCAATTCAGTAAGTCTCCTGATCTCCTGACTGCTTGTACCAAGTGTGTTGATTGTGGATCCAAGTAAGATGGAATCATTGACAACTTAAACGTTTCTTCATCTCTTATGATGTTGTTTACAGATCCAGTGGTGAGAATTTTTGTCTTCTGATATTGATATGTAATTCATATTGAAGTCTTCAATCTTCTGCAGCAAACGTTTCAGACCCTCTTCACTCTCAACAAGCAAGATTGTATGATTTGCATAACTCAGGTTGTTGATGAGTCCTCTGATGCTTATTTCATATTTTCTTTGTAGAGTACAACTTCTCAAATAATTTTCTCAGCAGAAAGATTGAATAAGTACGGAGAAAGGATATAACACTGACACACAGCTTTCCTGATTTAAAAAAAAAAACAAAACATGCAGTGTTCCCGTGCTCTATTCAGAAAACAGTTTCTTGATCTAGGTATAGATTCCTTATGAGCATAATTAAATGTTATGGGATTTACCCCAATATTAACCATATTTGTTATGACCTACATAGTTAAATGTCTTTGCATAGTCAGTGAAACACAATATAGTGCTATAAATAAAAATGTTATTAACATTACACACAATTAAGATCTTGCTAGAGATAATTCATAAATAGCGAGAGAGTAAATCAACAGAGAATTGCCAGAAATTAAAATTAAGGACAACAACATACAATTTGATATATCATAATTGATGTCAGACAAATCTTTGATGAAAGCAAAGAATGTAAAAAAAATATGTTTACCTGTATTTCATTGACTATGAAAGGTGTTTGACTGCGGTTGTTGTTTTTACTAGGTGTTGTCAATTTCAGTATGGCCCGTAGTGATCCTATGAACAACAAACCTGAATGCTGTCCCATTCTGTGTCATTCTCACAATTTCTGACACGCTCAGGCTCATTGAAGCAGTCACTGTGTCAATCCCTTTGGTTTGAGGGTCTTGCTCTCTTTCAGTGACCCTCTACCTTTCCAAGTATGATGTCCCTCTCAAAAGAATAATCTCTTTTATCAACATGCTCAAAGTAGGTGGGATGAAATGTTGTCATTCTTGCCTTCAAGAAGCACTCTGATAGATGTATTTATTTGTTCTTTTGACAATTCATGGGATACTCAGGATCATTCTCCAACACGTCAATTCTTTTCTGTCATCCTTATTCATTGTTCACTTTCAGATGAATAACAAGTGATTGAAAGACCATGACCTGAAACAGACACAACTTAGTCCTCAAATGAATATAATTGATTGTCAATAATTTGGAAAGTTCCCTGATTTCACACTTTACCAGTGCAATAATTCTCCTGATTGCCTGACAGTTGTTACTCAGAAAAAAAACACATGAGATATGGTACGATTTTTCACAGAGGAAGCCATTTAGATAGCCAAAAGATATGTGAAAAAATACTCAAAATCACTAGCCAAAAATAAAAATAAAATTGAGATACCATCTCACTCATGTAGTAGTGACAATATTTAATAGGACAGTAAGCAAGAAATGTGGAAGATGTGGAGAGATTGAAATTCTTACATACTGTAAGTGTGATTGTAAAAATGGTACCTCCACTCTAGAAGACAAATTGGTATTTCCTCAGAAAGCTTAAAACAGAAAAGTCCATATGACCCAATTATTCCACCTCTAGGAATATATCCTGAAAATAGAACTGAGACACAAACCTTTGAAAATGACTCATACTTAAAAGGGTAGCGGATCAGCCTAGATAAGGATGATCTTGGATGAGATGAATCAACATTGTGTCTGTGGTAATGGAATCAGGTGTGTCAGAGATAATGATGTTGGCAAAGGATAGGGTAAGGTTTAGAGCCACTGTTCACAGAGTCAGTATGGGTCCTAGTCAACTGGATGGTCAATAACAAGAGCAACTGCCCTCAACACTCTTGCCCCTACTCCTTTCTCCTTTGGACTTTTATGAACATCTTACTAGTTATTCTTATATTTTCATAATAATGATATTGTTGTTGTTGTTGTTGTTATGTGCCATCGAGTCACTTGGAACTCATAGTGACCCTATGTACAACCACCCTAAATCTTTCTCTGTCCTGTGCCAGTCTCACTGTCTCCGACACACTCAGCCCCATTTCTCCACTCACTGAATCAATCCACCTCATAGAGGGTCTTCCACTCCTGAGCTGTACCTCCACTCACCCAAGTATGACATCCCTCTCCAAGGACTGGTCCCTCCTTTAAATATGTCCAAAGTATGTCAGACAAAGTTTTAGCACCCTTGCTTGCAACCCTGTTTCACCCTCTCCAGAATGAATATGTTCATTTTCTTAGCAGTTCATGGTATATTCAATACTCTTCTGTAACACTACAGCTCAAAGGCATCAATTCTCCTTCTATCCTCTCTAGTCATTCTCCAGCTCTCTGATGCATAGCAAGTGATTGAAAAGATCATGGTGTGTTTCAGGCACACCTCAGTCTCCAGAGTGACACCATTGCTCTTCAGTATTTTGGAGAGGTCCCTAATAATCAGACTTTCCCCTCACAATAAGTCTTTTAATCTCCTGGCTGATGGTGTCAAGAGTGTTTACTGTGGAGCCAAGCAAACAAAAACTGTTAATAATTTCAATCTCTTAACCATTCATCCTGATGCTGCCAATTGACCCAGGGTGAGAATCTTTGTCTTCTTGATATTGAGCCTCAATCCATATTGAAGGCTACAGTCCTTGACTTCTGGAGCAAGAATTTCAGGTCCTTCTCAGTTTCAGCAAGCAGGGTTGTGTCATATGCATAACGCAGATTGTTGATGAATCTTCCACCAATCCAGATGCCACACTTCTCCTCATAGAGCCCAGCCTCCTGGATAATCTATTCTGCATATAGGTTGAAAAGGTATGGAGATAGGACATTTTATGCATTCTTATCTTTATAAGACTAAGTTAGTTCACTCAGGACAAAACATTCCAGCCTTTCTTATTATATATATAATTATACAAAATTGTTGCTCCTAAGTGTTGCATAGTATTCCAACATGTGAATGTTTCACAATTTCTTAATCCACTTATTTGTTAATGGACATTTGGGCTATTTCCATTTTCCTGCTACTGTGAATAATACTGCTGTGAACATCAGTGTACAAATCAAAATCTTTGGTGGGCAGGAGGAGAGTGTGTTTGTATGTAAACAATATAAAATAAATATAAAAAATAATGAAAATAAGGTATTGGCAATAAATAAATCATTGAACACACAGAATATTAACAAAACCATCACACAGATATTTTAATTTTTTTTCTTTTTGGCTAGCCATTTCATTTGACTGTCTTACTTCTGTTAAAAGAGCTGCATAAAAAATAAAATTAACTAACAAAATCCAACATTACCATGATCAAAAAAATTCTGCTGCATAGAGCTGTGCATTTTACTTGCCAAAGCATCTTCTTCTCAGCCTTTGTAACTAGCAGAGACCTTCAAAAGAGGTGACTCTCTAATTTAAAGAGATGGACACAATTTTCTTCATTCACACTATCTGGCATGAATGAGAGCCAGTAATATTTTTTAATTGCTAATTTTTTCCTCTCTCATAACTACATTTATTTGTGTAGAGTAATGATTTCTGGACAAATTTCTTATATTGGAGTTTCCTGACCCTCAGGATGTCATCGTTGAACACTATACTAGAAAATTGGTTATGATCCATAGAGTTTTTATTGACTAATTTTTGAAAGTTGATCACAAACCTTTTTTTAATATTGCTAAATCTGAATGTTATACTGAAACTTCATCTTGAGTCACTTGAGATATTTCCAACTCTTATGGCAAAGTTTCTAGTATCATGGCAATGTGCATCAATACTAAAAACTGAAGAACATGGCTGATGAAACTTTATACAGGTTAGCTACATGACTCATTGTCAAAACCAAGACATACTGAGAACAAAAGGAATGTTATAAGTAATTATGCCTGGACAACAGATTCTGATGCACATACATTGTTCTGAGTCTGTAAGTCATCTAAATGGTTGCTTTATCTAGAAAGCTAACTTCAGACTTACCTCATTTTCTGTTCTCC
This sequence comes from Elephantulus edwardii, assembly GCF_000299155.1. Taxonomy (NCBI): domain Eukaryota; kingdom Metazoa; phylum Chordata; class Mammalia; order Macroscelidea; family Macroscelididae; genus Elephantulus; species Elephantulus edwardii. The sequence continues at coordinate 3,508,899 of NW_006399845.1, read as the reverse complement.
TCAGTCATTTTATTCAAATTACATGGGCTACTTCTGATGCTTTATAAAGTCCAAGCTTTCATACCTCAAGACCTTTGCACTTACTGCACATTCTCCCTAATTCATGACTTAATCTTAATTTTTAGCTTACTATCTCAGAGGGCTATTTCATGCTTTCCACTCTAATAAAGATTCTCATTCTTAATATATTCTATCACAAGACATTAATTTCCCTAAAAGCAAAAATTGCAATCCTAAGTTCTGTTTTCTGCACATCTACTAGCCTTAAAAGGGTACTCTGGTGGCATAAACCCTAGGGAGTTGTATTGCTGTCTCCAAAGTGGCTCTTCTCAGGAAGTTCAAATCCACCAGTAACTCCATGGAAGAAAGATGGACAGTCATCTCCACATCTCTTGCTATTTCCTTTTAGGGATTCAGACACACAATGAGACTCTTATTTTCTCAATTTCTAACTCCCAGACGAAGAACTGATAGGTTTGGTTTGCTTCAGGTAATTATGCCTTTGAAGCCAGGCATAGCCATGGTAGAGTGGACTATGATATGCAAACATTCAACATGCCAAACACCCATGTTGTCAAATGCAAACAATTAAGAGAGAATGAATGAAGAAAATGTGTATCTTAAAGGATATCTGAGGAATTGTTCAGATACTTCTTTTCTTTCTTCAACTATACATTTTCAAGGATTAGATTCTAATCTCACGTAACCTCTTTTCAACACCTTTTTAAATTCTTGACTATATCTATTTATATACTACACTCAATTGTTTTGAATAAGCCAATTTGTAATTGTTTTCACACTAATTTGTCCACCTTTACTGGAGTAGATTGCTGTTCTGGTACCAAGGAGAGGGTAAATTATGAATGAAATATAATTTATCACTTGTTACTCCACCTATACTTCAAACTTGACCTCTATCATCAGGCTAGAGGCTTATTGTGCCAGGAGTTGTTCTTTGTGTTTGGAAACTTGAATGTTCAATATTTGTAAGTTTGTAGGTGTGTATTTATCTGCATTGCAGAATGAAGTTAGACACACATTATTACTGTAATAATTCAGCTTTTCTAATAAAATAATTTTCTTCTCCTTGACAAATAATAATAATAATTTAAAAAAATCAGTATGTGTTACCTGTTCAAGAGTTAAGATGTTCTACTTAAGCCAAGACTTGTCATTATCAGATGGTATGGCAGTGAAAAAGTCATTTAGCCACATCAATTAGCCTTTCCCTCATCTTTGAAATGAAATAATTGATTAAGAGTACTGCTAAGTTGTCTTCCATCCCAAAAGTGCTGAAATTCTGCAAATACTTGAAAAAGAATAATTTTATCTATTTGGGTAACATTTAATTTCGAAAAATCCCTGAATAAAATGCTCTAAAATAAATTATCTAGACGAAATTTGTGAGGGTAAAAATCTATTATTTTATTATTATTTAAGAACAAGACATCATAAGAGGACTGAAGCAGGGCATAAAGGAGATGAGCCTTTCATAACTTTCTCAGAAATAATGGAATTCACTGACATTTAACTGAATTTTCCTGGAGATAAAAACAAAGAGATAAAATGACAGAAATGGCTCTTGACCTAATTCCTGTTAAGAAAGCTCCATGAGAAACCAAGGCTAAGGAAGAGGCCAAAGTATGAATCTATTTTTTTTTAAGTTTTAAAATTTTATTCCTGGTACACATTTGAAACGAAGCAGAATTATGATAGGGCAATATCAGTTTACAAAGAATACTTTTTTTTTTTTTACTTTAGTGGCACTTTTGTTTTAATACTGTGTTTTCCAGGAAGGTGATACTCTCATACCTGTCCCTTTCAAAATACTGACCAATAAAATATGTGGAAATATGGTCAGGATGAAATTTAGCAGAAAAAAAAAGACAAGCAGCCATTTATTATGGGAGAATATATGCATTTTTACGTGCCATGGACTGCTAGGAAAACAAACAGATTTGTCCTGGAAAGGGTTAAACCGGGTGGCTCCTTGGAGGCAAGGATTCTGAGGCTCCGTCTAACATACTTTGGACATGTTGTGAGGAGAGACCGGTTCTTGGAGAGGGACATCATGCTTGGGAGGGTGGAGGGACAGCACAGGAGAGGAAGGCCCTCTATGAGGTGGATTGATTCAGTGACTGGGATAATTGGGATGGGAGTGTCAGAGACAGTGCGATTGGCACAGGACAGAGCGGAGTTTAGGGCTGTTGTACATAGGGTCGCTATGAGTCGCAGGCGACTCGACGACACATAACAACAACAACAACATGCATCGAGGATCTAGAGTCGGAAAATCAAAAGGGCCGAACTTGTTCAGCATTTCTTAAGCTCAAGGAACTGAGGAGCAAATTCAAACCTCGAGTTGGTACAATCAAGGATGCTTTAGGCAGAATATTAAATGATCCAGGAGGTATTAAAAGAAGATGGAATGAATATACTGAGTCATTCATTGTATCAAAAGAAATTGGCAGATACAGAAGAATTTAATGAAATAACATATGAGCAAGAGCCTATGGTGATGAAGGAAGAAGTTCAAGCTGCTTTGAAGGAAATAGCAAAAAATAAGGCCCCAGGAATAGATGGTATACCAATCGACATATTTCAGCTAACAGATGCTGCCGTGGATGTACTCACCAAGTTGTGCCAAGAAATCTGGAGAGCAATCAGGTGGCCAACTGACTGGAAGAGATCTATATTTGTTTCCATCCCAAAGAAGGGTGACCCAACTGATGTGGAAAATACAAAACGATATCACTGATTTCACATGCAAGCAAGATTCTACTAAAGATTATCCAAAAACGACTGGAACAGCACATCAGCAGAGAACTGCCAAAGTCCAGGTTGTGTTTAGAAGGGGTCGTAGTACTAGGAATATTGTAGCTGCTGTTCAGTGGATCTTAGCTGAAAGCAGGGAATACCAGAAAAATATCTATCTGTATTTCATTGATTATGCAAAGGTGTTTGACTGTGTAGATCACAACAAACTGTGGCTGACTCTGAGAAGAATGGGAATCCCAGAACATTTAACATTGCTAATGTGAAACCTATACTTGGACCAAGAGGCAGTCGTCAGAACAGAGCAGGGCAACACCGCATGGTTCAAAATTGGGAAGGGTATACGCCAGGGATGTGTCCTATCTCCATACCTTTTCATGTTTGAGATATTGGAGAGACGGCACAGGTGAGGAAAATCCTTGATGAGATGGATCGATTCTGTGAGTGGAGGGGTGGGAATGAGTGTGTTTGAGACTGTGAGGTTGGCACAGGATAGAATGGCGTTTAGGGCTCTTGTACATAGGGTTGCAAGCGACTTGATGCAACAACAACAATGCATTTTTAAAAATTTTAATGACTATAATTTCTTTAGTAAGGGTGAAAGTGACACATTTCAAGAAAACTGTCATAGTAATTCAAGTATTTCATAAGGGCTTTCCTCATTGCTCCAAAACAGCCTATAAATCCTACCCACAAGGGCTTAAAGATCTGAGAAAGATTGAAGGGTACAATATACTTCTGATATAACTAAATAACGATTGTTTTATGATTATTAAACTAATCTTTGGAATAAATTAAACAAGAAATAGAAACAAAATAAACATAAGTAACCCCAAAGTTGAATTCATTTGAAATTCCCCAGAAATTCAATTTTGCTTAATATCTTATAAATTGATTTAAAAGATTCTTGTTTTATGAAAAGGGGGAAATATGTATTTCATTTACCTAAGGGCTAATATTTTTTTCATCCTTTTTAGTTGGTGTTAAATGCCAATTATGACATGTTAGCAAATTACAATCCATAATTCAGTAGATTCAGTGTGCTACCTCAATATATTGTCTATTCAGTCCAACTAAGAAATAGATTTCCAAAGCAGAGCTATTTGCTCTTTAAACGGTTTGTAAACTGGTTATGCAACTTAAAAAGGAAATAATAAAAAAAATATTGGCACACGGTAGAACAGGTTTCAGGGCTATTGTACATAGGGTCACTTAAAAAAATAAAAAAGAAGATTATTATATCATAATCGATTTCATTTTTTAATAAAATGAAAATACAAAAAAAACCGAAAGAATAGTGTATAAGGAGAAGACATAACAATAGTGACATTTCTTAATTATTGAAACAGAGTCATTCTTTTTTCATAGTAATTACTGACAACAAAGTCAAGTCAATTTTCTGTTCCATAAATGTGTCATTTGTTATCATATAGAATATGGCTCAACACAGAATAAGGGAAGTGGAAATGGCTTTTGAATTCAAAAAATAAAATGCTAAAAGCTATCAAAGGAGCATTCTTATGGAGAGGGAAAAGCATCCAGACCCACTTCCTTCCCTGTTTGGCATTTCTCATAATGAGAAAGAGCACTCCATCAGTTCAGAGCATCTTTCCTACAAACTAATTTCTAAAATGGTTCACAGCATCTGCTCACCACACTGAGATAACATCAGCTACATTACTTGGCACCAACACTAGCTATATTGCTCCTGACACATATAGGAGTTTTAATGCTAAAGTTGTGGGGCACATATGATTCTTTCCAGACAGTTTTTGACAACACTTAGTAATTCACAGATATTCAGTAAATATATCTCAGTATATTATAATTATTAGGAGCCTCAGTCACATCTCAGCTCATGTGTTTCTAAGTGCCCAGATCTTCTGGTTGTGCTGGTTTACGGTTGACTTGAGTTTTCAAATCTTTGTCAATCAACATATTGACTTAGATTGACTTTTGAGGCAGATATTGAATAATGATATGCCTGATATTAGGTCACTTCAGATCAAGAATCCTCATGTTTTAAAACAGAATGTTTTCTGTTCCCTTTAAAATGTCACAACTCACAATTATATTGGCTTTCATATTCTTCACTGTGAATTAAGAGAATCTCATCTTGGAGAAGAAAAATATGAATCTAAAATATAAGAATGGAGTCTTTACATTTTGTGCTTATATTCAAATTAACAAACTTTAATTGAGCGTGTACTGTATTAATAGCATAGAAGTAAATGGATTTAAAATCTTGTCCTGAAATAGGTGATATTTTTTGTTTGGTTCCCAGTTGGAGCTCTGCCAATTTGTAGCTGATTCTTAGTTGACCCTGTGCTAGAATTGCACAGACAGTAAGTTGCGTGGGAAGAGATTACTCATCTTTCTCCCTCAATTCTTCTTGTGGATTAGAACCACCAGAGAATTGCGATCTTTTATTTACCACTGGACTATACCACTAAAACTGTGAAAGATGTGACAGTCAATTGGAAAGTACCTGCATCCAAATATATCATTAAAATGCATTGCTATGGAGGCTACATAGAATTTAGAGCCAGAAATTGATAATGCAAGGTAGAGAAGTTGAAGGATTTCACAGATGATACAACATTTGAACTGATCTCAGTAGAAATATTAGGTAGGCAGGGATCAATAGTAGGGGAGAGATAAGAAAGGTTATTTTGTCATACATGTAGTTATGAAGGTTTACCTCTGTAAAGTACTCAAGAGCAACGGTGTGTCTCCAGAGACAAAGGTGCGTCTGGTACAGGCCATGGTCTTTGCAATCACTTGTTATGCATCAGAGAGCTGGACAATGACCAAGGAGGATAGAAGGAGAGTTGATGCTTTTGAGCTTTGGTGTTGGAGAAGAGTGCTGAAGGTGCCATGGACCCCTAAGAGAACAAACAGATTTATCTTGGAAAGGGTTAAACCGGGTGGCTCCTTGGAGGCAAGGATTCTGAGACTTCGTCTGACATACTTTGGTCATGTTGTAAAGAGAGACCGGTCCTTGGAGAGAGACATCATGCTTGGGAGGGTGGAGGGACAGCGCAGAAGGGGAAGGCCCTCTAGGAGATGGGTTGATTCGGTGACTGGGGCAATCGAGATGAGTGTGTCAGAGGCAATGAGATTGGCACAGGACAGAGCAGAGTTTAGAGCTCTTGTACACAGGGTCGCTATGAGTCGCAACCGACATGACGGCACATAACAGGAACAACAACAACAACTCGCTGTTTAAAGAAGAGAAAGTACTGTTGGGTGTCCTCCAATCAACTATGACTCAGATCCACCCTATGAGTAATAGATCTGAACTCTGCCATATTCTGTATCACCCTCGTGATCGCTACCATGTCCCTGCCCATTACTGCACTCACTGTCACAATACTTCTTGTTGAGGGTGGGGAGATAGTTCTTCTCTTTCTCTGATCCCTCCATTTTCCCCAGCATGACTTTTTTTCAAGGACTTTTCATATGCTCAAAGTATGTGAGATGAATCCTCACCATACTTGGCCTTTAACATGTACTTTGGTTGCATTTCTTCCAAGACAGACTGGTTTGTTCTTTTGGTAGTCCATAGTATATTCAAAATTTCAATATATTCAAAGGCATCAATTCTTCCATCTTCCTTTTTTATTGACTAACTTTCAGATGCGTAGGAATTAACAGAAAATGCCATAGTTTGTATCAGGTATAACTTAGCCTTTAAATGAACATATTATGTTCTTTTGTAGTGCTTTCATGAGGTCTTTGGTACCAGATTTTCCCCCAATATATTTTGGTGTCTTGACTTCTGTAATCATGGATGCTGGTTGTGGATCCAAGTAAAATGAAATAAAAGATAACTTCAATCTTTTCTCCATCTACCATGAGTTTGCCTACTGTTCCACTCCTGAGGATTTTTGTTTACTTAACCTTTCCATATGTAAAAGTCTCTGAATAACAGAAGATGAGAAAATGTTGTGATGTGAATTCAAGAAGTATGGTATAATCAGAGGGAGCTCTTTTGGCCTAGAGGTAAGGAGGTGCACCATCAACCCAAAAGTACATGGTTTGAAACTACCAGCTGAGCCCTAAGAGAAATATGGGAAATCTCCCACCATGTGATTAAACTGCTTCTTATAACATGCTGGAAGATTGGTTATGGGTCAGTTTTGACTCTATGGTACACAACAATAATAACAGTATTAGCAGATTCTCACATACTTTGAGCATGTTGCTAGGAAAGGCTATTCATTGGAGAGCAAAATCATGTCTGGAAAGGTGGAGGAAGGCAAAAAAGAGGGAGATCCCAAATGAACTAGACTGACACTAGGACTGCAGCAATGGACTTGAGTATGTCTGAGATTGTGAGGATACACAGGATATGTTAGGGTTCAGATCTACTGTTCATATGGACACTAAGAGGCACAGTTAACTTGATGGTGCCTCTCAACAACACTGTTAGCGGAATAAATATGGTTGAAAACCCTTAAGTTGTCTTTTAGCCATCCTTGTGTGGAATCTCCAATCCTTTGATTAGCAACTGAGCACATTACAGTGACTCATGACACTCAATATACCTTGCTTATTTTTCTGGATCCACAATTAATATCCATTAAATTAGCCATTAAGAAATAAAAAGATAAAGATGTATCACATTGGGTAAATCTACTATCAAGAACTTCTTTTAAAGTGCTAAGAGCAAGGATATCAGTTTAAAGACTAAGATGTACCTCACTAAAACTATAATATTTTCAGTTCCTTCAAATGCATATGAAAGTTGGACAACAAATGGGAAAGACTCAAAACTTGAGGCCTTTGGGTTATGAGGTGGTAAAGAAATTACCATGGACTACTTAAAGAATAATTTCTTCAAAAAATATGACCACACAACTGTTTGCTATGATTTGGAGGTAGAAAATGTCCCAAACGTACAACTTTCCCAAAGTACTGTACCACTCATTCATCTCTAGTGTAAACTATTCCTCCTCCCCTAAGTCTTCTCTCTCTTGTCTATGTCTTTGGGTTCCGTAATTCTGGGATGACTCACAGAAACTTAAAAACCACCAGGGGGATGGCTCAAACAGTTGTAGAGACTGGAAAGTCTCAAATCTGTGGACCAGGTGGTTCACAAGGAAGCTGCAGACAGCACTGACTTGGTACCAGCTACTTACATTGTTTCAGAGACTGGTGAATGATGAGTCTAGTTATGTGTCCAGAACAGCTGAGTTAAGTTAGACATGATATACAGAGCAAAAAAGGATCAAACCTTCCAAGAGTATTTCTCCAGGTAAACTCTCAGGGCCATAAACCACACCCCTCAACAGAAATAATGGTGACGACTAGAGTCATACTCATTCCAAGATGAAACTATGAGCTTCATAAAGAAGTTAGAATTTGCAATAACAAACAGATCTGTGTTGGAAGAATAAGTGCAGTCAGAGTACTTTTTAGAAGGAAGGTTGGTAAGAGAACTAAAAGTGATGATTTGGATCAAACCTCCAAGATACAGCCTACCCTAATCCTACCTCATTATCACAACAAACACGTTTATGACATGTTGTCATTAGGGGACAGTCTATGGAAATCGACAACATGCTTGAAAAATAAAGGGTCACTAAAGGAAAGTAGAGGCTCAAAGAGAAAGACTGGCTACAAGTATCTTAAACTGTCAATGTCTAAGATTGACTACAACAATTTAGTACAGTGGAAATTGTGAGGATTGGTACAGGACAAGGCAAGGCAGCAATTTGTCAACTGAAGGACATTTGACTGCAAAGTTACCGAGGGCCAGAGGTCAGTGCATATCTAGATTTCTACTGTTGGGTAAAAAACCCTGGGCAACATATCTGCTTAGATGGTATACAAGTGAATCTATAAAAATTCTCCCACCTTTCAATCCCAAATATAGAGCCTTGTCATTTATTTAGTTCATCAGTTATAAACTTTGAACTCTCAGTAATGTGATAAGTTCTTGAGGCTTCTACTTCCATAGCTTACCTGGCTGTATGAATTCAAGAGACATCAGTGCCTTCATCTACAAAATGTGAACAATTCTACCAACTTTATGAAATGATTGTGAAATTACAAAGGTTTAATATATATCCATAGAACAATCCCCAGAATAAAGCCAGCATTCAATAAGCTGTCGTTTTTATCTCTGATTATTGTTGTTGTTGTTGTTGTTGTTGTTATGTGCTGTCTAGTTGTTTGCGACTCATAGCGACCCTATGTACAACAGCTCTAAACTCTGTTCTGTCCTGTGCCAATCTCATTGTCTCCGACACACTCATTTTGATTGCCCCAGTCAATCCATGTCCCAGAGGGCCTTCCCTTCCTGTGCCTGCCCTCCAGCCTCCCAAGCATGATGTCCTTCTCCAAGGACCGGTCCCTCTTTACAACATAACCAAAATATGTCAGACGAAATCTCAGAATCCTTGTTTCCAAGGAGTAGCCCAGTTTAAAACTCTCCAGGATGAATCTGTTAGCAGTCCATCGTACCCTCAGCACTCTTCTCCAACACCAAAGCTCAAAAGCATCAATTCTCCTTCTATCCTCCCTGGTCATTGTCCAGCTCTCTGATGCATAACAAGTGATTGCAAAGACCATGGCCTGTATCAGATGCACCTTAGTCTCCAGAGACACACCATTTCTTTTCAGTACTTTAGAGAGGTCCCTAACAGCAGACTTTCCCATCGCTATACGTCTTTTAATTTCCTGGCTGCTGGTGCCAAGAGTGTTGATTGTGGAGCCAAGCAGACTAAAGCTGTGAACAATCTCAATCTAAACTCTTGATTATTACATACAATTTATACAGTTTCTTTTGTCTTCATTTATGCACAGTATGGAAAATAAATCCTTTCCCAGAGGAAGTTATGCAGTAGTTTAGAAGACAAAACATAGGCACAAAAGAGAGAACTAATAAATCAAGACAAAAGTTTCTAAGTGCAGATGAGACACGTGAACATCAAATAATATTGAAAGTATTAATTGAGATATTTAGGGCTCAAGATTCTCTGAAGAACATGTACAGGAGTGAAGGATATGTGGGTGCGAGGTAAAGCTGGAAAGTAGAAAATGAGAATAATTTCCAAGAGGTTTACACAATTCTTGTTTCCCTTATCACCAAGTCCAGAGTTGTGATCATCTTAGCCATTTTAGACTATGACTAGTAAATGATACAGTGATATTGCACTCTCTTCCTCATCCCACATATACTCTACATCCAGTTTTTAAGGAAATGTGTATTTTTTTTCAACAAATAAAAGTTTGTAAGTAAAAATTTCCAGTGAGTAAAATTGTCATCAAGTCCACTTAAATCTGTGGTAATCCCTTGAGCATCAGAGTAGACCTGTGTGTGCTCTAGAGAGCTTTCAGTGACTGCTTTTTCAGGAACGGATCATCAGATTTTTCTTTTGCAGAAGATTTGGATGGGACTGAAGCTCTAACTTCTCATTTAGTATCTAGTCACCTTATCATCACTATGGGATGATAGACTAAAACTCCGTGGAAATAGGTTGTATTTAAGTGTTTGTGTAACTCTGTTGGTCAAACATGTCAGTTGATATTCCATAGATTCTAGGGTCTTTATTTTTGATCAATGTTTTCAGTGCAGTTGAACTTCTTCCTTTACTGCCATTGACTCTTAATCTTATTTCCTTCCTGAAATATTTGTGCTGGACAATTCTTTTTGGTACAGTGATTCTGTGTATTCCTTCTATATTCTTTTGATGCTTCTTGGATCATTCTCGGTTTTTCTTATAGGATGTCCCAGTATTGCGACTCAATTCAAGGTTTGAATTTGTTTTTCAGTTCTTTTAGCTTGAGAAATACTAAGAAAGTTCTTCCCTTTTTTTCTCCAATTCTTGGTCTTTGCACGTTCCATTTCAAGTAACACATGCAGCCCTGGATATGCTCACCAATCTGTGACAAGATATTTGGAAGACAGCAGGCTGATCAACTGAATGGAAGAGATCCATATTTGTTTCCATTCAAAAGAAAGGTGATCCAACAGAATGTGGAACTTATCCAACAATATTATTAATATCACATGCATGCAAAATACTGTTGAAGATTGTTTTTAAACAGGATAGAACAATACATAGAGAGAACTGCCTGATGTTCAAGCTGGTTTTGGAAGAGCCCATGACACCAGGGGTGACTCATTTCTAATGTCAGGTGGATCCTGACAGAGAGCAAAGAATGCTGGATAAATGTCTATTTGTGCTTTATTCACTATGCAAAGACATTTGACTGTGTGGATCATAAGAAATTATGGCTAACTTTGAGAGAATGAGAATCCCAGAACACTTAATTTTACTCATGTGAAATCTATACCTAGACCAAGAAGGTGATTTTTATAAGGGGTATTTGCAATGAATAAATCATTGGTCTTACAAAATTCAGTCATTTCATGTCAATTCTCATTTCTGTTACCAAGCTTGTATTTTCCTAATACTTGTCCTTCTTCCTTATTCCCAACTTCTGCATTCCAGTCACCAATTATTTTTTAATGAATTTTGGTTGAATCTATTTCAAACTGCAAAAGTTTGTAGAACTTTTCTATTTCTCTCCTCATTGACTTTGGGGTTCGGTGCATATATTTGAAAAATACTGGTTTCACCAAGTCTTCCTTGTGTTCATATGAATAGTATCCCATCACTTCACAGTATTGTACTTCACGATGGATCTAGAAATGCTGTTCATTTACTCTGAAGCCAACCTCATTTTTCTTCACTTTTTCATTCCCAGCATAGATAATAGAATATACTTCCTATGTTCATACTTCCTATATTCCACATTTAAATTTAGTGGATGTTTGAAACTATTCATTTTAATTTTTTGTGTCTTCCAATATAAGAACTTAGCCTCCCATGCTATATCAATTAGTTATAATTTAAATGTGCTGAATTGTTCATAAGATTTTCCAAGGCCTATTATTTCAGAAGTGGATGGCCAATGCTTCTTCCTAGTCTGCCTTAATTTTGAAGCTGTGCCTTAGTACACCATCTGACAGAGAAGTGCTATACAGACAAGAGCATATGGTAGTTAAGTAAACATATACATTTGTTGTTGTTGTCGTTGAGTTAACTGACTCAGAAAACTCATGAACAATAACTTGGAAGCCTGTTCTGTCTTGAGCTAATCTCACTGTCTCTGACACTCTCATCCCTAATGCCACAGTCACTGTGTCAATCCATCTCATCCTTCTAAGCATGAAGTATGCCTTCATCTACAGACTGACATCACTGCTCTTTAGAACTCCGGAAAAATCCCTGATAACAGAATTCCCCAATGCAACTCATCTTTTGATGATTATCAGTACCAAGAGTGTTGACTGTGGAACTGAGCAAGATGAAATTGTTATCAATTTCAGTCTCTTCTCCACTATCATGATGCTGCAAATTGGCCCAGGGTTGAGCTTCTGTTTTTCTGATGTTGAGGTACAATCTGCATTTTAAGACTGAAGTCCTTGGACTTCTGCCGCAAACACTGCAGGTCCTCATCAATTTCAGTCAACAGGGTTGTGTCATCTACATAATGTAAGTTGTTGATGAGTCTTCCTACAATACTGATGCCACATTTTTCTTCATAAAGTTATAATATGACAGTATATCAACACCCATAATACTGTATTTTATAAAGTCCAGCCTCCTTAATGGTCTGATCCATATATAGATTGAAAAGGTATGGAGAAAGGACACACTCTTTTTTTTTCAATTGTGAACCATGAGGTGTTTCTTTGCTCTGTTAGTATAACTTCTTCCTAGTCTAAGGGTCTAAGGATGAGTTTCACATGAGCACAATCAAGTGTTCTTGGAATCTCACTCTTCTAAATGTTAGTCACAATTTATTGTGATCCACACAGTCAAATGCCTTTACATAGTCAATAAAACACAAGTTTTTGTTATTGTTCTTAGGTACCATCAAGTTGAGTATGACACATAGTGACTCTATGAACAACAACTCTGAACCTGTCCTATCTTGTGCCATCTTCACACTTTCTGATGCATTAGAGCCCATTGTGGCAGTTGTCATGTCAATCTACCAGATCAAGGGTCTTTCTCTCTTTCACAGACCCTCTGCCTTTCAGAGAGCATCATGTTCCTCTCCAAGGACTAGATCCTCCTAGAAACAAGCCCAAAGTATATGAGGCAAAGATTCATCATCTTTACCTCCAAAAAGCACTCTGGTTGCACCTTCTCCAAGACATATTTGATTGCTCTTTTGGCAATCCAGAGGATGTTCAGTGCTCTTCTCCAACACCACAGTTCAAAGGAATATTTTTTTTTCATCCTTATTAGTTTTCCTTTTCTCAGACACATGACAAGTTATCAGAAAGAGCAGGACCTGAATAAGACAATTTAGTCCTCAAACTGACATCATTACCCCTCAATAGTTTGGAGAGGTCCCTAACTACAGACTTTCCAGTGCAACGCATCTCCTGATTCCTGACTGCTGGAACCAAAAATGTTAATTGTGGATCCAAGTAAGATGAAGTTGTAGACATTTTCAATTTTTTCTCCATCTAGCATGATATTGTCTATCAATAGTGGTAAGAATATTTGTCTTCTTGACATTGAGATACAGGTAATATTGAAGGCTATATTCCAGGATCTTCTGTAACAAGTGCTTCAACTCCTCCTCACTTTCAGCAAGGTTGTGTCAACTGCATAATGCAGGTTGGTTTTGAGTCTTCTTCTGACCTTTATGTCACAATCCTCTTCAGAGAGTCCAGCTTCTTGAATAATTTCCTCAGCAGATAGATTGAATAGGTATGGAGAAAGAACACAATCCTAATGCACTCTCTTACTAATTTTAAACCTTTGATGCCTCTGGAGAAGAGTATTGAATATACCACGGACTGCTAGGAAAAAAACAGGTTTGTCCTAGAAAGGGTGATATCAGGCTCTATGGAGGCAAAGATTCTGAAGCTTGACCTGACTTACTTTGGACATGTTTCAAGGAGGGACCAGTCCTTGGAAGGAGACATTGTGCTTGGGAGGCTTGAGGGACAATGAAAGAGAAGGAGATCCTGGATGAGATGGATTGATTCAGTGACTGAGGCAATGGGAGTAGGTGCGTCAGAGACAGTGTGATTGCCACAGGATAAGCAGGATTTAGGACTGTTGTACATAGTGTCACTATAGGGTCATAGGTGACTTGACATCACATAACAACAACAACAACAACAGTGTTTCATCACTCTGTTGACACAAAAGCTTTCTGGTCTAGGTATAGACTTCTAATGAGCACAATTAAGTGCTCTGAGATTTCTATTTTTCTCAATGTTAGACATAAGTTTTTAATGATCCACACAGTCAAACACTTTTGTATAGTCAATAAGGCAAATTGAAAATTTGAAGAAGAAATTGAAAATCTTTACCAAATCTTGTTGTTGTTGTGG
>NW_006399845.1:3474348-3493242 GCF_000299155.1 Elephantulus edwardii | reverse complement strand
AAAAAAAAATAAAACCTGAAATGGATGTCAGAGGAGACTCTAAAAATTGCACTGGAGAAGTAAAAGATCTGAACAGGTTTCAAAAGGAAGATCAAGAGAAGAAAGCAAAGTATTATAATGGAATGTGCAGAGGGCTGGAAATGGAGAATAGAGAAGAAATCATCCTGCATTTCTCAAGCTGAGAGAACTAAAAATCAAGTTTAAAGAGCAAGTAGACATCCTTTTGATATTCTCTGCTCTCAGCCAAGGTCTATCTGACATTAACAACGATGTCTTTAGTGCCACAGCCCAAGCGATCAAGAGCATCAACATACAAAGTCCCATACCTAGTACAAAAACTAACAGTTAAATGAAGTTAAATGGTATCTTATGAGCAAACCGTAAGGACAAGCAAACATACAGATATAATGGCATGAGTGGCAGGAATTCCCAAATCACAGTAGCAGCACAAGGTCCAAAAGGCCTGAGGGCTGTGTGACTGTGGTTCACAGCAGTAGTGTCAGTCTTTCAAAGAGAGGGCTGTGAGGCAAGTCTTCTAACTAACCCCTAATATGATGGCTCAGACTCCAGTCATGCCCATCTGTTATCTAGGTGTGCCTTGGTAAAGATGCCCATCTAGGCCGCCTAGGCTTGGCTCTCCATGTGGGTCAGGGTATTGTTCACTAGCAGAGCAGGCACGGTAGCCTCCTACTCACTCTCTTGTCAGTAAGTCAAAGTAAAAGCCCTTGGCTCTGTCTCTGTGGATGGCTGTTCTCCTTCAGCTTTTCTCATGTGGGTCGCTGGTTCTGTACCACCTCTGTTGCAGCTGCTTTTGCTCTGACTTTCTCTAAGTCTCCATCTAGTGCAGAAATCTCCGGTTCAAAAAGATATATTTCTTTGTCAATGATGGAAGTTTCCTGTTTTCTGCTTCTGAATATGCTTGTTCAATTTAAACCCGGAATAATATCAGCCAATCTCATCATTAGTAGTCTGTATAACTTATTTGTATATTCCCACCCACAAGGTGATAATTACCTCTTCTACATTATTAGCACAATTCTACACAGCAATGTAGTAAAAGTCAAAGTCACTGGCTGTGAAAGTCATACTGATCTAGTCAGGACCAATCCTGACCCTCCACCGGCTTTTCAGAGACAGTACATCACTCGGGAAGAGATTGTCCATCCTACCTTGTTTCAGGTTTTAACAATTGTGTGTCTCATTGAGATAGTTACTTCCATAGCTAATTCTATGAATAATATATACAATGGATTTTCTCGAGATAAATTCTTGAAACGTTAATGTATGGTTTGAAAAGTAGACATATTTAAATTTTCTTGTATATTTTTGTCCATTATCATGGACAATGATTGTTCTCCTGTGCAATTACTGCCTCTGAAAATCTGATGGAGGGTCAGATATGGGTCAGTTCTGACTCTATGGTCCACAACAACAACCATTTAAAGGAATTTTCACATTATTCTTACCTCCACTATTTTCCTGACCTCTTTGCCTACCTTTCAAACTAAAGTCTTGTATAAAATTTTCTGAATACTGAAACTCATTGTATTTCATTGAGAACACACTAGCAAGTGTCTGAGGCTGGCAAAGAGCTGGAGTTAGAAAAATCAAAAGAGCTGAACTTGCTTGACATTTCTTAAGCTGAAGGAACTGAAGGAACTGAAGAACAAATTCAAGCCTTGGATTGCAATACTTAAAGATGCTATGGACATAATATTGAATGACATAGGAAGCATCAAAAGAAGATGGGAAGAGCACACTGACCTGTTGTGCTAAAAAGAATTGGCAGAAGAATTTAGAGAAGAATTTCATGAAACAACATGTGACCAAGAGGCAAAGGTGATGAAAGAAAGTTAAACTGTTCTGAGGGAATGGGCAAAAAACAAAGCCCCAGGAATTGATGGAATACAAATTGTCATATTTTAACAGATACAGCCCTCCTGTCAACAAATCTGGAGGACAACCACTTGGCCAACTGGAGGAGAGAGATCCATGTTTGTTTCCATTCCAAAAAAAAGGTGGTCCAACAGAATGTGGAGATTATTGAATAATATCACTAGTACCGCATACAAACAAAATCCTGTTGAATTTCATTCAAAAACAATTGGAATAGTACAGTAGCAGAAAATGGCCAGGAACACAAGCTGGGTTCAGAAAAAGCTGTGGGACCAGGGGTCTCATCACCAATGTGAGATGGATCTTGGCAGAAAGCACAGAGTACCAGAAGACAGTTGATCTGTTTCTTTGACTATGCAAAGGTATTTGACTGTGTGGGTCACAATTAATTGCGGCTAACATTGTGGAGAATAGGAATACCTGAACACCTGAATGTGCTCATGTTAAAGATATGTGTGCACCAGGAGGCAGTCGTCATCAGAACAGAGCAAGGAAATATTGAATGATTCAAAATCAAGAAGAAAGTGTGTCAGGGATGTGTCATTTCTCCATATATTTTCAATCTATATGTGGGACAGATCATTTGGGAAACTGGACTTTGAGAAAGAATGGGTATCAGGATTGAAGAAAGACTCATCAACAACCTGTGTCATGTAGATGACACAATTTTGCTTGCTTAAACTGAAGAGGGTCTGAAACATTTGCTGCAGAGAGTCAAGGACTAGTCAGCAATGTAGACTGAAGCTTAATATCAAGAAAATGGTCTCCCTACTGGACCAGTTAGCAGCACCATTATAGATGGAGAATAAATTGAGATTGTTAACAATTTCAGCTTGCTTGGTTCCAGAATCAACACTTTTGGCACCAGCAGTCAGGAAATCAAAAGATACATTGCACTGGGAAAACCTACTGTCAGGGACCTCTCCAGAGTACCAAAAAACAACAATGTCAGTCTAGAGACAAAGATGTGATTGATCCAGGCCATAATCTTCACAGTTACATGTTCTTCCATAATTATGCACCAGAAAGCTGGACAAATGACCAAAGAGGACAGAAGAAAAATTGATGTCTTTGAGGTGGGGTGCTGGAGAAGAGTATCAAATATACCAAGGACTTCCAAGAGAGCTAATGGGTCTGCTCTGGAAAGAGTAAAAACCAAACTGTTACTTGGAAGCAAGGATTTTGAGACTTTGTTGCATGTAATTTGGACATTTTACCAGGAGGGAGCAATCCTTGAAGAAGGACATCATGCTTGTAAAGGTGCAGTAACAGCACAAGAGAGGAAGACCCCAGATGAGATGAACTGAGATTCGTAACTGAGGTAAGGAATGAGAGTGAGCATGTCAGAGACAGTGAGCTTGGCCGACCATAAAGCAAGATTCAGAACTATTACGTATAGGGTCACTATGAGTTGTGGTCAACTTGAGGGCATAAAACAACAACAATAATCTTTGCAAAAAAAAATTCCCTTTTGTTGTGTGTGAGTAAGGGTTAGAGTGATGTGTCTTATCTGTTTCTTTTTTGTTAAATTTTTATTTTATTTTATCTGGTTTACTGACAAAGTTCATGTACATTGTTTTCCACACCAGATCTTTCCCCTTTCCTTTACCTCTCCCTCCCTATACCCATCAAATTGTGTGACTCTGTTATTAAGCTTCCCCTCCCCCATCATCTTCAACCCTCTGCTCCCATCTTCTTCCTTGGATCCTTTCTACAATAATGGTGTTATATAGTATTTGTCTTCATGAGGTTGATTTAGCTCGCTAAATATAATTCTCTGCAGTCCTACTCAGTTTTTAGATAGTAATTTTCAAAAGCATTGCTCCTTTCTTCTGCATAGTATTCCATTTTGTGAATATACCATAATTTCTGAAATCATTCCATTTTTCTCTGTTTTTTGATGGCTATTACATAATGAATATTTATCAGATGCTTAATGGCTGGTTTAATGAATAGGTGTGCCTCTTAAAAATGAGTAGTTGTGCCTCTAGAAAATGTGCTTTCAGGCTGACTTTTATAACTGTGAATTCAATTTTCCTTGGACATAAGGGGTTATTTTTGGTATGTTAATGAAGAAAATGCCTTTGTAAGGTAGGACTAGGTTCAGTTACATTGCTCATAAGGTCCTATCAGATTCCACAACACCTAACAACAGCAACATTATGACCACTTTAGGTTTTATTTTTTTAATTACTGCATCACTAGATAACTAAGGCATATCGATATAAATATAACCAAGTTAGCATAAATTGGGTAAGTATCCTTGACACACAAGGATTATTTAGATAATAAAAGACGTAGTGCAAATAAACACTTAAGGGTGGCATTTACCCTTGCTATGCTCTTTCTACTAAGTTAATCCTTGAGGGGGTAGGGGTGAAAGGTGTTGAACTTTTCAGGCTGATTTCTTAGGAGCAACTTGAGAGAACTTATTCTAGAAAATATTCTTTTCACTGATTTCCTTTACAGAACCAGGGCAAAGGATTATTTGGCCAGAAATATAGAGGTCCTTCAACCCAAATCTCCTATCTTTTATTTCTTTTACAAAAAAGAATTCTAATAGCTGAGGAGGTTGGACTTGTTCAGTACTCTCAAAGCTATTCAGTGGAACAGGTTCTAGCACTGAGGTTGCCTGGAGCTCAGCGCATTTTAATTTACCAAAACCATGTCTTCAAGTCTGGAATAATTAAGAAGTATGAGAAATGTCTCAAATTGTTTGAGTACAAAATACACTTCAAAGGTGAATTTAGTATTCAGAGATCATTATTTCAGATCTCAAGCTGTTACTGAACAAGGCTGCCTAAAACCCCAACACTAACAGATGTCTGCTAAATGCTTACTACTAATAATTGAAATAGTAACAGCAGTACTGCAATTAGTCTACATGAACACATGCATACACTTGAATACACTTTTTTTCTTAATCCTCATTATTTTTTGTAGGTATTAACACATCTGTGTAGTACCTTCAAATGAACATTCTGAATGAAATCGAGGCAAAAAGCTTCAAAATAGAGCATGTGCTGGAGAGATTAGTGCAAGCCACTTAAAATTCATTACCTAGATAGTGCATATAAGTTAAGGCTTTTAGAAAGCTTGCTTTTGTGAATGTAAAGAAATTAAAAAAATATTCTGAGCAGTCCATTTATTGTAATTACTGGAGGAAATCTCTGAGACCAGGAAAATAAAATTAGTTTGGCAAATTGTACAAAGACAGGTGACTAAGCATTTTCAAGGTTTCCTTCTTATTCTCCATAAGATCCAAGACAATTTTGGAAAAGATATCTCATATCTTATTATGTTCAAGTTTAGATATATACAAGCAGTCATGAATAAAATTATTCCTTCTCTAAAGATATGTTAAAATCATAACTCTTGGTACCTGGGCATGTGACTTTATTTGGAAGTGGAGTCTTCAAATAAGCTCACTGGTAGCATGAATTCATGCTTGAGTAAAGCTATATCTTAATGTAATTCTAGTACTGCTTTCATACAAGAGAAAAAGAGACACTGAAGGTGTGTGAAAATGCAAATACAAATCAAAGAACACTGGGGACTGCCAGAGGTAAGAAGCTATAGAAAAGGATTGTCCCCTAAAACTTCTAGACAGAATTTGGCCTTAAGTACAAAATTAGACAATGAGAACCAAAATAAAACTTTGAGTCAACCCCACCTGAGTTTAAGAATCATCTCTAAGAACAGGTTTGAGACAGTCAACACCAATCACCAAAGAACAGAGGAATAGTGGGAAGATAACAAGAACATTCATGAAGAGAGCAACATGTCATTTAAATATAAACCAAACAAATAGAGGACAAAGAGAAAACCAAAATGGATAACAGAAGAGACTACAAACATTACATTAGAGAGTCAAAAATATAAAACAAAAGAGGCAAATGCTGAATTTAAAAAGCTGAACAGAACATTTCAAAGGATGGCTAAAGAAAAGAAAACAATATATTTTAGCAAAACATGCAAAAAACTGGAGTCAGAGAACAAAAATGGAAAAATTTGCTCAACATTTCTCAAGATAAAATAACTTAAAACCGAACTCATGCCTCAAATTGCAATACTGAGAGTTGCTATGGGCAAAATCTTGATTGATCCAGGAAGCATTAAATGCAGTTGGAAGAAATATACAAAGTCACTGTACCAGAAAGAATTGTTGGACACTCAAAAATTTCAGAAATACCTATATGAACAAGAGTCAACAGTAATGAAGGGAAAAGTTGAAGCTGCACTGAAGGCATTGGCAAAAAACAAGACTTTTTTTCTACAACAGTGGCACTATACAGTATTTGTCCATTTGTGACTGAGATATTTCACTCAGCATAGTGTCCTCCAGGGTCACCCATTTTGAGTAATATTTCACGAATTCCTTGCTTTTCAATGCAATGTAGTATTCCATTGTGTGAATACAACAGATTCTCTATCCCATTTGTTTGTTGATGAGCACTTAGGTTGTTTCCAACTCTTTGCTATTGTGAACAAAGCTACAATAAACATGGGTGTCGGTATATCTGCCTGAGTGGCAGTTACGGTTCCTTTAGGGTATATTCCCAGTAGTGGAATTGCTAGGTAAAATGTTATTTTTATTTGCAAATTTTTGAGAGAGCACCATACCTCCTTCCGTAGTGGTCCCATCAACAGTGAATAAGTGTTCCAGTTTCTCTACAACCTCGCCAGCATTTGATGTTTGCTACTCTGTTAAATTTTGCTATTCTTACTGGGGTGAAATTATTATCTCATAGTTGTTTTGATTTGCATCTCTCTTAGAGATAGGAATTTTGAACATTTTTTCCTATATTTGCCATCTGAATGTCTTCTTTGATGAACATCAGGGTTGGGGTAAGACTGAAAAAGATTGGATATTATGTATTCTGCATTGAAACAGATGAGGGAGAGAACTGTTTAAAAGTGATATATGATTGGGTATTACGGTCATGACTAGAGTCCAGAACAAAGGCTGCATAGTGGAGTGTACTTGGGTGGGTGGGGGGAATGTATACCAATGAAAGAACTTTTCTTTTACTTTTCAAAGAGAAGAGCGAACTGGGGAGGAGAGGGATGTGCAGGGAGAAAAATGCAACAACGAATAAATGGAAATCCAAAGTCTCTGTAAACGTTCATTAAAATTAATAATAAAAAAACAAACCAAACAAACCAAAAAAAATAAGGCTCCAAGAATTGATGAGATGCCAGTTGGTGTGTTTCAACAAACAGATATAATCCTGGATATAGTAAACAGTCTATTCCAGGAAATTTAGGGGACAGTTGCCTGGCCTACTAATTGGAAGATATCCATATTTATTTCCATTCCAACAATATATGGAAGTTATAGAACATCATTAATGTCATATGCAAGAAAAAATTGCCGAATATCATCTAAAATCAGCTGAAACAGTACATTGGCAGGGAACTTCCAGAAATTTACGTGAGGCTTAGAAGAAGCTGTGCACCAGGAATGTTACTGCAGATACCATACATATCCTGGTTGAAAGCAGAGGATATCAGAAAATATCTATTTTTGTTTTATTGGCTATGTAAAAGCATTTGACTGTGTGGATCACAACAAAGTATGGTTAACAGTGAGAATTAGGAGAGGGGGACAATTTCTATTTCTTAAAATTTTTCTAATCTCAAAAATAATGTGTTTCCAATAATCCTAAAAATTAGCTAGATATCAGTGTTGTCCCCATCTTCCTATGCCACTCTTCAAGAGAGAGACGATTCCTACTTAGTAAACTTTTTCCATTCTCAAAGGTAATCAATTAATTTGATACTCAAATTAAAACATAAATAGAGTTTCTATTTATCTTTAAATTAAATAATGTGCAAGATTTTATTTAATGTGACATTTAGGGATTTCTGAAGATTTTGAAAGGAAATCAGTAAATGCTCACATTTAACAAACAGAAAAATCTATTTGATGAATTCATGATTTGGAATCATTTTATTTAGAGTAAAAAAATATATGTGAAATATGGGCTTGTGAGCTTTATCAATCTTATTATCCTTGGGGCCCAAATGCTGCCACTTCTCTGTTTGGTACTTGAGAAGTTACTGTGATGGACGATCTATCAGCAAGCTTCAGCCATGGACTATTTCTTCTGGCCTAGTCATGTAGCGATCAATACGATATTTATAATCTTGTGGAGACTCCTGTCAATGTTTTTATCATATTATGAGTGGCAAAGAGTACAAATATAACCAGTCTTACTTGCTGTGATATATATTTGCCTTGAGGTTCACTGCTCTAAGAGCATGTATTTTCCCCCCAATGCCCACATGTAATACCTTGTGACGTTTGTTCAACATGACACACAAAATAATTATTTTATCAATGGTTTGGATCATAATAAATATCCCAGCTGTGTAAACTTATACATGTTATTGAGATCTCTCCATCTCTTGTTCTCTCGAACTCTCTAATAGTTACTGATTATTTTACCCATTTAATGTATTCACTTAAATGAGCTAAGACATGAAAAACACTTAGTACAATGCTTGGTTCTGTATTGATATTTCTGAAGTGTTATTTATTATCTTATTATGTATGCTAAAAAATGAAGTAGAAATAACATTTGGTATAGAAAGAGTTCTTCAATTTAAAAAATATGAATTTTTGTCTCCACATTATCATTGATTTGGGAACAAAAAGTTCCTGGAACAGCAGTACAACAATCTCTGATCAATTTCTAACTTAAATTACTATGTTAAACCACCCAAAGGCATGGCACTACAAGGAAAAGCATAGTGGTCTGATTCCATAAAGGTTATTGCTAATACTAGCTGCCTTCACATTGTCACCAACTCATAGCGATCCTATGTAAAGCAGATAAAAACCTCACCTTGTCCTGGGCCATCATTACAATTTCTGTCATGCTCACACCCCTGTCCCAGTCACAGTGCCAATCCATCTCATTAAGATTACAGCTAAATAAAGACTATAGACAAGAAAAAGGCTGCTCTGCCTTCCAGAATGATTGTACCATTTTACAATCCCACCAACAGTGTATAAGAGTTACTTTCTCACCACATCCTCTCCAATATTTATTATTTGTTTCCGTTAAACTTTAGCACAAAACCATAGTGAGGTATCATCTCACTCCAGTAATAGTGCTTCCATTCTGGAAGACAGTTTGGCACTTCCTCGAAAAGCTGAACATAGAAATTGCATATGACTCAGCTATTCCACTGCTTGGAATATGTTGTAGTTGTTATGTGACGTCGAGTCGTTTGCGACTTCTAGTGACCCTATGTACAACAGCCCTAAACTGTGCTCTATCCTGTGCCAATCGGCACTGCCTCTGACACACCCATCCCGATTACCCCAGTCATTGAATCAATCCACCTCATAGAGAGTCTTCCCCTCCTGCGCTGTCCCTCCACCCTACCAAGCATGATGTCCCTCTCCAAGGACCTGTCACTCCTTACAACATGTCCAAAGTATGTTAGACGGAGCCTCAGAATCCTTGACTCCAAGGAGTAGCCTGGTTTAACCCTCTCCAGGATGAATCTGTTTGTTTTCTTGGCAGTCCATGGTACCTTCAATACTCTTCTCCAGCACCACAGCTCACAGGCATCAATTCTCCTTCTGTCCTCCCTAGTCATTGTCCAACTCTCTGATGCATAACAAGTGATTGCAAAGACCATGGCCTGTATCAGGCACACCTTAATCTCCAGAGAGACACCGTTGCTCTTGAGTACTTTAGAGAGGTCCCTAACAGCAGACTTTTCCATCACAATACATTTTTTCATTTCCTGGCTGCTGGTGCCAAGAGTGTTGACCATGGAGGTGAGCAAACTGAAGCTGTGAACAATCTCAATCTCTTCGCCATCCACCCTGATGTTACCAGTTGGTCCAGTGGTGAGAATCTTTGTCTTCTTGACATTGAGCCTCAGTCCATACTGAAGGCTGCAGTCCTTGACCCAAGAAAATGAGAGCTGAGGCACAAAAGGAGACTTGTACATCAATGTTTGTAGCAGTATCATTCACTATTGCAGAAGCATGGAAATGGCCCAGATGTCCAACCACAATTTAATGGATTGGGAAATTATTGTACTTTCACAAAATGGAATTCAATGCAGCACGCAGAACAATGATTTTGTAAATTATTACATAACTTGGAAGTAACTGGAAAGCATTATGCTGAGTGAACTAAGTCAGTCCCACAAGGAAAAATATTGTATAAAACCATTGTTGTAGAATGAATATAAGGATCCAGGGGTGGGAGTAGCATAAAGATGAGGATGTTCTGGGGTAGGGGGATTAATCATGAGATTGTACAATTTGACTGGTGAGGAGGTGAGGGAAATTGGAAGAATCTGGTCTGGAAAAAATGTATTCTAATTTTGTAATTTTTTTAAATTAGTTAAAGAAAGGTTGAAGTGAAAGGAGAGACAAGTGAGAAGATTGGATCTCAGTATCATGAAGAGCCTGTAATGGATTACATCCTTTGAACCCAAGTCATTGTCATTGGAAATTCCTCAACAGAGGGTGAAACCAAAGCATATGAAGCTCTATAAAGATTGCCAACTCTACAAATGCCAAAGGAGAAAATTCTCTTCCTCTAAAATCAACAGAGGGAGAAGGTTTTCCCTTGTGCTGGCACCCTGAATTTTTCCTTCCTGCCTCCTGAACTGTAAGAGAATAAATTCTTGTTTGTTAAAAAAAAAAAGAAAAAAGTTATAATTATGGGGGCAGAGGAAGAGGGTGGGGAGGGGAAGAAATTATTAGGAATACAGAGTTTGGTGATTGGAGTGGGGGTAAGAAAGAATTAAGAAAGATCCAATGGACACTTGAAAAGATAGGGTAGTCATAGGATAGTCATAGATTAATTTTATTGATTAATTTTATAAAGCACAATGTACGTGAGTGATCAGTTGAAACACAATGTGAATGTAAGAATATGTGAAATGCAATATACATGAATGATACACAATATATATGAGTATTGAATGTAAGCCAATATAAAAATAAAATAGAGAGGGGGAAAAAGAGTAAATAAAATATGTTGTCCTTGTTACGTGTCATTGAATTGACTATGACTCATAACAATCCTGTCAACACAGATGTGAACTTTATTCGGCACCACCTCGCAATCTCTATCACGCCCCTCGTGGCAGTCACTGCATCAGTCCTTCTTGTCGAGTGTCTTCTTTTCTTTCACTGACCCTCTACTTTCCCACATTGATATCTCTGACCAAGGACTGTCTCCTCCTGAAAATATGCCTATAGTGGGAGGAAGTTTCATCATACTTGCCTCTATAAGGGCCCTGATAGCACATCCTTCAAAGGTGATTTATTCGTTCTTTCGTTGGTTGGCCCTGGTAGCTTTATCTAGATTTCTTGTCATTGACAGGTGATTGGCTAAACATCCATCTGTTGTAACATTTTAGTTGGTATTGTATCGGCTCCCAGAACCTTATGCCCTCAATTCAGCTTGGACTGCTTCCTTCGGTACTGTCATCACTTCCTGATTAAATACTCCTTCTTGAAATCATTGAACATCAGCCAGTTCTTTTAGTGAATCCCCTATTAAAACAAGCTTAGAAGCAGGAGCAGCATCCACTTCCATAATAGCTTGCCTCCGGGAACACTAAGAACCTAGAGAAAGGATGAAAGACACCCAAGCGCTGATGACTCTCCTTCATAGGGTCACTATGAGTAGCCTATGACTCAACAGCACTTAAAAACAACAGTACATAGTATATTCAGTAATCTTAACCACAGCACCAAGACATCAATTCTTCTGTACAACTTCTACATGCATAGGAAATAATTGAAAACCATGACTTGGATCAGGCATACCTTATTCTTTAAACTAAGACTTTTGCTCTTCAGAACTTTGGAGAGATCCTTAGCAGCAGATTTCTCCAGTGAAATGAAGTCTTTTGATTTCTTGACTGAAGTTACTATGGATGTTAATGGTAAACTAAATAAAATTAAATCTAATTGTTGCTATTGTTATGTGTTGTCTAATCACCTGCGACTCATTCCAACCTTGTGTACAACAGTTCTGAAGCCTGCCATATCCTGAGCCAGCCTCACTTACTCTAACACACCTACCCCCATTGCACCACTTACTGTACCATATGGGATCTTCTTCTCCTGCGCTGTTGCTCCACACTTCTGAGCATGATGTCCTTCTTCAAGGACCAGTCCCTCCCAGCCACATTACAAAATAATGAGATGCAGCTTCAAAATCCTAGCTTCCAAGAAGAAACTTGGTTTTAACCTTTCCAAGATAGACGGTTCTTATGGTTGTTGATTGCCGTCAAATCAAAGTCAGCTCGTAGTGACTATGAACAAATGATCTACTACCTTTCCATACCTATTGTTATTTCTCCAAGTTCATAGTATTTACAGAGATTTGCGATTTAGGAAGTAGATGCCACATCTGCTTCCAAACACTTTCCACAATGAGAAACCATTATCGTATTTTATATCTCCATAGCATAAGGTTCAGCATCACAGCAAACCCAGGTTACTTCATAGAGCACATTGACAAAGAGTGCAAAGTGGAAGAGTGTTCCTCCAGATATAACAGCACTAGTCTCATTTAGCAGTGGTTGTGTTGTCAAGTTGAGTATGACTCAGAGTGAGCTTTGCACAAAAGACCTGAACTCTGTTCTGTAATTAATGTCATATCTGTACATCCATAAGAGAGTATGTAGAATTGCCAGAGGCACCTAGTTTAGTTAGGCAGACTAGACAGAGTTATTTTGTTTTCTTTCTGGTCCATAGTATATTCAGGACTCTTCTTCAGCACCATAATTCAAAGGCATTGATTCTTCTCTGCCAACTTTAGTAATTGTCCAGTTTTCTGATGGATAGCAAATAATTGTAAAAACCATGGCCCGGATCAGGTACACCTTAGTTTCTAAATTACATCGTTGTTTCTTATTACTCTGGAGAGGTCCCTTACATCTGATTTTACCAATGCCATTCACGTTTATATTTTCTGACTGCTGGCTCCAAGAGTGTTGATTGTGCGGCTGAGTAAGTTGTATTTTAAACAACCTCTACCTCATCTCCATTTAGCATGGTGCTGTCAGTTAGCCCGGTGGTGAGATCTTCGTTTTCTTGATGTTGAGCTTCAATTTCTAGTGAAGACTACAGTTCTTGACCTTCTGCAGCAAGAGTTTCAGGTCCTCCTCAGTTTTGACAAGCTAAATTGTGTCATCTACATCAAGTAGATTGCTGATGAGTCTTCCTCCAATTTTTATTCCATATCCCACCTTATAAAGCCTAGCTTCCAAAATGATCAGTTCTGCATATAGATTGAAAAGGTATGGAGACAGGACACATGCCTGAAATACTCCTTTCCTGATTTTGAACATGGGATGTTTCCTTGCTTTGTTCTGAGGACTGTATCCTGGTGTGAGCACCGGTTTCACATGAGCACAATCAAGTGTTCTGAGATTCCCATTCTCTTCAAGGTTACCCACAATTTGTTGTGATCCACACAGTCAAATACTTTTGCATAGTCAAAGAAACACAAATAGTCATTCCTTGGTACTCTTCGCTTTCTGCCAAGATCCATCTGACATTGGTGAAAATATTTATAGTCCTATGACGACTCCTAAACACAGCTTGTATTTCTAGTAGTCCTTTGTTGATATTCCAGTTTTTTTTATAACCTTCAGCAGGATTTTGCTTATAAGTGATATTGTTTGCTAATTCCCACGCTCTATTGGGTCATTTTTTTTCTTTTATAGTGGGAATAATATGGATCTCTTCCAGTCATTTAAAAAGTAGCTGTCCTTCAGATTTCTTGACACAACCTGGTGAGCACGTCCTGGGCAGCATCTATTTGTTGAAATACATCAATTGGTATTTCATCAATTCCTGGGCCCTCATTCTTTTGCCAAGTCCTTCAGACCAGCCTGAATTATCTTTGCCTCTTAGGAATACATTGTTTCATTAAATTCTTTTTTTTCCAACCAATTATTTTTGGTACAGTGATTATGTATATTCCTTCCCTCATCTTTTAATGCTTCCTGGAACACTCAATATTCCACACATAACATCCTTAAGTATCGCAACTCACGGCTTAAATTTGTTTTTTAGTACCTTCAGCTTAGGAAGTACTGAGTGAATTTCTGCCCTTTTGATTTTTCTCACGCTGTTATTTTTCCTCCATGTGTCATGATGTTGTCTCTTGGTCCAGTAGTGAGGATTTTGGTGTTCTTGATGTTGAGATGTAATCATTTTGAAGATGTTTACACTTTTAAAATTCATTATACAAAGGTATTTGACTTTGTGAATCACAACAAATTATGGATAATATTGAAAAGAATAGGATTCCCAGAATACTTAATTATGCTCATGTGCAATCTATATGTAAAAACAAAGAAGCAGTTATCTGAACAGGACAAAGGAACATAAAATGATTTAACATCATGAAAAAGAGTGTCAAGACCCTCTTTCTACAATCCTTTCAGTCTGTATGCTGAGCAATAATTCAAGTAGCTGGACTATAGGGAAAAAATGTGGCATCAGGTTTGGAGGAAGACCCATCAACAACCTATGTTATACAGATGACACAATCTACTGGCAAAATTTGAAGAAGATTTGAAGCACTTACTGCAGATCAAATAACTGAATAAAAAAATTTATATATATATATGTGTGTGTGTGTGTGTGTGTGTGTACATCTATAGGTCTGTACTCTCACTGAGCCACTGAAGCTAAACAACACAGATATTATTGTAAACAGTAAGGGCTTGCTTTGATAGAGCTATTATCCTCCTGAAGAGATGGATATAAAATATGTAAAATACACAAGCAAGTAATGGGGTTTGTGATATTTAGGTTTTTTGTAGTTATTATGTGTTAGTCACCTGTGACTGATAGCGACAACATATGTATAAAAATCCTAAATCCTACTCTATCCTGTGCCAATCTCACTGTCTCTGACACATTACCTAGTCACTGAATCAATCCATCTCACCAAGGGTCTTCCTCTCCTACGCTGTCCCTCCACCCTACCAAGCATGACATCCCTCTCCAAGGATTGGTCCCTTATTGCAACATGTCCAGAAAATGTCAGACAACAAAGCTTCAGAATCCTTGCCTCCAAGGAGCAGCCTAGTTTAACCATCTCTAGGACAAACCTGTTAGTTTTCTTAGTAGTCCATAGTATACTCAATACTCTTCTCCAACACCACAGCTCAGAGGCATCAATTCTCCTTCTTATCCTCCTTAGTTATTGTCCAGCTCTCTGCAAGTGACTGCTAAGACCATGACCTGTATCAGGTGCACTTTAGTCTCCAGAGTGACATCATTGCTCTTCAGTAATTTGATGAGTTCCCTAACTGTAAACTTTTAATTTCCAGGCTGCTGGTGCCAAGAGTTGATTGTGGTATCAAGAAAATTAAAGCTGTTAACAATCTCAATTTCTTCACCATCTGTCATGATTTAAATTATAGCTATTATTAAATAAATTTAATGGGAAAATGAGATAGTAAGTAAGGGAAGAGGACATCTATGTTAGAGAAAATGATAGTCAAGTTGAGGCTTGAAGAATGACAGTCTAAACACGTAAAGGTCTATCCATGTAAAGACCCAATTAAAGAGCATTTGACATATAGACAAAGAAGCCAGAGAGAGAAAAAAAAAGAAATAATCAATGAGAGTAAAATATAATGAGGGCAGATGTGTTTGAAATGGTACAAGATATGTTAGTAGACCTGCAAATTGTATTCTATGTTTTCTTCTATACTAAGTCTATGATCTCCCTTTCTCACTTAATTTTTCTAAGAACATATAATAATTCTTTTTTTAATTAATAAATTACAAAATAAAGAAATGTTCTCAACTACTGATAAATGTCCTATTCTTATTTCTCACTTATAGCCTCTGAAAACCTGCCGGAAGTTCAGCTATGGGCCCATTGCACCTAACAACAACATGCTTTATAAAAGAGAGATAGAAAAGGATGCACCACTTTGAATCTCAATCTTGGTTTTGTTTGCATTGTGTTAAGTTAAAATTTATAATGAGTAAAGAAGATGGAAGAAGTATTATTGTACTTCAATTGGCTACGTTTATTGAATACACTACGCACAACCAAAATTAAAACCACACTTGTCTTAGAAGAAATAGACTCCTTAAAAAACATAGATTATAAGATATTGTTTCACTTATTTTAGTTATGTTATGGAAAGCGACCAATCCCTAAAGAAAGATATTATTCTTGATATAGTCGAGGGACAGTTAAAAAGAATACCCTCAATTGTACAGATTCACAGAGTGGCAAAAATGAACTTAAACAGAGAAATAATTTTGAGGATGGTGCGTGACTAGTGTTTCTCCTACTGTATATCTGAGTTGGAACTGGCTCAATGACACCTAAGAGCAAGAACACTGTAAAAAATGGCTCACATACTTTCATTATCATAAAGACTAAAACATGAAGGAAATCCTTTGCTAGTCTTCTTAAAGCCTCAGGGAAGGACAGACAAGAGAATTTTACATTACCTGTTGAATCAAAAGATACTCTTTGCAAATGCATTGAAGCATAAACACCTTGCAAATGCAACTGTTGTTTCTACTTTTTAGAATGGTATTTTATACTAAGTGATTCATCTAATGATGCCTATAGATACAGCAATAGCTTCTTAATGAGATATTGATTTCTAAAATTAAAACTTTACTGGTATCATATTTTCAATCTAAATTAATACTTCATTAAACTAATTAATAGCATAACAATAAGTAGAACTTTTTGAAGTTGTAATTAATCATAATCACATAGTTTTCTCATAACAACCCACAGGTATAATGTGATCTTTTAGAAATTAGAGACTTTTTTGAGTACAATTAAAGTAAGCCAAGATGCCATTTTATTTGACAGGGTATAAATGCTACAAAAATATAATTTTTGCACAGTAGAATATAAAGATGTTTTATTGCATTTGCGAGAAATTTATTTTAACTCTTTCTTTTACTGCTTACAATGGACTTGTTCAAACCCCTCTTCTCTATGGATACATAGTTTCTTGGTTTTCACTTGAGAAATTGAGGGATTAAAGTAAACTGTCCTTAAGATATGCATATTTCGTAATATATATAATATTTTTATAAGATAATGATGGCATTTCTTAGAAGGTAACATGCCTTTATTTTTGCTTTTAACAACTGGATGTAAATGATACCAAATCTATATGGGTAATTCCTTCTTGATATTGAAACTTAGCATCTAGCTACCAGTTAACCTTTCAGCATTTTATCATGAGGAGTGCAGTCCTTCAAAAGGATACTATGCTTGGAAAAGCAGAGAGTCAATGAAGGAAAGGAAGGTTCTCAAGTGAAATGAGACTGTCACTCTTTCCAATAGCATTTATTCCTTTGAGATCTCATCTTAGCAGACAGGACCAACTGTCACAGAGTCATTTAAGCCAGAACATCTGGTTGTCATATTAGTTTATACTATTAACTTGCTATCTAATTAATATCTTATTATCTTGTTAGTTTATCACTGACTTACTGTGCATCTCTGGCCATTCACATCCACCAGCAGTTTCATAGGAACTCAGTGAAGGGTCCCTGTGACCCTGAACTGAGTTGATTAACAATGACTTTGCAATCCCTTCACTAGCTTTAAAGTAATCTCCCTAGAGTACAAGACAATTATGTTACTCTTCAGCTTTAACTCCTCTTGTTTTTACATGTTATCAAGTAGAAACTAACTCAAAATTACCCATCTTTCTTTCTCGGAGCAGCTTGTAGATTATAGCCACTTGTATTTGGATTGGCAAATGGCTGGAATTGCTTTGCAAAAGGATCTGGGCAGCACAATTCCTTCCCCACTAGGCCATAAGAGCTCCTTTACACTGCTCTAATTCTTCCCAACTCCAAATGTTGTACAGTTACTTTCTGCTTTTCAAAGATTCCAAAATTATAGGTGTACAAGGACCCTGCAAGCAGTCCCTTGTCTTTGTTACCTTTACCCCTTACTATTTTGACTCATTCATTCTTTTTCTTTTCTGAGGCTACACAGACTTAGTCTTTTGGAAATCTATTCAATCTACTAAAATCTTCTTTTTGTCTCTCTTATTACATTTCAGTTTTAAAATCAGATTAGCCTCACCCCACTTTGACTCCTCCATCCTTCAATGACGACACATGATAATCAGAATAAAATTTATATCCTTACAACCTTCAAGAAAAAAAAACAGTTGTGTGTTCTTTATAAAATATGAAAAGGCGTTTAACTGTGTAAATCACAACAAATTGTGGCTAACATGGAGAAGAATGGGATTCCCAGAACAGTTGATTGTTCTTCTGTGAAACCTATATGTACACCACGATGCTATCCCTTGGAGAAAAACAGACAAAAAAACACTACGTGATACAAAATCAAGAAAGGTGTACATCAAAAATGTATCCTTTCTTTACATTTTTTAATTGATATGTTGAAGAGATAATTCAATCAGTCCATGCTGGACTATATGAAAAAGAATGCAATATCAGGATTTGAGGAAGATTCAATAACCAGTGCAAAGTATATGACACAATTTTGTTAGCCAAATCTAAGAGGACTTAAAGCATTTACTGCAGAAGATTAAGGACTGCAATCTTTGATATTGATTGCATTTTAACATCAAGAAAACAAAATCCTCACCGCTGGACCAATAGATACTACAATGGTATAGGTAATAGAGAAAGATGATAGAGAAAGGATTGAAACTGTTAAAAATTTCATCTTGTTAGTATCCATAACATATGTCAGATGGCTCTTGGCTGAAAGCAGAGAGTAACAGAGGAATGTGTATAGTGTTTTATTGACTATGCAAAGGCATTTGACTGTGTGGATCAAAACCAACTGTGGCTGACTCTGAGAAGAATGAGAATACCTGAACACTGGATTGTGCTTATGTCAAACCTATATTTGGGCTGGAAGAGATCTATACTTGTTCCCATCCAAAAAAGTGTGACCCAACAGAGTGTGGAAACTACAGAACAATAGATACTACTGAAGATTATCC
>NW_006399845.1:3459167-3468106 GCF_000299155.1 Elephantulus edwardii | reverse complement strand
GATTGAGGTTAGTTGTTAGGTACTATTGAGTTCTAGTATGACTCATAGTGATCATATGAACAACAGATTTTAACCTTGTCCAAACCTGTTCATCTTCATCATCTCTGACATATTCAAGCCCATTGCAACAGTCACTGTGTCAATCCATCTTGTTGAGGGTCTTCCTCTTTTTTCTCTCATGCTTCATCTTTCCACACACAAGGTGCCTCTCTAAGGAACAGCCCTTCCTAACAACAATGACCAATGTATGTGAAAAAAACACACACACACACGCACAACAAACCTTTGTATTCTTTGCCTCCAAGGAACAAACTGACTACTTTTTCCAAGATACATTTGGTTGGTTTTGTTGTTCTTGTTGTTGTGTTGTTCGCCTGGTTTTTTTTTGGTTGGGTTTTTTTTTCTGGGTTTCTTTTGTGGTTTTTATCTTTTTTGAAGTCCATGGTATAGTCAGTACTCTTTTCCAGCACCAGAGCCCAAAGACTTCAATTCTTCTTTTATCATCTTTCTTTTATCTTTGTCAAGCTGCCAGATGCACAGTAAGTGACTTGAAAAACCATGGCCTGAGTCAGACACACCTTAGCCCTCAAAATGACATCATTACTCCTTGGTAATTTAGAGAGGCTCTTGTTAGTAGATATGTCTCCTGATTTCCTGACTACTGGTTCCAAGTATTTTGATTGTAAATCCATGTGAGATAAAGTCATTGACAATTTAAATGTTTTCTCTATCTATCATGATGTTGCCTATTGGTCTAATTGTGAGAATTTTTGTTTTCTTGATGTTGAGATGTAATGCATATTGAAGATTGTATTCTTTCATCTTCTACAAGTGCTTCAACTCCTCACTTTCAGCAAGCAAGATTGAGTCATCTGTATAATGTAGGCTGTTGATGACTCTTCCTCAGATCCTGATGCCACATTCTTCCTCATAGATTTCAACTTTTTGAATGATTTGTTCAGCACGCAGATTGAATAAACAAGGAAAAAGATCCAACCCAGATGGACACCTTTCTTGATTTTAAAGCATATACTGTTCCTTTGGTCTATTCACACACAACAGTGTCTTGATGTAGGGATAGGTTTCACATAACCACAATTAAGTATTCTGGGATTCCCATTTTTTTATCACAGTTATCCAATATTTGTTATGATCCACACAGATAAATGCTTTGCATAGTCAATAAAGCATGAATAGACCTAATTTTTATATTTTCTGCTTTTAGCCATCTCTAGCTATATCCCAACTGCCACAGATTCTTGTAAACCCAGCCTGAACTTCTGATTAGTCTTTGTTCATGTAATATTCTAGTTATATTTTGGGTTATCTTAAGCAATATTTTGCTTGCAATGATATTATTTGATAATTTCCACATTATTTTGGATAATCTTTCTTGGGAATGGGAACAAACATGGATCTATTCCTGTCAATCAGCCAGGTAGCTTGCTTCCAAATGTTCTGTCATAGACTGATGGGCACATCCAGGGCTACATCTGTTGTTTGGAACATATATCCAAATAAACCATGTATCCTATTGATTCTTGGGACTTTCTTTTTAGCCAGTGCCCTGGTAGTACAGTGGTGAACCACTTGACTGTTAACTTATAGATGAGTAAGTCTGATTCCATCAGCTGCTCTGTGGAAGAAAGACATGATAGTCTGTTTCCCTAAAGATCACAAGCTTGGACAACCTATATGATAGTCCTGTATTGTCCTATGACTGGTAGGTACCTCCTTCAGTGACAAAGGGTTGTCTTACATTACCCAGATAAGCAACATTTTCTCAGTATTATAACGCAGTGCTGGGAATTTGAATGCAATTTCAGTTCTGTGTTGTGAGTTGTGGGGAGATGGTACTCCACTTTCAGTCTCACTTTCCACATTTGTGTTGAGGATAATGAAAGTAACTGTCTCATAGAGCTTTTCTGAGGATTAAATGAGATAATGTATGTAAATCATTTGGCATGGTGCCTGGTACATATTAAGCACTGAAAAACTATTCCTTATTACTGTGGTAACAGTGCATAGCATGATAAATGGTTTATTATAGTTAAGCCAAATTAATTAGGGATGTTCAGAAAAGAAAATAGACAAGTAAATGGATTATGGAGGTAGTTTCAGTAAAGAAATTCATAGTGGTTTGTTATAGGGCCCAGGAAAATGCTAAGAAGTTGTTGTGGCTTTTTTTTTGGAAAAAAAAAAAAGGATAAAAAAACCTAAAACAACCCACCTGAAAGGCCTTGATTAAATTATATTGATAAGGAAATTAATATCCATCTAACAAAAATACATATTGAGCTCTTACTATAAATCTGTGATGAAACACAGATTCTCAATGATCAGGGTCTTAATTCCAGCTTAAGGATGTTATCAATAATCTTAACAAAGGAGTTATTGGGAGAATGTAAGAAAGCATACTTTCCACTGAATAGTTTTGTATATAGAGTAAACCTGTAGGGCAGGTCAGAACTGACCATAGGCTTTTCAAATCATAAACATTTTTCGAAGATGAGTGCCTCATGTTTCTTCTAAATTGTGGCTGATGAGTTCAAACTTTTGACCTCTTGGTTAATAGAAACTTTTTTAACTGCGAGTACATTGAACTATATGTATGAGATAGTTGTTATGTACTATTGAGTCAGAATCAATTCATAGCTGACTCTCCAGCAGGTTTTCAGAGGCTGCAAATCACATGTAAGGGAGCTCTGGAGGCCTAGTGGTAAGAATCTGTAATCCCAAAGGTACATGGCTCAAATCCACCAACAGCTTCATGGGAAAAGGATGGGCAATCTCCTTCTGTGTGATTTACTGCCTCTGAGAACCCACTAGAGTCAACTATGACTTGGTGCTCACTCGCTCACACACACTAACATCAATAACAAATTACATGTGAGGAGATTGTCTTTTTACGCATGGAGCAGCTAGTGGATTCAATCTGCTTTCCTTTGAGTTGGCAGGGCAACTCATTATCACTAAGCCACCTGAGCTCCATAAGACAAGGAAGTGAAATGAAGATTGAGTGAAATTCTAAATAGAAAATTTAGAAAGGCTTCAATGAGAAGATAGTATCTGAACAAATACTTGAAAATGCAGTGAAAAATTACCAGGCAACTAAAAAATAATAAATAGCTTTATTAAGTATTATACACCCAAGCTTCTTCTTTTGGTCCTTGGGAAAGTAAATAGATTAGAAGAGTAGGTATGATACATTTAAGGTGGGAAAGAATAGCCCAGTAAAGTCTTTGTTCACACAATATATTCATGAAACAAGGATTTACTGTGTCATTATTGAGGCACAAGTAATAGAGAAATCAAGGAAAGAAGCATCCAGAAGTATAAATGTAGCTCATGCATCATCAGGCTTCATTCCTCTTTTCATACTAAGATGAACTTGAGAATCCTTCAAAACACATCATTCCGTGAAACCTAAATCAACATTACATTGTTGGCTTGTGAGAGAATGACAGTTTTTAAGCTCTGAGCTGTGGTACGAGGAGACTTCATTCACATTTAAGACAGGGCTTGGGTCAAAGATATTTTGATATTCTGATACATACAGGTATTTTCATCCATTTGTCCTTGGTGTTGAAATCCCTTGATGATGTTGGGGGTTAGTAAACTCAGCTGCTGTACAAAAGATTAGGGCTTCTAGTCTATTCAGAGGTGCTGGAGCACAGTTCAGCTCTGACACCCATGAGTGAGGTCACCATGGACTTGAACTGACTCTACAGCAACTTTTTCTTTTCCTCCCAATGTTATTTATTTTTATTGTAATTACTTAATTCTCACTATTAGCCACTTGATACAGTGTTTTTAGACATTGAGATGCTTTTGTTCTCTGTAGATTAGAACCTTGGCATAAATGTAGTGGGTAGCAGCCTACATGATGTGATAAAGAATAATCATACCAAATGAGCTACACTATGTTGCTTTTTTAAAATAACAAAACAATTTTAAATTATCCTTCTGTTTATTTGTATTAGACCATTTTAACATGGTTCAGTGCCTGCGTGATCCGATACTTATCATCAACACCCCCAACCTTGTAATAGTATGCTTTCCCTCTACCTTCTCTAAACCTAAAAGTTCCTTCTGGTTCCTAATATAGTGATATTTAGAAAATGAGTCTTTTATGAGGCTCTTTTCCCCCCATCTTGTAAACAATGGCTTCTTTCATCTCCATTCTATCACGTTAAAGTAAGTAGCTATGCTCTGGCACTGCTTAAGTGGCATGTTAAATTACAAATGTTCCCACTCTGTAAATAATTGTTTAGGACAGAAAATGTAGTCTTGTATTATTGATTCAGGAAGTTAGACTTTTTTAGCATGATATGAAAAGCAAAACAAAACAAAAAAATTGAATCAAAGCCAATGGCTTTGAAAGGAAAAGCAAAATAAAACATACGCGTTACCTCATCATTACAGGATGTTTTGGAGGGATTGAAAATACTTTCTAGCTTGAAATAAAGCATATTTAGTTAAAGAAAAGATATTTACCAGAAGAAAAACATAAATTTTACTAAATAAACATAGAGTTTGTGGGAGGAATTGAAACCCTGTTGAAACTGTTGTTTTACTGCTTTCAATTGTTTTTAGTGTTGGACGGTAGTGACAATCTAATCCTAAAATCAGGTGCTCATGACCTAACGTTTTATCTTCCCACATATGCCTTTCTACGGTGCAACAAACCCAAGAATGTCAAGTTTGTGGGAAATTGGGTCATGAAGGAGAGAAGTACATTGAAAACATTTGGAAAGAGTCTACATGAGCACAAGTGAATAAAGATATAAGGAGAAAGTCTAGAGTCCTAATGATTGTCTTGTTGTAGTCATGTTGCTTTCACACACAGTATATGTATAACTAAAAACGTGAATCCAGCTAAAAAGAATGCATGCACTTGAAGATTAATAAACGGGAGAGGAGAGAGGGTCCCTGTAAGGAGAGCACAAATCAGAAGATTATGATCATATTTCACAGGACTGTGAAAACCAGTAAAAGTCTAAGGTTGCACCATTGAGGATGACAGCAGCTTACCTGCTCACTGCTGTGGAGTGAGGTCTAACACAGAATGGTCCTACAGGACAGACTAGAAATGTGCCAGTGGGTTTCTGAGATCACAAAATTCAATGGAAGATGATTGTCTCATCTTTCTCTGATGGAGTAATTGTAGGTTTGAACTTTTAACCCTTCAGTTAGCTACCAACTATGCAGCCCACAATGACTCTAAGTCTTCTTTTGCTTAGTAAAAGCAGAGTAATTGATTTTATGGAGACAAGCACTGGTGAGCCTAATGAGTATGAATTTGGTCTGCAAACCCAAAGACAAGCAGCTCAAATCCAGTAGCTTCTCTGAAGGAGAAAGGTGAGCGATCTCTTCCCATGCCTCTGAAAATTTACTGGAAGGGGTGAACTATGAGTTCATTGCTACTTAACAGCCATTTAAGACAACAAAACTTTGATAGAAGAAAAGAAGTCATGATGACTCAACAGTTAAACACAGAGCTGCTAATGAAAAGTTGGCAGTTCCAGCTCACTTAGTGGTAGGAGAAAAGTCTGCCAAACTGACTTCTTAACATTTACAGCCATGAAAATCCACATGGCACTTCTAACCTGTTAGAAGAGGTCACTATGGCTTGCAATTGACTCATCTAAAAACAACAACAGCTGAGATGGAAGCTAAAATGTGTTGGTATGAGTGTGTGTATTTGTATGTGTGGTTTCTCAATGGCACCTCAACGTATTTTGGTACATGAGTGGATATTTGTTTGTAGGTATTAGAGGAAAATTTCTTAGTTCAATGGTGAGTTCACAATGTTAGGAATCTGAAGACAGTGAAACTAACTCTACTTATGCTGTTTTCAGGTTGTTCTAGCTTAAGCCAGTGTGTTTTTCAATACTCTGAGCCACAGTTTCATTATAAACAAACTGAGAGATTACCATAGATCCATACATATATAAACACTCTATGATTTCTGGGAAAAGACTATCATGATGTCTTTTTAAAAAAATTTAACTCTGAGCATTTAAGAATTTGTACTACCTTAAAATTCCTTAAGGAGACCAGGGCATCTAGAGTGTTGCATATCCACAGCTAACTCAAAGGTCAGAAGTTCAATTTCTATAAATGCAAATAGATTAGACGACAAAGTGTTTGGTCCTTGATTTTTGGGACTCTTATTATCTTTAGTTGTTGTTAATTTGTTGTTGCTTTAGTTAGGGGCCATCGAGTTGAATACAATTCACAACAATCCTATAAACAACAAACTTGAATCCTGTCCCCTCCTGTGCCATCCTCATCATCTCTGATACATTTGAGCCCACTGATGCAATCACTGTTTCAATCAATCTAGTTGGAAGTCTTCCTCTCTTTCATTGACCCTCCATTGTTCTAACCATGATATCCTTGTTTAAGGAATAGTATCTTCTAGCAAAATGTTCAAAATAAGAGAGACAAAGCTTCACCATCTTTTCCTCTAAGGAGCATTCCAGTTGCTCTTTTCATAAGACATATATTTTCATTTTTTTTGGCAGTTCATGGAATACTCAGTATTCTTCTCCAGCACCAAAGTCATCAATTCTCCTATTGTTCTTATTCATTGTTTGGCCCTCCGATGCATAGATAGTGATTTAAAAGATACAACTTAGTCTTCAAACAGACATCATCGCTCATCAGTGTCTTGGAGAGGTCCCTGACAATGGACTTTCCCAATACAATACAACTTCTCCTAGTCTTCTGGCTGCTAATACCAAGGGTGTTGAAAATAAATCCATGTAAGATGAAATCATCAACAATTTCAATCCTTCCTTCATTTATCATGATGTTGCCTATTGAGCCAGCAGCAAGCACTGTTTTCTTTTTTTGTATTATTATTAAATTTTATTAGTTTCAATGAACATTCACAGGGATTTTGGGTTTTCACTCCTTCACTGCCGCACCATTCTCTCCACCCTCCTCCCCAGTTTGTTCTTCTTCCCCGCCATCCGAATGTCTGTTTTAATTGTCCAATTGCCACAGAAGCACTGTTTTCTTGATGCTAAGATATAATTTGGAAAAGTGGAGAGACAGTGCAAGAGAAGAAGACCCTTGATAAGATACATTGACTCAGTAACCAGGAAAATGGAGGAAGATCTGTCAGAGATAATAAGGTTGGCTCAGGATAAAACAGGGTCCAAAGCTGTTTTGCATTGTTTTGCTATGAATCACAGGTGCCTTGTTGGCACATAACAACATATCAAAAACAATGACAATTTCTGTTTTGATGTCACCCCGATTATTCCTTAACTGAGTTATTTATATATTCTTCTATTTTTTTCTTTGTTAAGTTTGCCTATGGTTTGTCAATTTTATTGACTCTTGAAATACCAGCTCCTAAAACAAAACAAAACAAAACAAAAAAATAAAAAAAAAAGAAATACCAGCTCCTGGTTTTGCTGATGACTGCAATTGTTTTTCTGTTTTCTAGCTCATTGATTTCAACTCTTATACTTAAAATTTTCTTTCTTCTGGAGCTGTGCTTTTAGGTTGTTGTTCTTTTACTATTTGATGAAGGGCAGATCATTAATTTTACTTCTTTTTAATTTTTTTTTCATTTTTGCCTATTGGTATGAACTGCCCCCTGAAGATTGCCCTAGCTGGATCGCAGAGGTTTTAGCATGTTGTATTTTCATTATAATTTTTTAGAGGAATTTTTTAAATATAATTCTTTATATCTTTTATAACTTAATCGGTGTTATTTAGCTTTCTTTCATATTGGTGCTTTTATAGACCCTCTTGTGGTTAATTTCTATTTTTATGATATTGTGGTATGAGAAGCTAACTTTGTTTTATTTCAATGTTTTTTAATTTGTTGAGGCTTGCTTTGTGCCCTAATATGGTGACCAGTTCTTGAGAATGTCCTGTGTGCACTTGAGAAGAAAGTGAATTGAGTTATGGTTGGGTGCAGTACTCAGAATAAATCCACAAGGTCAAGTTAGCTGAATTTATAGTTTAGATCTTCTGCACGTTTGTTAAGTTTCTTTTGAGTTGACCTATTCTTTGGTGAAAGTAGTGTGTTAGTATCGCTTACTACCATAAGGGATCTCTGATGGCCTAGAGGCAGGAATTTGCACTGCAATACCAAAGTTTGAGCCCATCAGCTGCTCCCCAGGAGAAAGATGGGCAATCTTCTCCTGTGCAATTAACTGCTTCTGAAAACCCATAAGAGGGTCAGATATGGTTTGATTCCAGCTCAACAGTACACAACAACACCAACTCTTGTAGTGTCTATTTTTCTCTTCAATTCTGCTCATCGTTCGTTGTCTTACGTATTTTGCAAGTCTATCATTTGGTATATAGATGATCTCCAAGGTTCTGCTTTCTTAATCTTCTGTG
This sequence comes from Elephantulus edwardii, assembly GCF_000299155.1. NCBI lineage: Eukaryota > Metazoa > Chordata > Mammalia > Macroscelidea > Macroscelididae > Elephantulus > Elephantulus edwardii. The sequence continues at coordinate 3,459,736 of NW_006399845.1, read as the reverse complement.
CCTTTAATCATCATATAGTACTTCCTTATCTTTTATGGTGGTTTTCATCTTAAAGTCTAATTTATCAGAAATTATTATTGCTGCTCCTTTCTTTTTGTGGATCCCTTTTACCTGGAATACATTTTCCCTCCCAGCCTTTGATTTTGAATCTATGTTTCTCTTCATTTCTTAATGGTGTCTCTCATGGACAACATCTTTATGATGTTTGGTTTTGCATCCATTCTGTTACTCTTTTTCTCTTTTTTTGTGCATTTATTCCATTGACATTAAGTGTGATTATTGAAAGGACAGGTTTATTTTGCCATTTTGCAGTCTTTCTTTTTGTTGTTTCTGGTAACTATGGTCCATTCACTTTCCTTTGGTGTCTCTGTGTGAAGAATTTTCCTTAAACTTTCTTATAGATTTGGTCTTGTTTTCACAAATTCCTTAGGTACTTTTTTCTGAAAAGGATGTAATTTCTCTTTTATATTTGATGAAGAACATTGCTGGGTAAAGTATTCTTAGTTGGCAATGGTTTTCTTTTAACGTTCTTTTTTTTTCTTTTCTATAATTATATTTTATTAATTTTC
>NW_006399845.1:3453309-3457833 GCF_000299155.1 Elephantulus edwardii | reverse complement strand
GAATGGGACTGTCCTTGGGGTTGGGGAGAGACTGAGTAAGATGGGTTCAATAATGTATACTGCACTGAAACAGAGGAGGGAGAGAACCGTTCTTTTAACTTTCTGTATATGCTATCCCATTGTCTTCTTGCTTGCATGGTTTTTGCTGAAAAATCAGAATTTAATTGTTTTACCTTTCTAGGTGACTCTTGTTTTTTCTCATGCTGCTTTTAGCATTCTATCTTTATATTTTATTTTGGAGAATATGACTATGACAACTCTTGATATTTTTTCTTTTGGGTCTAATCTATTTGGTGTTCACTGAGCTTCTTCAATGTGGATTTTCTCATTCTTCATAATACCTGCAAAGTTTTCTTCTATCCTCAATGATGGACTGATACATTGACTGTAACAATGGGATCAAGCATGTCTTCGATTATGGGAATGGCATAGGATAGGGGAAAGGTTAGATTTGTTGTTCATAGAATTGATGTGAGTCATAAGGTGAGCTCTATTTGCCTAGTGGATAGAAAATTATGCTACCAAGCCAAAGGTGGGTGATTTTAATCTACAGCCCTCAGGCCTGGTTTTAATTGGTTTTGGTCAAGCTTTCTTCTAAGTGGTATAGCACTAGTCTTTCCATTTGCTGTACAGAGGGAACTCATAGTTGCTGTAATGCTAAAAACACTATGACACTGATGTCTCAAATGGGATAATGGTTACCCATAGTGGACAGTGTTTGGTGAAGCTCTCAGATTGAAACAGCCTTGGAAGCAAGAGTGGCATCCAATTTCAAAATAACTTGCCTCTGGAAACTCTACAAACTTAGAGAAATGATGAAAGTTATACAAGTGTTCAGAACTTTTGTTTACAGGGTCACTATGGGTTGTTTATGACTCAACAGCACTTAACAAAAAGGTGTAACTATATGTAATATTTAAGGTTATAGTCTTTGGTATTCTGCAGTAAGCATTTAAAATCTTCTAACTTTTAGAAAACGAGGTTATGTAATCTGCATAACAGAGGTTGTCAAATGAAGCTTTCTCTGATCCTGACGACTCATTCCTCTTCATAGATTTCAGCTTTGTGAATTATTTACTCAGCATACAGACTGAATAGGTACGAAGAATGAACACAGCCTTGATGCACACCCTTCCTAATTTAAACCATGCAGTGTTCCTTTGTTCAGTTCAGAAAACAACTCCTTGGACTATGTGTAGATCCCATATGAGCACTATTAAATGTTCTGAAGTTCCTTTTCTTCTCAACATTAGTTATAGTTTGTTATGATCCACACAATCAATATCTTTTCATAGTCAATAAAACACAGATAGACATTCTTCTAGTATTTTCTACTTCTAGCCATCTATCTGACATCAGCAATGATATTCCTTGTGTTTCTACCTCTTCTAAACCCTACTTACTGAATCTTGAAGTTGAAAAGACGTTTGCACAGTTTCTCTGCATTACTATCACAAACTTCTTTTCTTTCTATGTGTGTTGTCGTTTTGTTAGGTTTCATCAAGTTGACTATGTCTCAGTAAGACTGTATAATGAAAAAATCTGAACCTATCATTTGTTATGCATCAGAGAGTTGTACAATGAGTAGGGAGGATAGAAGGAGAATTGCTGCCTTTGAGCTGTGGTGCTGGAGAAGAGTATTGAGGGTACCATGGACTGCCAGGAAAACAAACAGATTCATCCTGGAGAGGGTTAAACCAGGCTACTCCTTGGAGACAAAGATTCTGGGGCTTCGTCTGACATATTTTGGACATGTAAGGAGGGACAGGTCCTTGGAGAGCGACATCATGCTTGAGAGAGTGGAGGGACAGTGCAAGAGAGAAAGACCCAGGTTGAGACCGATTGTCTCAGTGACTTGAATAATGGGGATAGGTGGATCATCGATGTCTTGGGATAGAGCAGGATTCAGAGTTGTTCTCTAGGGCTATTATGAGTCAGAGTCAACTCAATGATGTACAACAACAACAACAGCAATATATATAGCAATGGACCCACTCTCTGCAGGGTGTTGCACGCTAACCAAAAGGCTGTGTCTCCAGACTTTTGAGTTTACCTTTGTTCTGTGTAAGACAAGATAGTCAGTCTTCTCCCATTTTTTATTTACAGCCTTGGAAACCTGAAAGAGGGTTGTTATGAGCAGGAACTGACTTTACAACTATGGTTATGAATTTGATTTTGTTACTTTTATTGTTTGCTGGGTTTTAGGGTGTTCCCTCCCACCACCACCCCCGTGTGTGTGTGTGTGTGTGTGTGTGTGTTTTGGTTGGATTTTGTTTTAAAATAAGTCTTAAAACCATCTAGCTCAGAAACACTAAGGTGGATCTCTCTAACATCAAGTAAGAGCCAAGTATAGAAATTCCTGTACTGAGAATCTCCTCATTCCAGGAAGCGGAGAACTAAGAACTGTGGCAGAAAAACGATGCCACCAGAGATAACAAAACTGAGAAAGTGGCATGAGACAGCACTGAGCTTACCAGTCCAAGGAGCAATAAATACTTGGGCAGAAACCTTGCTTGTAGAGTGAAATGCCTTAAGGTACTTAATCAGTAGAGCTTAAAGAGCTTTATCTGAGCAAGGTGGGAGACCAGGCCAAGGAGCTGAGTATTAAAGATAGGCTTGCCTTCAAGCATGACTAAGAGAAAGCTATCTTGATGGAAGACCGACAACTCACATGTTCCTAATCCTAAATTATAACCTATATGTTTTGTAGTAAATCTCAAAATTTTTGAGTATTGTTTGAATTTTGTGTGGTCATATAAAAGAGAATGTCATGGAAGGGACAGTATGTATTTAAACGACAAAAAAATTTGAAAAGTGGAATGATATCTCACCTCTGCATCTTCCTTGAACTGTTGATGTTGATGGATTCTCTTTGTTCTTTTTAAAGTCAAAGAAGTTCCTTTTTTAGAGACTGCCATGCCATAGTTATTCAAAGGATCCCTTGTATAGTGACACATTATGTGACAGTCTACTAACTAAAACCTCAGTTGAAACACATCATCCACTCCATTGAGGAAAGATGGGTGGCAGAAGTTTACAATCTCAAAAACCTGAAGAAGAGCCTCTATGAGTTGGAATTTACACTACAGAAATGGGTTTAGAGTTACTCAGGCGTCTTACCTCTCATTCATTTTGCTTGTCGAGGGGTTAAAGAAAAAAAAAAAGTTCTAAACACACACACAAAAAAATTCGAAAGCCTCATAATTTAGAAAGTTTAATTTTAACATTTAATTCTGAATAGTTTACCTGCTAAGATGTTTAATACATCACAATAACCCATTTGTTGGAAAGGATTTGACAAGGAAAATAATTAAATTACAACTCAATCTATAATTTAATATGAAAGTGATTCAGACATTGCTAAGAAGTTGATGTGGTCAAAGGGAGAGAGAGAAATTCTTGTAACTATCAAAGTCTTATCCAGTAAAGTGTTTCAAAAACTTTATCAGCAAATTTAATCTCCACAACCACTCAATTATTCACCATCCTTGCCTCTAAGATGTAACAGGGTTTTATTTCCTCCAATTTTATATAATGCTTTTTTTATTCCATTCTAGACTGATAATTGAATAGATATCTGGGAACTTAAATAGGTTACTCTGGCTATTTAGTGAGTAAGCAGATGTACTACCAACTCAAAGAAGGGAAGTTCAAATCCACCAGTTGTTCTGAGGGAGAAATATAGACAATCTCTAACTGTGTGATTTACAGTCATGGAAAACCTACTGGAAGGTCAGTTATAAATCAGTATTGACTCATCAGTACACAACAACAATGAAGAAATATAGCACATCCTGTTTTATTCTGGAAACTCATGGAATGTATCATTATTTGTAATTAATATACTATTATGAATATTAGAGAGAGCTCAGTTGGCCTAGTGGACAGAGAGTGATGCTACCAAGACAAAGGTGGGTGATTTTAATCTGTGTCACTCAAGCCTAGTTTTAATTGGTTTTGGTCAAACATTCTTCTAGGTGGTATAGCACTGGTCTGTCCATTTGCTGTACAGAGGTAACTTGTGATTGCTGTGATGCTGAACACTGTGTGTGACACTCTTGTGTCAAATGCGATAATGTTTACCCATGGTGGACAGTGTCTGGTGGAGCTTCCCGATTAAAACAAGCTTGAAAGCAGGAGTGGTATGCACTTCTGAAATTGCTTGCCTCTGGAAACCCTATGAACTTGGAGAAACTATGAAAGTTATACAAGTGTCCAGGTCTTTATTTCAAAGGGTCACTATGAGTTGCTTATGATTTGAAGGCACTTAATAACAACATTGGGGATGCAGGGTGTTGAAGTTAATAATATTTGATTCAAACCTTCAGTTAACTTTATAGCTATACAATTGTGTATAAATTTTTGCAACAATATAATTTTAAAACTATATAAAAATTTGCTGTCAAGGACCTCTCTAGAGTGATGAAAAGCAACAATGTCAATCTAGAGACTAAGGTGCACCTAATCCAGGTCATGGTCTTTGCAATTACTTGCTATGCATCAGAGAGCTGGACAGTGACCAAG
>NW_006399845.1:3445906-3451799 GCF_000299155.1 Elephantulus edwardii | reverse complement strand
CCTTGCTCTGTTCTGACGACTGCCTCCTGGTCCAAGCATAGGACTATAAATAACAAAGATACATTGCTTTAGGGAAAGCTCTAGTGGTGTAATCCATAGATTTCTTTCCTGCTGATCTAAAAGCCAGGTCTGCCTGGCAATTCAAATCAACTAACACTTCCTTGAGAGAAGAATTGCAGTTTCTTGAGAGAAGGATTGTTTCCTCAAAAGAACAGTCCTAAAAAAACTGTTTGAGAGTCAGTTCAGATTTGGTTCTGACAGCTATTTGAGATTTTTGAAAATTGATCTATTATTCAGGAGGCTAGAAATTAGAGATATAGATGTTTAGTATATTGATTCATTTTGATTGCTTATAGGGAAAATCTTTGCCTTGCTTCTATTAATTTTTGAGTGATAGTCTTGGCTATCCTTAGTGGTTTATTTTTGTATTGTTGGTGCATAAATATATACCTTTTTCTTTTTATGGTGTTTTCTCTCTTAATATATATATTTATCCTCCTTCCCATGTATACTCATCATATTGGATTAAGACTTATTCTTCTGAATATGATCCCTGTTAACTAAACTGATAACAGTGTCTTCGAAGATTGATTTGTAAACAAAGACACATTAATAAGTAAAGAGGTTAACGTTTCAATATATCTTTTCTAAAACACAATTTTGTCAATTCTTAGTGTTTATACCACATATCCACCAATTGATCAGATTTATAATTATGGCTCTTTGTTGTTGTTGTTGTATGTCGAGTCGCTTGAGACTCATAGCTACCCTAGGCACAACAGCCCTAAACCCTGGTCTATCTTGTGCCAATCTTATTGTCTCTGACACACTTACCCCCATTACCCCAGTCACTGAATCAATCTATCTCATCAAGGGCATTACTCTCCTGCACTGTCCCTCCACCCTCACAAGCATGACGTCCCTCCCCAAGAACTGATCCCTCCTTGCAATATGTCCAAAGTATGTCAGATGAAGTTTCAGAATCCTTGCCTCCAAGGAGTAGCCTGGTTTCACCCTCTCAAGGATGAACCTGTTTTTCACTTAGCAGTCTATAATATACTCTTCTCCCACACCATAGATCAAAGGCATCAATTCTCTTTGTCTCATTCCTACTCATTATCCAGTTCTCTGATGTATAGCAAGTGACTGCAAAGACCACGGCCTGTATCAGGCACACCTTAATCTCCAGACTGACCTCATTGCTCTTCTGTAAAAAAAAGTACAATATGTGCCTAGAATATGTCAACCTATTTTTGTTGCAATGAGAGAAAGAATGTGTTGAACCAATATCACTAGATGAAGATAAAAAAGAAGTTTTAGTTTTATGACCTATTAATCTTTTAAGGGTTTCCAAAGAAAAGTAGCATGTTTGAAATCCACTATCAAAAAGTTGAAAATTCACAGCGTCCCTTTTCAGCAGGAAGTAGCTAAGACAATACGCCATTCCCTTTTCCTTATGAATCAGGGTGAAGTCTTTCTCAGGGAGGAGTGATAGGGAATGGCAAGGGACACACTGACAAAGGAGATTAATCAGAACTGGCTTTGACAAGCACTGTGGCAATTGGACAATTAAAACAGACGTGGCGGGGGGGGAAGAAGAACAAACTGGGGATGAGGGTGGAGAATACAGTGCAACAATGAATGAATGAAAACCCAAAATCTCTGTAAATGTTCATTAAAACTAATAAAATTTGATTTTAAAAAAAAGAAATCCCATTCATCTAGAAAACTCTTTGCTACTGACACAATAAATTATCTGATCCTGGAACAAAAAAAAGTTGAAAATTCACAGGAATTCTTGAGGATACAGTTGTCCATGGACTTCTTCACATTGAAGTAAATTAAAAGACATCAGAAGTGACGTGAATTCAGAGTTCACCAGCTCTGCTCCATAGAAGAGGGAAGATCAGTCTCTTGTAGTTAAGAGTACAGCCTCAGAATTCCATGAATTGATATTATGAGTCTGGATTAATGATACTGAATGTGATGTTACTTAGGTAGAGTTAGAGGCAGTTGTGTAATGATGTAATCATCCTCCATGGTGTGATCTTCGAAGTCATAAGCCAATAATTTTCAGGAAATTAGGGTAGGATACAATGCCCTTAATATGATTGGAGCTTTACTTGAGGTGTTACTTCCATTAATATTTTTGTTCAAGAGACAGAAAGAGAAAGAATTGAGCAACGAAGTGGTGGGTGAAATAGTTTTATCACAGTACTAATAAGAAAGACGAGTCAGGAGTAAAGTGTGTCCTTTGAACCAATGGCCATTTACTGAGGAAATCATAAAAGCAGAAAATAAAGAGAAAAAAAGCATTCCCCTAGATCATACATCTTGAATTGTAGCTGATATCCTTCTGATTATGAGGGAATAAATTTATACTTGTTAAATCCATCCACTTGTGGTACTTTACCTTAACAGCATTAGATACCAGGTTGTTGTTATTTAGGTGTCATTGATACCAAATTGCTGTCATTTGGTGTCAGCAAGCTGAACACAGTTCATACAAATGCTATCAACAACCGATCAGAAACATTCTCTATTCTTTCATCCTAATAAATTCTGATATACTTGAGCCTATTGTTACATTCTGCCAATCCATCTTTTGAGAGCTTCTTTCTCCTTCACTGACCCTTTACCTTTCCCAGTATGATATATTTTTCAAAAGACTGGCCCTTCAAAAAAAAATGAGGAAAAGTATTTGGGATGAAGTTTTACTATCCTTGCCTCAAAGGAGCATCATAGTGGCACTTCTTCCAACATAGACTTGTTTGTTCTTCTGGCAATTCAAGTATTCATTGCTAATAGCACAAATGAAAGAGAGAGACTCCTATCCTTTCACCCTTTTTAATTGTTTAACTTTCACATGCATGTTATTGTTAGGTGTCAAATATTACTCACAGTGACCCTATGAATAACAGATCTGAACCCTGTCTTATCCTGTGCCATACTCACAATCTCTGACACACTTGAGCTTATTGCTGTAGTCACTGTGTCAATACAACTGGTTGAGGGTCTTCCTCTCTTTTGACATTCCTCCAGCTTCCCAAGCATGATGTCTTTCTCCAAGGAATAGCCTTTCCTAGCAACATTTTCAAAGTCTATGAGGTGAAGCTTTATCAGCTTTGCTGTCAAAGAACAATCTGGATACACCTTGTCCATAATAGATCTATTTGACCTTTTGACAGTCTAAGGATATTCAGTACTCTACTCCAACACCACACTCCAAAGGAATCAATTCTTTTTCTGTCATCCTTATTCATTGTCAAGCTCTCAGATGCATAGTAAGTAGTTGAAAAGACCATGGCCTGAATCAGGTGCACCTTAGTCCTTAAACTAACATCATTCTTCCTCAGCATTGTGGAGAAGTCCCTGACTGAAGACTTTCCTTGTAAAAAACATCTCTCATATCTTGACTACTGGTACCAAAAATATTGATTGTGGATCCAAGTAAGATGAAGTCATTGGCAGTTACAACCGTTCATGATGTTTTCAGCCTACCACGATTTAAACTCACAGTACTGTGTTAGAATTTTTGTTTTTTTGAGGCTGAGATGCAATCCCTATTGAAGGCTGCAGTCTTTGATCTTCTGAAGCAAGCACTTCAAGCACTCCTCACTTTCAGTGAACAAGATAGTGTCATCAGCATAATGCAGATTATTGATGAATCTTAGGTTATGATATCACACTCTTCTTCATAGAGTTTAACTTCTAGAATAATTTGCTATTCATACTGATTGAATGTAAAGAATACAACCCTAAAATACACCATTCTGAATTTTAGATGATGTTGTTGTTATTATGTTCCATTGAGTCATCTGAGATTCATTGTGACATATGTACAACAGCTCTGAAGCTTTCTCTATCTTGAGTCAATATCATTGTCTATGACACACCTGCCCCTATTTCCTCAGTCACTGTCAATCCATCTCATCCAGCATGTTCCTCTCCTGTGTTGTCCCTGCACCATTCCAAGCATAATGCCCATCAGTTCAAGAAGGACTGATCATTCCTGGTAAAATGTCCAAAGAATGTAAGACCGCTTCAAAATCCTTGCTTCCAAGGAGAAACTCGGTTTCATTCTATCTGGGAAAAACCTTAGTTTGTTCTCTTGGCAGTCCATGGCATGTTTAATACTCTTCTCCAGCACCACAACTGAAAGGCATAAATTTTTCTTCCATCATCCTTAGTCATTGTCCAGCTTTCTGATGCATATCAAGTAATGGTGAAGACCATGGCCTGGACCAGGCATATTTTGGTTTCTAGACTGACATCTTTGCACTTTAGCACTCTGGAGAGGTCTCTGACAGCAGAAAATTTATATTACGTAGCATTTCCTTTTCTGCTATAGTATACTCAGACCACTGTACATTGAGAGAACTACCAGAAATACAAGTAGGGTTTATAAAAGAGACAACGGCACTAGGGACATCATAATCAATGTCTGATGGCTCTTTGCTGAAAGCAGAGTACCAGAGGAATATCCATCTATGCTGCATTTACAACATAAAAACATTTGACTGTGTGGATTACAACAAATTTTGGCTAACCTTGAGAAGAATGAGAATCTGAGAACACGTGATTGTGCTCATGCAAAACCTATACTTGGGCCAGGAAGCAGTCATTAGAAAAGAGCAATGAAACACTGCATGGTTCAAAATCAGAAAAGGAATGTGTCGTGGCTGTGTTCTGTCTCCATTTCTTTTCAATCTATATGGTAAACATCAGAGAAGTTGGACTTTAAGAGGAGGAATGTGTATTCAGAAATGGAGGAAGATTCATCAACAACCTGTGTTATGCATAGGTTACACAACTTTGCTGGCTGAAACTGAAGAGAAACTGAGGCATTTGCTGCAGAGGGCCAATACAGTCTTCAGTATGAACTGAAGCTCAACATCAACAAGACAAAGATTCTCTGTGATAGATGGAAGAGAGATTGAACTTGTTAAGAATTTCAGTTGACCTCACTCCACAATAACAATCTTGTTGTCAACATTCAGGAAATTGAAAGAATAATTGCATTGGGAAAATCTGCTCTCAGGGACCTCTTCAAAAGTGCTGAAGAGCAAAGACATAAGTCTAGAGACTAAGATGCACCCGTTTCAAGCCATGGTCTTCACAATTACTTGCTATCATCAGAGAATTGGACAATAACTAGGAATAATAAAAAAAATGATCTTTTGTGGTGCTAAAGAAGAGTATTGACCGTATCATAGACTGCTAAGAGAACAAGTCTGTCCTGGAGAGGGTAAAACCAGGCTGTTCCTTGGAAGTGAAGATTCTGATGCTCTGTTTCATATGCTTTGGGCATGGAGCCAGGAACAACCAGTCCTTGGAGAATGTCATCATGCTTGGAAGAGTGGCAGGACAGAACACAAGAGAAAGAGTCAAGATGAGATGGATTGACATAGTAACTGTGGCAATGAGGGTAGGTGTGTCTGAGACAGTGAGACTGGCTCTGAATAGTGTGGGGTTTAGAGCTATTGTGTACAGGGTGACTAGAAAATGCAGGCAACTCGATTACATAACAACCACAGTATTCCCTTGTTCCATTTGTGTTCTGGGATTCCATTCTTCTCAATGTTAAGCATAATTTGTTACAATCCACACAATCAAATTATTTTGCATAGTCAATAAAGCACAAACAAATCATTTGTCTGGTATTGTTCACTTTCAGCCAGGATACAACTGACATCAACAATTACATCTTTCTTGCCGAGGCCACTTTTAAATCTAGCTTGAATTTCTGATAGTTCTCTGTTAAGTACTATTGTAGCCATATTTTAATTATCTTCAGCAATATTTTGTTTGCATATGATATGAATTATATTGTTTGATAATTTCTGAGTTCTTTTGGATCATATTTCTTGGGAATGGGAGAAACTATATATAT
>NW_006399845.1:3429211-3444481 GCF_000299155.1 Elephantulus edwardii | reverse complement strand
TGGATAATTTTCAGCATAATCTTGCTTGTATGTGATATCAATGATATTGTTCGATAATTTTCACACTCTGGTCACCTTTCTTTGGAATGCAGTCAGAAGTTGATCAAACATGCAATCAAGATGAATTGATAATAATGGGTGACTGGAACGCAAAAGTTGGGAACAGAGAAGAAGGTTCAGTAGCTGGAAAGTATGGGCTTGGTGAGATAAATGAGGCTGGAGATAGAATGATAGAGTTCTGCACATTCAATGATTTATTCATTGCAAATAACTTTTATAAGAAACACAAACACAGGCTATTCACATGGATCTCACCTGATGGCATGCATAAGAACCAAAAAAATTACATTTGTGTAAAGACTCGGTGGAGAAGCTCAATATCAGCAGTGAAAACCAGGTCAGGTGCTGATTGTGGGACAGACCACCAACTACTCATATGCAAGCTCAAGCTGAAGTAGAGGAAAATTAAATCAAATCCATGGGAACCAAAATTTGATCTTAAGCCTATCCCACTCGAATTTCAAAACCATCTCAGGAACGGGCTTGAGGCCTTGAGCACCAATGAGCGTAGACCAAATGAGCTCTGGGAGGATATCAAGAAAATAGTTCATGAAGAATGCAAAAGATCATTACAAAGGCTGAAAAAGAAGCAAAGACCAATATGGATGTCAGATGAGACTCTGAATATTGTGCTGGAGCGCTGAGAAGCCAAAGCTAAAGGAAGAAACCAAGACATCAAAGAGCTAAACAGAAAATTTCAAAAGGTAGCCTGAGACTACAAAGCAAGATACTATAATGAAATGTGCAGAGAGATGGAGTCAGAAAATCAAAAGGGCCGAACTCACTCAGCATTTTTTAAGCTGAAGGAGCTGAAAAACAAATTCAAGCCATAGGTGGTAATACTTAAGGATGCTCTGGGCAGAATATTAAATGATCCAGGAAGTACCAAGAGAAGATGGAAGGAATACACAGAGTCACTGTATCAGAAGGAAGTGGCTGACACAGAAGAATTTCATGAAATGACATATGAGCAAGAGCCTGTGGTGATGAAAGAGGAAGTTCAAATTGCTCTGAAGGAATTTGCAAAAAACAAAGCTCCAGGATTTGACTGCATACCAACTGACATATTTCAACAGACACTGGCCTGGATGTGCTCACTAAGTTGTGCCAAGAAATCTGGAGAACAGCCACTGATTGGAAAAGATAGATATTTGTTACCATCGCAATACATCTTTTAATTTCCTGGCTAGTGGTGCCAAGAGTGTTGACTGTGGAGCAAAGCAAAATAAAGTTGTGAACAATCTCAATCTCTTCACCTTTCATCCTGATGCTGCCAATTGTTCCAGTGGTGAGAATCTTTGTCTTCTTGACATTGAGCCTCAATTCATACTGAAGGCTGCAGTCCTTGACCCTCTGCAGCAAGCATTTCAAGTCCTCCGCAGTTTCAACAAGCAGGGTTGTGTCATCTGTAAAACACATTTCTCCTCATAGGGCCCAGCCTCCCGGATAATCTGTTCTGCATACAGGCTGAAAAGGTATGGAGGCAGGACACTTTCCTGGCGTACACCCTTTCCAATTTTAAACCATGTAGTGTTTACTTGTTGTGTTCTGATGACTGCCTCTTGGTCGAAGTGTAGTTTTCGCATTAGCACGATCAAGTGTTCTGGGGTTCCCATTCTTCTCAGAGTCAGCCACAGTTTGTTATGATCCATACAGTGGTTGATACATAAATTTTTAAAATAGTCATATTAACTACTTATTTGTAGGCATATGTGTATTATCCCATCCACTGACAGCATTTTACATGAGGATAGATCTTGAAATCTTCTTTCTGGCAATGCATACAATAGCATATTTCTTGAGTTTGTAATTTCTAAAACAAAAGACTATATGCTTATCTAAGTTTAAATGTCCAGGGTCAGATTATTTCAGCCTATTAGGGCATAGCACATTTATCTTCAAGGTTTCTATTTTATTTTTGACAATTTCCTATTTTCTTAGATTCATGCTGCCTATAAGTTTAACATGGCTTGACAGTTCAAACTCACCCAGCATCTATGTGGGAGAAATATCTAGCTAACTTCTTCCACAAAAATTACTATCATGCAAACTTTATAAGGCAGTTCTACTGTGTCACATAAGGTTTCTGTGAGTTAGAATACACTCCACAGCATCAACAGCACATGTAGGGTAAATTTCTTTTGCACTATAAAAATTACATTAGTTACCTCCAATTTTTTTACATCTGCCCTTTATTTTCTTTCTTAAGAATTTATCAGCATTCAAAAGGTAAACATTTTGAGAAACAATTTCTTTTCCTTGAAGTTGATGCTGCTAATGTGCTGCTCTTTCTGTCTGTTACATTAGGGGATAGGTTCACAAGTCAAGAAGCTACAACAAATGTCAGACAGAACAACAGGAGGAATGCAACTCCTAAAGAAAATCCACAGAAATCGAAAAGAAGAGAATGAGGAGGGAATGATGAGCTATTTACTCAAGTATAAATAAAGTACAAAACAGTCAGAAACTCCTTTTATTACTCATATAAACCTAAACAAAGGAAAAAAGTAAAAGAGGTACAGCAGTGCAAAGCAGAGGCCTGAAATAAAAGGTATGAATGGAAAAGAAAGGAGATAAAAGGATTTTTTTTCCTGGAATGTGAGTGACTGCTCTAGCATGTGGGACTGGATTTTTATGTTTAACAGAATCTCCGTAAATGTTTTATGTGTACATGAGTTCTTGGACCATGATTAACTTTGATCTCACAGATGAAATCTAAGACTCCTAAGTAAATCTGTGCAAAAGCTAAATGGTTTGAGAGTAGGGAGTACAGAATAAACACTGGGTATTGCACATTTGCTATTTAAAAAATGAGCTAGTCATAAAATGCAAAAAAAAAATTCAAGCAAAATCTAAACCTCTGGTTCATCTACTTGCAAACTAAGTATGGTACTTGGAATAAGAATATACAGTGTCAGTCAAGATGTTAGTAATCCTGGTACTGCAGGCCTTGTAGCTGCCTTGAGAATGATACCTTCCACAAGGAAGTGACAATTTTTTCTTGACATGGAAGCAAAAAAGTGAAAAGGTCTTATTTTTTTAATTTATAAAGCACAGATATTCAAATAGTACAAGCATGTGCATGATGTAGGTGGTTTTATATGGAAGTGATTAGGAAACAAATACACAAATTTCCTTAGTGAGATTCTTTTCCAGTGGTCGATAGGCACAGCTGTAGAGTTACGTACATATTTACATCTGGGAAAAATAAAGAAAATTTTGAGAGAGGGCTGGCATATGGAGAAACGGAACCCTGCAAGCTGTTGCAAAGTGTTCTCTGTAGGAGTATAGGCAAGTTCATCTCTGGGTCAGGTTATGCTTAATTTATGAAGATGTTAGTGACTGAAAACCAGCTCTTTCCTTATCCTTTCTGTAATTTCTAAAGCATTTAAAATTCATAATATCAATTTTTCCTCAGTAATGATTGGTTAGCCGTTCATTCATTTAACAAATACTATTAGACACTGACTGTGTGCTAGGCACCCTTCTCTATCCACTGATGACCAGACAGACAAGGTCCTTCTGTTCATGGACTGCATAGTCTACAGAAAAATAAGCAAATGAAAAAGTCATCAGAATGATTACAGTGAGTAGTAACTTTTATAAGGAAAATCTACAGTCACACTAGAGAGTGAGCATTGGGAGTTAGAGATAAGTAACTAATTTACATGTAATGATAAGGAATTCCTCTCCAAGGAGGGACATTTGGATCATTTCTATTTCATAAGTATTTCTTCATCTGCTTAGACAGATTAACATTTGGGCTGAAGGAGAAGGAATGGACTGGGATCCAAATCATGTTTGTTATTTTTTCAGATTCATTTACTCATTCATCTACACGTAAAAACCCACATTTTTTAAAAAGTTCAAATTATGCACCTATATTTCTGCTAGGCAATAGGCATTTAGTCGTTAATTTATTCAGATGGCAAATATTTAGTGAATGTTGCACTAAGTGTAAGAATGGTGAAACTTTATCTTATATACTCTGGGCATTCTGTAAGAAGGAGCCAGGCCTTGGGAAAAAGACAGGCTGGAAAAGGTGGAGGGTCAGAGAAATAGAGCATGAGCCTCAATAAAATGGACAGAGACAGTAACTTTAACAATGGGTTCAGATACATTGGAGATGATCAGAACAGCACAGGATAGAGCAGTAACTCCATTCTTGCCAATGTCAGAAGGATCCTGGCTGAAAGCAAAGAGTACCAGAGAAATTTGTGTTTCGTTGACTAGTCATTTGACTGTGTGTATCACAACAAATTGTGGCTAAACTTGAGAAGAATGGATATCCCAGAACTCTTCATTGTGCTCATGCAAAACCTATACTTGGACCAAGAAGCAGTTACCAGACAAAGAAAGAAAACACTGCATGGTTCAAAATCAGAAAAGGAGTGCATCAGGGATACATCCTGTCTCCATTCCTTTTCTAATCTATATGCAGAGCAGATCATTCAGGAGGCTGGACTTTATGAGGATTAATGTGGCATCAAGATTGGAGGAAGGATTCATCAACAACCTATATTATGCAGATGACACAACTTTGCTTGCTGAAACTGAGAAGTACCTGAGACATTTCCTGCACGTCAAGAACTTCATACTTCCATATGGATTGAAGCTCAGCATCAAGAAGACGAAGATTCTCACTACTGGGCGAATTGGCAGCACTTGATAGATGAAGAAGAGATTGAGGTTGTTAACAATTGTACTTTGCTCAACTTTACAATCAACATTCTTGGCACCAGCAGTCAGGAAATTAAAAGATGAATTGTTTTTGGGCAGGCTGATGTCAGGGACCTCTCAAAAGTGCTGAAGAGCAATAATGTCAGTCTAGAGACTAAGGTGTGTTTCATTCAAGTCATGTTCTTGACAATTACTTGCTATTCATCAGAGAGTTTGGCAATGACTGAAGATGACAGAAGAATCAATGCGTTTGAGTTGTAGTGTTGAAGAAGAATATTGAGCATATATGATGGACTTCCAAAAGAACAAACAAGTTTATCCTTGAAAGGATGAAACCAAGCTGTTTGAAGGCTTGTGGCTAGGAGGGACCAGTCCCTGGAGAAGGATATCATGCTTGGAAAGCTGGAGGGATAGTGCATGAGAGGAAGATCTTGGATGAAATGGATTGACACAGTAACTAGGGTAATAGTGGTAGGTTTGTCGGAGACAGTGAGACTGGTTCACGATAGAGCAGAGTTCAGAGCTGTTTTACATAGGGTTGCTATGTCCAAGTTACTCCATAGCACATAATAAAAACATGAGTCATAGTGGGCTTGATAACTCCTAACAACAACTACCATCACCAAGTGTTTTATTTTAAGTGTTTGTGATAACTGGTTTGCTAAGCCACAATTAAGTTATCTAGTAATATAAAAGTGAATAGGGTGATTGTTTTTTTCAGTCTGAAAATTAGGAAAAAAGTTTGGACGAGCAATTAGAAAAATCAGTTTAATCAGCATAGATATTGCTTGTAAAACTGGATGGGTTAACCAAAAGAGTGAGCATATGGAAATGAAGAGGATCAAGTACTAAACTCTGGCACACTTCAATATACAGACATGAGGGGAAAGAGAAGGAATCAGCAAACATTTTTTAAGGAAAGGCCAGTCTTATAAGAGGACAACCAAAGAGATCCTTGTTATAGAATCCAAAGTAATAAAATGTTTTATTAAGCCTGATGGATTTAACTTTAAGAGACAAGAGAGTAGGTAAACAGATAAAACTAGTTGAGACTTTTTTAAAGAAAAGTTTTGCTACAGAGAACAGCAAAGTCCTGAGATGGTCACAAGAAGGGGAAATAATTTCAGAGGTTTGTTGAGGTGGGGGAAAATAACAGTTTATTTGTATATTGATAAAAATGTCATAATAATAAGTAAAACATTGATGTTACAGGAAAGATAATTGGTTTCTGGAGAAATATTCTTGATTAGGTATAAAAACGTGGGCTTAAGTAAACAAATGAAAAACATTTGCTTTGGAAAAATACAAAGCAAATATTGAACAGCTATAGGTACTGGTAGATTGACAGAATGACTGGGTTCAAATGCTGGGAAGTGGGAACCTGTGGTGATGAGCACATGAAGAATTTTCTTATAGCTGCTTTAATTTTGTCCAGTTATGGGGAGTTTAGGTGCTTTTTTAATATTTTATATTTTGTTGTTACTTATACCATCATTCAATTTGATGTAATTATTCATATATATTGTTTCATTAATGTACATTTAACTTTATACAATCATTTCTGTACATTGTCTTGTGTGTGTGTATGTGTGTGTGTATTTTATTCTGATTTATTTACAAAGTTTGAATGCATTGCTTTTCACAAAAGACCCTTCCCATTTCATTGACTCCACACACTTAACAAATTGCACAACCATATGATTGATTAACACTCTACTGCTCCATCCATTCGCACCCTTCTATTTCCACCCTCCTCTAACCTTACCTTTGATCCTCATGCTCATTCTACAATAATGGTTTTATACAGTATTTGTCCTTGTGGGACTGAGTTAGTTCACTCAACATAAGGTTCAGTTTTTCTTTTGCTTATAAACCAGGTAATTCCTTACAATTAACTTAATATCTTTGAACTTCACCTTTTTCATCTGTGAATTGGGAATAAAAACATTTATCTCTAAGAACAGTAGTAAGAATTAAATATGACTCGTTATCTAAAATGACCAGCCTGGTACATGCACCATCAATTACTGTTGGACAAAATTGATGTAGGTATGAAAAAAAAAAATTTAAAGGGTTATTATTTTAAATATCCTGTATCACTTGGTTTGGGGGTGAGAGATCTTGTTTATTACAGTAAGGCACTCCTGAACTAATGGGAACATAAAATATTAAGAATATAACATAATATTAAGAAGTACATTTATAACAAACTTGCTGTATCTGTCATCTGGTTTCTCACTAAAGAGAACTCTCAAAATTGTTTCAACCCTAATTCTTCTCTGTACACCTAGGGAGACCCACCAGCTTAGAATGATAGTCATCCACTGAGCATGAGGAGAAAACAAATGTCAGCGCTAAGTCTCCAGTTTCTGCTAAATGTTCCAGGCATGTGAGATATCACCCTGATTAAAGTGTCAAATGGCCCCTAATCACATTAAAATGAAATGTGACCAGAGCACACCAAGCAATAGGACTTCTCTGTCACCTTTTCTTTTTTCCCTATAATGGCAATATCTATCTGCTATATACCAGATAATATGAATGTCTTTTCACATTTTGGGGACAATGAAATGACTTGCATTTGACAGGTCTTATTATGCTAGAAATCAGCTGCTCTAAAATTAACGTAGGATCTTATTAAAAGTGATTATGCAAAACTTCACTGGTGACTGAGATTTTTTTGCCAGGCAAATTCCATGTATATATCCCTTTTAATTCCCTTTTATATATCCCTATACTTATTTGCTTTGGGTACCGACCCATAGCTGACCCTCCAGCAGGTTTTTAGAGGGAGTAAATAACTAGGAGGGAATTACACATCCTTTTCCCTCTGAGTAACTGGTGAATTTAAACTGCATACCTTTGTTTTGACAACATAATTCCTTACTGCTAAACCACCAGAGCTCCCATATAAATATTTAATTGTTAATTAATTAGAGAGCTCTTGTAGCCTAATGGCAAGAAGCTACACAGCAATCCCGAAGGCACACAGTTCAAGGCCACCAACTGCTACCTGGGAGAGGGATGGACAATCTCCTCCCATGCAATTAACCGCCTCTGAAAACCACCATATGATCAGCTATGGGTTTATCCAACCCTATGGTACACAACATTATTTAATTATATTATTTATTAATGCTATATAAATATTTTTATTTTTATATTTATATTTATATGGGAAGCTATGGTGACTTGACTTAGTGGTAAGAAGCTGAACTGAAGTCCCAGAGGCACTTGGTTTGAATCCACCAAGTGCTCCTAGGGAGAAGAATAAGTAATATTGTTCTGTGTGATTTACTGTCTCTGAACCCCCTGAATGGTCAGTTATGGGTCGCTTTCAGTTTGATAGCACACAGCACGATAGATAGAAAAATATAGAGATGCTGCTGTTGTTGTTGTTTTTATGGGCTGTAGAGTAACCTGTAACTCATAACTAATCTATATACAGGTTCTGAAGCCTGCCCTATCCTGAGCCAGTCTCACTGATTCTGACACACCAACTCCCATTGCCCCATATACTGTATCAATCCATCTCATGTGGGGTCATCCTCTCTTGTGCTGTCCTACCGCCCTTCCAAGTATTATGTCCTTCTCTAAGGACCAATCATTCCTGGCCACGTGGCCAAAGTATGTGAGACAGAGAATCAAAATCCTGGTCTCCAAGGAGAAACTTGTTTTCACACACTCTCCAAGATAGACCTTTTTGCATTCTTGGCAGTCTATGGTATGTTGAATGCTCTTCTCTAGCACCACAATTCAAAGCCATCAATTCTTCTTCTGTCATCCGTAGTAATTGTCCAGCTCTCTGGCGCATAACAAGTAATTGCAAAGATCATGGTCTGAATCAGACACGTCTTAGTCGCTAGAATGACATTGTTACATTTTAGTAATTTGGAGAGGTCCCTGACAGTAGATTTACCTAGTGTAATTTCTCTTTTGATTTCCTGACTGCTGGTGCCAAGAGTATTGATTGTGGAGCCAAGAAAATGGTAATTGTTAACAACCTCAATCTCTTCTCCATCTATCATGGTGCTGCCAATGGGCTCAGTAGTGAGAGTTTTATCTTCTTGATGTTGGCCTTCAATACATATTGAAGACTATAGCCTTGACCTTCTGCAGCAAGCAATTCAGGTCCAACTCACTTTCAGCAAGCAAGGTTTTATCATCTGTATAACAAAGGCTATTGATAAGTATTCCTGCACTTCTGATGTAACATACCTCTTCATAAAGCCAGCTTCCCCAGTGATCTGTTCTGCATCCAGATTGAAAATGTATGGAGACAGGATGCATCCCTGACACAGTCCTTTCTTGACTTTGAACCATGCAGTGTTACCCTGCTCTATTCTGAGGATTGCTTTCTATTCCAAGTATAGGTTTCAGATAAGCACAATCAAGTGTCCTGAGGTTCCTATTTTCCTCAAGGTTAGCCACAATTTGTTGTGATCCACACAGTCAAATGCCTTTTCAGTCATTGAAATGGAAAGAAACATCCATCTGGCACTCTTTGCTTTCTGTCAAGATACATCTGTCATTGGCCAAAACACCTCTAAGGCCACAAACTCTTCTGAACCTAGCTTGTATTTCCAGTACTTCTCTGTCAATGTACTGTTCCAGTCATTTCTGGATAATCTTCAGCAAGATTTTTCTAGCGTGCAATGTTAGTGATATTGTTCGATAATTTCTGCACTCAGTTTGGTCACCTTTTGGAATGGGAATAAATATGAATATCTTCTAGTTAGTTGGCCAGGTAGTTGTTCTCCAGATTAATTGGCACAATCTGGTTGTAGAATGTTTTTTTTTAAATGGGATTAAAATATAATAATCTAGTATCTGAGAGGCTTGGCTGTATGAAGAGAAGTGTGGTATCAGGATTGGAGGAAGATTCATCAACAATCTGAGTTATGCAGATGACACAACTCTGCTTGCTGAAACTAAGGAGGACCGGAAGCACTTGCTGCAGAAGGTCGAGGACTGATTGCAGTCTTCAATATGGACTGAAGCTCAATATCAAGAAAACAATGATTCTCACCACTGGGTTAATTGGCACCATCAGGATGGATGATGAAGAGCTTGAGATCGTTAATAGCTTTAGTTTGCTTGGTTACACAGTCAACACTTGGCACAAACAGCCAGGAAATTAAAAGACATATTGTGATGGGAAAGTCTGCTGTTAGGGACCCCTCCATAGCACCAAAGAGCAGTGTTGTCACTCTGGAGACTAAGGTTCGCGTGATACAGACCATGGTCTTTGCAATCACTTGCTATGCTTCAGAGACCTGGACAATGACTAGGGATGATAGAAGGAGAATTGATGCATTTGAGCTGTGGTGTTGGAGAAGACTATTGAAAATAATACCAGGGACAAGCAGGTTCATCCTGGAGAGGGTGAAACCATATGCTCCTTGGAGGCAAGGATTCCGAAGCTTCATCTGACATACTTTGGACATGTTGCAAGGTGAGATCAGTCTTTGGGGAGGGACGTCATACTTGCAGGAGAGGAAGACTTTCTATGAGATGGATTAATTCAGGGACTTGGATAATGGGGGTAGGTGTGTTGGACACAGAGAGATTGGCACAGGTCAGAGCAGGGTTTAGGGATGTTGTACATAGGGTCACTATGAATCGCAGGCCACTCGACGGCACATAACAACAACAACAACAACAACAACACAAAGTACACGCACAACCAATACAATACCAGGTGGGACAAAATATGTATTCTACCAACTGTTCCATAGGGAAAAGTTGGATAATCTCCTCCCCTGAGATTTATAGCCTCTGGAAACCTTCTGGAGGATCAGCTATGAGTGGTTTCAGACTCAAAAGTATATAACAAAAAGCTAACAAAATATTTGTATGCAGCTCTGATATGTAAAGGATTTTGCTGCTACTCTGAAAGCAACTGGTTCAAATCTACCATCGGCTTCAAGAAAGAAAGAATGGACAATCTCAGTTCAGACTCAACAGCAATGGGAAAGATATTTAATATCATACATCTGCATAATGCTCCTGACGGCATCAACACGGAACATGTAACTTCCAGTTTACAGTTCTTTTTGCACAGTAAAGTATTTTTTTTTAAATTTTTAAACTTACAAAGTCATCTCCATGAGAGTAGGGAATTCACACTATTTTGGTGGTTCTTTTTGTAACCAGCAAAAATAGGACTTAAAACAAAGCTGTGGCTGTTATGTACCATCAAGTTGGAACCAACTCATCGCTGACTCTCCAATGGGTATTCAGATGCTGTAAATTGCACAAGAGTTGATTATCCGTCTTTCGACCATAGAGCACATAGTAGATTTGAACAGTGCACCTTCAGGTTGTCAGTGTCCAGAATTCCTTAGTACATATTAAGTACCCAATAAGTACTTATTAGGTGAATCAATGATAAATAACTATTTCCCAATACCCTAGTAGAGTATATCTAGCATTAACGTTTACTTATTTAGAAGGATCGGATATTCTTCCATTTCTATAGGTCTACTTTTGGTTTTTGTAGTGATGTTTTGTAATTTTCTATGTATAGGTCTTTTGTGTCTCTAGTTAGATATGTTTCCAAGTATTTAATCTTGTGATATCTATTATAAGCACTATTGATGGGGGGTTTTTAAGCTACATTTCTATAATCTCTTTGTCATTGTAGAAAAATCCAGTTGATTTTTGTGTGTTTATCTGATTCCTGCTATTTTACTGAAATGATCCTGTTACTTTGCTGAATTGATTGACTATGACTAAGTACACTATCATATCACCTGCATATAGAGATAGTTTTACTTCATTTTATCAATTTGCATAACTCCTATTTCCTCCTCTTGCCTTATTGCTCTCACTGAGCTTTCCAAAACAATATGGAGTAGGAGTGGTGACAGTGTGCATTCTTGCCTATTTTCTGTTCTCAAAGGGAATGCCTTTAATCTCTCTCTAGTGAGAATGAAGGTGGCTCTTAGTTTTGTGTATATGCTTTTTAGTATGTTGAGGAAATTCCCTTCTATTCCTATTTTGACAAAGGTTTTAATAAGAAACAGATATTGGATTTTGTCAAATGCCTTTTCAACAACAATTGATAGGTTATGAGTTTCTTGTTCTTTAACTTATTAATGAGATGAGTTACATTAATTGTTTTCCTTATGTTGAACCATTCTTGCATATCTGTTAGGAATTCCATTTGGTAATGATGAATCTGTCTGTCTGTCTGCCTATCTATCTATCTAGTTTTATTTTATTGACCAGTATTTTGTTGAGGAATTTTCCATCTATGTGCATGAGAGATATTGGTTTATAGTTTTTTATTTTGGTGCTGTCTTTACTTGGCTTTGGTATTGGGGAAAATTACTGATGTAATTTTTTCCATGACCAATTCTAAATGAACATCCCAAATTAAAATTGAATGTTTTGAATTTTATACAACAAACTTTTTTCTCTTCGAAATGATAATTTAGTGCTAGTTTCCTTCTGGTTTTCTACCTAATAAACTCATTCACTCACTAGTATGGAGTTGGCTCCATCTCCATTGGGTTTCTAAGCTTGTAATTTGCAACTTTTTTGGAGCAGCTGGTGCATTTGGACCTCTGCAGAACTTTGTGTTAGCCACACAACTCAGTAAGAACTATGTCACAAGAGTTCTCCTTAATGAACTCAGAAAAGTATAAATATGAAAAACAAGAACTGTATTCAAGATATATTTAATATCTTTATTTTAAATTGTTTTTAGTCCTAATTGTAGTCCAATTTCTAGTGGTCCTATGTATCACAAGAAAACTGTGCTCTATAATATTTCCAATGAGTCACTTCTCTAAAGTGTATCGTGCAACTTTCTTTCAAGTCTCTGGTTATATTTAAACATTCAATCTCTCTCTCTCTCTTTTTTTTTGTACTGGAATGCTTAAGCATTTAAGGAATTCTTATTTTTTAGTGATTATGATCCAAGCCATGGTATTTTTTATTGCTTCATACACACCTGAAAGTTGGACAATGCATAAGGAAGACTCAATAAGAAGAATAATCAATGCCTTTTTTTAAAATTCTTTTCTTAGCACATTTTATATATTAGTTTATTTACATAATTTTAATGCATTGTTTTTCACACAGGATCCTTCCCATTTCCCTCACCCCCAACACATCAAATTGTGCTATCCCATGATTAACACCACACTTCCTGCACATCCTCACCCCTCTGCTTCCACCCTCCCTCACCTTGGATCGTCACACTCATTCTACAATAATGATTTTATGTAGTGTTTGTTCTTAAGGGACTGAGTTCACTCAGTAGAATGCTCTCCCAAACAAACAAATATATCTTGGAGGAAATGTAACCAGAATCATACTAGTGACAAGGATGGTTAAAAAACTTCATCTTATTTGTTGTTGTTGTTGTTGATTGCCATTGAGTCATCACCACTTATAGCGACCCTATGCACAAAGGACCTGAAGCCTTTCTATAACCATAGTCATTTCTCAAAGTTCATAGAGTTTCCAGAGCTATGTTGCTTAGGAAGTAGATATTTAGTTGGACTTGTTTTTCAGGAGGAACCAGTCCTTGGAGAGAGATATGCTAGCAAAGGTTGCAGGCTCAGCAAAAGAAAAGACAACTCTCGGTGAGATGAGTTGACAGTGACTACACAATGAACCTTCGCATGATAGAAATCATGAAGCTGCTACAGGATAGAACAAGGCTTAGATTTGTCATTCATGTGGTCACTGTGAATTATAGTCTACTTGATGACACCTAACAATAACAATTATATGTATACAAAGCCAATTCTCTGCCTGTCAACCTAACTCCCTCAGTGACATTAAGTTTGCTGCAAGTAGGATTATACTATAAATAAAAAATGTTCATAGTGAACAATAAAAATATATTATTCTGTTACTGCTTGTTTGCTAGACGTGTTGTTAGGTTGACTCAAATAAATCCCAACTCATCATAACACTATGGATACAAAACGAAACCCAGCCTAACTTTGTACCATTCTCACAATCATTTTTTGCTTAAAACCATTGCCGCAAGCATGATTTCAATCCATCTGGTTGAATACTTACGTTTTTTTCATTGACTTATTACTTTTTTATGCAGAATATCTTTCTCCAAGGAGTAGACCATCCTGCTAATGTGTCCAAAGTGTGTGAAACAGGTATCACTTTTCTTGTTCTAAGGAAAACCTGGCTTTACTTCTTTCAAGATGTTTATTTTTGTATATTCAAGTATACTTTGGTATATCCAATACGTTTCTACCAACATCTCAATTCAAAACCCCTCATTCTTCACTCTTACTTATCCATTGTCTAACTTCAGATACACACAGAACAATTGAATTATCATGATTTGGTTTAGGCATTCCTTACTCTTACATGACCATCCTTATTCTTTAGCACATTGAAGAAGTTCTTTTAAGAAATTTTTCTCAAGACAATATGTCATTTGATCTCTTTTTTATTGAATTTCTTATACTCCTTTATATATATTGTGTTTCAGTCATATATACTGTATTGTGTACAATCATTCATATACATTGTATTTTATGTACTTAATTACAATTGATCAGGGCTGTTTATTATCCTGTCTCATTAAAGCCCCCAATGTACTTTGTCTACTCCTTCAAACTTCCACCATCTGTCTGCTAATCTTTGTTGTGTAAGTGGTTTGATTTTTTGGTATTTGTTTGTTTTGTTTTCTCTTTCCTTTACCATTTTCATCCCTTCTCCTTTCCTTTCCTCTTTTGAACACCCTACGCATCCTGTTCCTATTTGCTCATTCCAGTAGTTATATTGTCATTTCTTCAATTCTTCCCAGGTTCATCTTCCTTTGTCCTGACCCTTACAGTGTTCAGTGATTGTGCATTCTATCTCTGATCTCATGATCCCCCTTACTCCTGTTGTTATGTGCCATTGAGTCATTTGCGACTTATAGCGACCCTGCATACAACATCTCTGAAGCCAGCTCTATCATTTGCCAACTTCATCATCTATGGCACACCTACCATCTTTACACTAGTCACTGAACCAATCCATCTCAATCTTCCTCTCATGTGTTGTCCCTCCACCCTCCCAAGTATGACATCCATCTCCAAAGACTGGTCCCTCTTTGCAATATGCCCAAAGTAGGTCAGATGAAGCTTCAGAATCCTTGCATTCAAGGAGCAGCCTAATTTCACCCTTTCTAGGCTGAACTTGTTTGTTCTCCTAGCAAGCAGTTCATGGCATATTTCAATACTCTTCACTAGCACCACAGCTCAAAGGCATCAATTCTCCTTCTCCGAGTTACTTTTCTCACAATAATGGTGTTATGCAGTATTTGTCCTTTTGTGGCTGAATTTTTTTACTCACCATACTGTCTTTCAGCCTCACCCAAGTTTCATAGTATTTTACAAAGTGGTTGTTCTTTAGTGCTGCATAGCATTTTATTGTATGAATGCATCAAAATTGCTATATCCATTCATTTTTGATGAGTGAGTAAGGTATTTACATTCTCTTTTTAATGTAAGTAAAGTTTCAATACACATAGTTGCACATATATCCATTTGTGCCTCA
>NW_006399845.1:3418515-3428781 GCF_000299155.1 Elephantulus edwardii | reverse complement strand
CACACACACATATAGTACTCCCTTCCTGATTTTAATCCAAGCAGTATTCTCTTTCCCCTCTTATATTATTCAAACAACTGCCTCTCAGAGTATTTAAGGCACTCAAATTCTATCTCAGCCACTCTCAGGGGTTTCTGAGGTTATAAATCTTTATAGGAGGAAACTGTTAAACTTGGTCCTGAGGAGTCATTAGTAGATTGCAGTCATTGGAGAAGTAGCATAGCCCTCTATGGACTATATACCAGAGCTCCAAGACCTTTTAAAATATTCAGTTAGAGCATCTAGTTACTTTAATTATGACAACTGAAATACAAAATTGTTGGTTTATTTCAAAGAAGACTAGCAAATGATGGTAAAAATAGTAGCAATCTTTTTTATTTAGACGAGATGTCAAAAACATCAAATGCATACATCAGAAAGCTGGACAATGACTGGGAATGATGATAGAAGGTGGATTGGTGTCTTTGAAATGTGCTGCTGGAGAAGAGTATTGAATATACCATGGACTGCTAGAAGAACAAAGAGATTCATTCTAGAGAGGGTGAGACCACAGTGCTCCTCGGAGGTAAGGATTCTGAAGCTTTGTCTCACATACTTTGGGCATGTTACAAGGAGAAACCAGTCCTTGGAGCGGGACATCATGCTTAGGAGGGTGGAGGGACAGTGCAAACAAAGAAGATCCTCAATGAGATGGATTGATTCCGTGACTGGGGTAATGGGGTTAGGTGTGTCAGGGACAATAAGATTGGCACAGGAGAGAGCAGGGTTCAGAGCTGTTGTATGAATTGATATTACTCACAAGTGACTCAATTGTACATAACAACAACAACAACATACAGAGAATAGACTGTCATAAGTGTGTCTGGCTATATAAAAATAGAGACATGATATACTGGAATATATCCAAAAACATTTAAATTGTGTACACACTCAAACATCTATCTCATCAGCTGCTGAAAGCTAGGCCGATTTGAAGCACTTGATAGGAGTTGAAGACTTTACTGTCAGTATAGAGTGTACATCAACATTACGAAAACGACACAAAAAATCCCATCAAAACCGGACCCATACAATGTCACAATAAGTGAAAAAATATTAAAGTCAAATAATTAATTTTACTTGGATTCATAATAAATTCCCATGAAATCAGTAATCAAGAAAGAAAGTGACATATTGTACCTACTGGACAAGTCTGCTGGAAAATATTTCTTTAAAGTACCAAAAAGCAAGAATGTCATTGTGACAAGGGATTGGGGGGATTGAATATAATGATCTATGTCATGATATTCTCAGTCACTCCATATGCATTAATATCTTTGAATTGTTATATTTACAAATAATAATATTCAATAACCCATGAACTCTAAAGGCACTAAAAAAATAACTTCTTGGAAGAAGTGAATATGCTCCTTCCAGGTAAAGAGGGAGAAAATTTGTTTCACATACCTGGAGGGTGTTTTCAGGAGCAACGAGGCCTTGGAGAAGGACACCTTCCTTGATAAAGCAGAAGATAAGAAAAATCAATGCTATCACCTAGCTATATTACTACAGAGACAACAAAGATGGGATCAAGAACAGGACAACTTAAGTGGATAGTGTAACCCCAGGATGTTCTGTTGTCCAAAGGGTCACCTGGAGTCAGAAGAAACTCAATGATCCACCAAAATGACAATCACAAATACACACCAAATAAATACAGTTAAATTCAGTTTCCTATTTAAAACTTTAATGTGTTTTGTTGTTGAGAATATGACACAGCATTAAATAAAAGTTGTACACATCCGATTCAATGACATATATCACATTCCTTTAAGTTGTGCAGCTATTTTATCAACTTTGTCTGTGGTATTTTACTCCCAGTGGCATAAACACACTGCCCACTAAGTTTCTTATCTAATAATTTCAGTTGCTGCTGTTGATTTGATCTCACATGGATAGATGTTGAAAGAGCACAAGGGAAACTTTTTTGCTAGTTAAAGGAAACCATTATTTGCCAGGAGAGTGTTACTTTGGGTTTAAAACTGAGAAAAATCTTTCAAAACAATTGTTTTCAGAGGTTTATAAGCTACATTGAAAACATTGGCAAAAAAAGAAAAATTAGTCTCAGAATTAATGGGATACCAATGGACTTATTTAAATTAAAAGATGCAGCCTTGGACACACTCATCAGACTGTGCGAGGATAGCTTTCTGGCTAACAGTTTGGAAGAGGTCCATATTTGTCTCATTTCTAAGAAAGGTGATCCAACTGAATGCAGGAACTATTGGGCAATATTAATATCACGCAAAAGCAAAATACTGCTGAAAATCATTCAAAAACAGCTGGAACAGTACATAGATAGGGAACTCCTAAAAGTTTAAACGGGATTTAGAAGAGGCTGTGGCACCAGAGTTATCATTGCTGATGTCAAATGAGTCCTGGTTGAAAGTAAGGAATAACAGAAGGAAGTGTATTTACGTTTTATTGATCATGAAAAGGTGTTTGACTGTGTGGATCATAACATGTTGTGGCTGACATTGAGAAGAATGGAAATCCCAGAGCACTTAATTGTGCTCATGAGGAACCTACACCTAGAGCAGGAGGCTGTTGTGTGAACAGAGCAGAGGAGTATTGCATGGTTTGGAATTGGGAAAGGAGTGTGTCAGGGATGTATTCTATCTCCGTACTTGTTCAATCTATATGTTGTGCAAATTATCCAAGAAGTTGGACTCTATGAAGAGGAAAGTGGCATCAGGATTGGAGGAATACTCATCAATAACCTCTGTTATGCAAATGATACAACTTTACTTGCTGAAAGTGAGGAGGATTTGAAGCCCTTGTTGCAGAAGATCAAGGAATGCAGCCTTCAGTATGGATTGCATCTCAATATCAAGAAAACAAAGATTCTTACCACTGGACCAATAGGCAGTGTCATGATGGATGGAGAGGAGATTGAAACTGTCAACAGCTTCATCTTACTTGGATCCACAATTAACACCCTTGATACCAGCAATCAGGAAATAAGGAGACTTATTTCATTGTACTGGGGAAATATTGTACCTTTCCAAATTATTGATCAGTAGTGTTGTCAGTCTGAGGACTAAGGTGCATCTGATTCAGGTCATGATATTTCTGATTACTAGCAATGCATCTGAGACCTGGACAATGAATAAGAATAACAGAAAAGAATTGAGGCCTTTGAGTTGCGGTGTTAGAGAAGAGCACTGAACATCTCATGGATGGCCAAGACAACAAACAGATATATCTCAGAGAGGGTGCAGCCAGAGGATTCTTTTATGGCAGGAATGTTGTCACTTCACCTCACACACTTTGGACATGTTGCTAGGACATGGAAATGGTGTGGTGTCTGCAACGGAGAGGAAGTTTCTCAACCAGGTGGATTGACATGGTGACTACTGCAATGGACTCTTGTGTTTCAGGAAGCATGAGGATGGTACAGGATAGAACAGGTTCAAATCTTTTGTTCATAGGGTTGCTATGAGTCATACTCAATGGCATATAACAACAACAAAAAACATAAAGCCTACATTGTTTCTTGTTGTGGAATTATGTATAAACCACAGTGACTCTACGGATAAAAGATGTGAACCCTATCCTATCCCGTGCCATCCTCACACTTCCTAAGAGTCTTGAGCCCATTCCAGAAGTCACTGTGACAGTCATTCTGGCTATGGGTCTTCTCCTTTGCAAGTCCTTCACCTTTCCAAATATATGTCCTTCTCCAAGGAATAGCCTCTCCTAGGAATAAGCTCGAGGTATATGAAAACTATCATCTTTGCCTTCATGGAACACTCTGGCTACACTTTCTCAAAGGTATATTTGTTTGTTTGTTCAGAAGTCCACAGGATGTTCAGTATTTTTCCCTAACACCAGAACTCAAAGGCACCAATTCTTCTGACATCCTTAATCACTGTCCAGCTCTCAGATGCATAGCAAGTTATCTGAATCGGATGTTCCTTAGTCCCCAAACTGACATGAGTGTTTCTCAGTAATTTGGAGAAGTATATGACTGCTATGCATCTGAGAACTGGACAATAAACAAAGATGGCAGAGGAAGAATTGATGCCTTTGATCTACGGTGTTGGAGAAGAGTACTGAACATCCCATGAGCAGCCAAAGAACAAACAAATATGCCTTGGAGATGGTGCAACCAGAGTAGTCTTTTGAGACAAGGATTCTGAAGCTTTGTCTTACATATTTTGGGCATGTTGCAAGGAGGGACCAGTCCTTTGAGAGGGACTTCATGCTTACGAAGGTGGAGGTACAGTGCAAAAGAAGAAGACCCTTGATGAGATGGATTGATTTAGTGACTGGGGTAATGGGGATAGGTGTGTCAGAGACACTAAGATTGGCACAGGGTAGAGCAGTGTTTAGGGCTGTTTAGAGTCGCTATGAGCCGCAGGTGACTTGATGGAACATAACAACAATTTCTTATTATTCAGATTGACTGTAGAAAAAGTAATATTTGGTAAATTTACAATCTTAATAATAGAATGGTAATTGGACTTCAACCCTTGTTCTGAGTAGACTGATTCCCCAAATTTGTGTAGATTCAGAAGTAAAGTGTTTACTGATCAATTAGAGCTGTTTAACATGGAAACAAAGAGCTCTGGTAGCCTGGTGGGTAAGAGTTTGTGCTTCCAAGACAAGTCCACCGGCTCCTCCATGGGAGAAAAATGGACAGTCTCCCATGTGATTTACAATTGCTGAAAGCCCACTAGAGTGTCAGCTGTGAGCTGTTTCCAGCTTGACAACAATGAGTTTGAGTTTTTTTAATGTAGAGACTGAAGTGAATACGGTTGCACTTAGGATAAAAGTTTCCTTTTCTGTGAGAGTTGTTTGTGTTTTTTTTTTAAATTTGGAAATACAAATCAAGAAACTTTTTTTTTTAGTGTCTTCCATATACTTCTCAAGTGAACACATTGTAAATTGCTCTGGCACTTGGTACAATTTTAGGCATTATTAATGTTTAATAATTCATAGATAGATGAATTGATAGCCTCCATTTCATTTGCAATAGCAATAAGATAAATTCCACAAGCTTGCATCTCCTTTTAAGGCGTATACCCAGTACCTTATTTCTCAATATCTTAGAGAAAAAGTTATTGCTGAGGGTACCTCTTCGGCAGGAAACATTTATTCACAAGTTGGCGAAGTTAGAATTATTAGCAGGTTTATTAACTGGTGGAGGGATGACTAAGGTAGATGCTGTTGAGAGGTCCCTTTTGCAATAGTCACAAAATTGCACCTGTGGATTATCAGATGACTGAAAGAAGAAAGAGAAGAAACGCTGATCATAGTAAAGCAGCTTCTAAGAGCTCAAGGGAAACACCACCTACACTCAAGATTGAGGAAGATTTTTACTCAAGAACTCAAACCGAAAGGAAAAGGTCTTGCAGGAGAGGAAGACTCTGGATGAGAAGGATTGACACAGTAACTGCGGTAATGGGAGTAGATGTGTTGGAGTCAGTGAGACTGGCTCAGGATGGGGCAGAGGTTGGAGCTATTATACATAGGGTCACTACGGGTTGAAGGAGACTCGGTGGCACGTAACAACATCATGTCTGTAGTATTATTTATCTGTTCTCTTGCCTGACAATTACAGCCTCAAAGCCTAGACTGTGTGACTTTTACTCATACACTATTGACTTTTATTTACTCCTTCAGGCACATTTTAACCCATTGGAAAACTCCCTTGGATTTAAGACTGTATCAGACTTTAAAAACATCAGTTTTGTTGTTTGGAGAAATATTATACCAAGGTAAAAAAGATATTTCACCCTTGACTTGATTTTAATGATACTGTTGCTGCTTTTGGTGTGTTTTCACCTCTATGGAGGTGATGATGCTATACATTCCAATATGTGGATCACAAACCTACTGACTTAACACTTGCCATAGTTGTGATAATTGCGTGCATAAGTTTTTATGTGTGATAATATTGTATCTAACCAAATAATATGTTAAATGTAATTTGATAGTCCTCCCTAGTCTGTGGAAAGTGGTTTAGCTGGTTAGAACCCAATTGCCTTTTCCCTCTACTGTCTATTTCTCTCATGTTTACATGGCTATTTCAAGGAAGCAATAAAATTGAATTATTGAGAAACATACTGATCACATTTTTCAAAGGACAGCAAAACAAAACACAATAAAGAAGGGAGTATTTCAAGCAGGAAATGCCTACTGCAGCTATATTCGGGACAGCCCTGTTAGGGATGTTCTTCTGTTGTTGCAGCCCAGGGCAGAGTTAGCTCTAGAGGATGACACAAAAGTAGGCTCCCCAATTTTCTCTTACTAAGTGAATTTTCACAATGCTTATCCATCTCAACATATAGAAATAGGACAGAGGAGGCAGATGTCTAAAAGAAAACACACACACACACACACACACACACACACACACACACACGCACACGACAGTTCCAAACCATTTCAACCACTAGTTGTCATGCTTGGCAAATCCTTCTTAAACTAGTGATGCAATATTTGAGCATAAGGTAACCAATAATGTGGTAATTTTAATTCTGATTCATGACAAACTCTTGTGTATCAAAGGAAAACTGTGCTCCAGAGGTTTCTCAATAGCTAGTTTTTGGGAAATATGTGGTTAGTCTTTCAAAGCTAGAGACATAGACTTGAGGGATACAAATCAGAGACTTCAACAAGATAAAACACTGGATTTAAATAAATATAGAGGTCAAAGAATCACAGAGGAAAAAAAAATGTCAAAGGAACCAAACAGCAAACCTATAAAGTCAAGGAGCTAAAACTTGCCAAGATAAAAGATATAAACCATAAAGCACTAGACGTATGGAAAATTGTTTTTACAAGTTGTTGCTCCTATTGGGGAGCTCTGGTGGCCTAGTGGCAAGGAGCTGCAACTACAATCTCAGAGGCTCACGGTTCAAATCCATCAGATGCTCTGCCGGGGAAGGAGGGACAATCTCCTCCTGTACCAGTCAGATCTGATTTGACGGTACACTCACACAAAAATAATAAAATAAAATAAAAACAAAAAAAAACCCCAAGTCGTTGCTCTTATTATGTGCCATCAAGTTGCCTGTGACTCATAGCAACCGTATGTACAATAGCTTTGAGCCCTGCTTTCTCCCGAGCCAGTCTCTCTGACTTCAACACAGCTACCCTCATTACTCCAATTACTGCATCTCATCTGAGATCTTCCTTTCCTGTACTGTCCCTACACTCTCTAAAACATCATATCCTTCTCCAAGGACTGCTCCAAAAGGCCATCAAATGTAATACTTTTTGGTATAATATCCTGGCTGAAGCTTTGAACACGAGATAGGATATAATTATAGGGTACTGTTTGGGTTATGTATCTTTCTCACTTTATAAAACTTATGTGCAACTTCTAATAGTAATTAAAAGACAAATTCAGATTTAGTGGACCTGAATTATAGAACATAGGCTAAGGGTGTTAACTTCTGTGAATTTGGTTTTTTGTGATTGTTTTAGTTTTCTTTAGCTCCAATTTGAATTTGCACATGAGTAACTGATTGTTCCACAATCAGAACCCTACCTGGTTTTCACAGCTCATAATAAGCTTCTCCAACAATTTTTTTCCACGTGCGTGGTTAGTCTAATCCCTGTGTAGTCCATCAGGTGAGGTCCATGTGGCCATCATAATAAAAATGGTTGTTGTTGTTGTTGTTGTTGTTATGTGCCGTCGATTCCCCTGTGACTTATAGTGACCCTATGTACAACAGCCCTACACCCTGCTCTATCCCTTGCCAATCTTACTGTCTCTGACACACCTACCCCATTACCTCAGTCATTCAATCAATTCATCTCATCAAAGGTCTTCCTCTCCTGTGCTGTCCCTCCACCTTCCCAAGCATGATATCCCTCTCCAAGGACTGATCTCTCCTTGCAATATGTCCAAAGTATGTCAAATGAAGCTTCCAAATCCTTGCCTCCAATGGAGCAGCCTGGCTTCACTCTCTGCAGGAAGAACTTGTTTGTTCTCCTAACGCTCCATGATATATTCAATACTCTTCTCCAGCATCACAGCTCAAAGACATCAATTCTCTTTCTATCATCCAGTCATTTTCCAGCTTCCTGATGCATAGCAAGTAATTGCAAAGACTATGGCCTGTATAAGGTGCACCTTATTCTCCAGATTGACATCGTTGCTCTTCAGTACTTTGGAGAGGTCTCTGACAGAAGACTTTCCCTATACAATTTGTCTATTAATTTCTTGGCTGCTGGTACCTAGAGTGTTGATTATAGAGCCTAGCAAATGGAAGCTGTCAACAGTCTCAATCTCTTCACCATCTACCATGATGCTGCCAGTCAGCCCAGTGGTGAGAATCTTTGTTTTCTTAATGTTGAGCTTCAATCCAAATTGAAGATATAAGAGTGGATACATAATTAATACTTCATTGGAACAGATGAAAGAAAGAACTATTTAAAAGGAATATATGAATAGGCATTACATGTAAGACAACAGTCCAGAATAAGAGGAACATTGCAAAGAGGACTGAGGGAAGAGAAAAAGGGAGAGAGGGAGTTAATTATGCAACAATGAATGAACTTCAAAAAAAATTGAGATGGGGAGGGGGAAAGAATGAAGTAGGAGGGGGAAATGTGCAACAGTGAATGAATGAAAATCCAACTTTACTGTAAACTTTTTTAAAAATCACAATTAAAATTTTTTAAATTAAAAATTGAAAGTTACCTTTTGTACATTTTAAAACGTATATTTGTAATGAATAAATTATTGAACACACAAAATTTAATTATTCTTTGTACTCATTTCTGTCACCAAGTTTATACTCTCTGATTATCATTCCTTCCTCATTCTTTCTAAATTTTGCATTCCAGGTACCAATAATAAAGCATATGATCTATTATGTTAAGAATGAAAGACTATGGAAGAACACTGTTGCTTTTATAGTTTAATAAATAATCAATTTTAGTATCTATCTGTCCTAAAGTAAAATGTCATGAGTGATAAGTTTCTGTCCATACAAGGAAAATCTGTTACTATGACTATTATTCAAATATATGAACCAATAACTAAAATCAAAGGAGGACAAATGAGGATTTCTACCAATTTTTGCAATCTGAAATTGGCCATGCATGCTGGGAAAAAAGTAGAATAGTAAAACAAATAACGTTTCTTAATAAGATGGATTGAAACAACAATGGAACAATGTGCTTGTGTGACATATCACTTGGATGAAATACAATAATGCAATGTTTCTTTCTGTAGTTCACATGACTACTATAAGTTGTAATTGTTTCCATGGCATCTAGCAACAACATTCCCTAACCAGTTGGTAAATTCAGTGAGCTTCTGCTTTGAGCAGTAACTTATGTCATTTCACTGTAACACTTGCTTTTGTGCTATTTTGTTCTCTCTTACAGAGTCATAAAATATTACTATTAGAATAGCATATTAAAATTACATAAATCTGGAATTACAAAGTATGTGATAGGAGAAAAGATTGAGACGCATGATGATTTCATCTTACTTGGATCCACAATCAGTTCACTTGGTACTGATAGTCAGGAGATAAAGAAACATATTGCACTGGAAAATTGTGCAGCCAGGAAGTTTTCTAAATTTTGGAGAAGCAATAATGTCAATTTGAGGACAAAATTACACCTTATTCAGACAGTGATCTTTTCAATTTCTTTCTATGTGTCCTGGATGGCAAAAGAAGAACTTATGCCTATGAAGGGTGGTACTGGAGAAGAGTACTGAATATCCAAGGTTTGACAAAAGAACAGAGATATCTTGAAGAAGGTGCAGTCAGAATGTTCCTTGTAGGCAAAGACAATGAAGATTCATCTCATATACTTTGCATATATTGCTAGGAGAGGCTGTTCCTTGGTGATGAACAGCATGCTTGGAAAGGCGGAGAGATGGTAAAAGAGGTAGACCCTCAATCATATGGATTGGAACAGTATTTGAAGTAACGAGTTCAAATGAGTTAGATATAGAGAAAATGAAGAACAGGACAGAATTTAAATCTGGTTTTTATAAGGTCATTATAAGTTAAACCCAACATGGCCTCACCTAACCACAACAACAATATCTATCTATCTATCTATCTATCTATCTATCTATCTATCTATCTATCTATCTATCATCTATCTATCTATCTATCTATCTATCTATCTATCATCTATCTATCAATTACACTCTTTGCAAGTGTATAATTTACTGACAGAAATGTCATAATTGGTTGTGTATCCTGCCTTTAATCAATGTGATACTTCCATTACCAATTACTTCTC
>NW_006399845.1:3406717-3410745 GCF_000299155.1 Elephantulus edwardii | reverse complement strand
TTGGCTGAAAGCAGAGAATACCGGAAGAATGTCTATCTGTGTTTCATTGATTATGCAAAGGCATTTGACTGTGTGGATCATAACAAACTGTGGCTGACACTGAGAAGAATGGGAATCCCAGAACATTTAACTGTGCTAATGCGAAACCTATACTTGGAAAATTTGACTACCATGGATAAACTTGCTAGTATCTGAAATGCCAAGGACATAGCTTTGAACACCATCACAACATGTAAATTACAACAAATGACAAATAACTGGTATAACAAAGATATGTAAATATAAATATGTAAATATACAAATTAAAAAATCTTCTACCCTCTATGTATCTCTTTGTTTCTCTCTCTCTCTCTCTGGGATAAAGACTTACATACATGGAAATCACATGATGGGTCATTAAGAGTCCGAATAATCCCAAAATTGGTTCGTTGTATGTTTATCTATCTATCTATCTATCTATCTATCTATTTATCTATCTATCTATCTATCTACTATCACATTGGATGGTAGTTACATGGATGATACAGAAAACCTCTTGCATGATCTGACTCTTACATATGTCTCATTTTAGTCATACAAAAATATTTTCATATATTATTTACTCATGAAAAATGCCTGATGCTTTCTTGGGCTTTAATATATTAACACATGATATATTTTATAAGCTAATTATATTGTCTTTCTCATTTAAAAATATTCCTAGCGTTTAATTATTATATTTTCAAATTTGAACATTTCTTTTTCTAAGAGAGATTCCTTAATATCACCCCCTATACTCTTAGTCTGATGAGACAATGATAACTTTAGCTTACAAGTAAGTTATACAAGATGTACACAAGATTATTTTTTCAAATAATTCAGTCTATTTTTTATTTTAGACTCTGTTCTTATTTGGTAGTGAAAAGTTAATTTCAATCAAATTGACACCTTTGACATTCTATAGAGAGGTTTTAATCAAAAATTAAATCAAGTACTAAATACTAATCATGATTATGAAAAATCTTCTAGTTTTTTACAAGTTTATTTAACTTTAGGAGATAAACATGAGTGTCACTGTATTTTACAGATGAAGAAAAAGCAGGGAGAGTTAATTAACTTTTACTTATGTGGCAAATCCAGGTCCTCTAAATTCAGAGACTTAACATCTAACTCTGTGCTGTATTGTAGTCTATTGCCAAAGCATCAATGTACTTACTGTGCTGTCTGCCTATAGAGATTTTCATTATTGCATGTGATACTATACTATGACAGGTTTTGAAAGCAAAAGTGGCGTGTTGATAGTTGTAGAGGGGCTTCAGGCCTTTTTTTCATAGGGTCCCTATGAGTAGAGCTCAACTGAAAGGCAATCAACAACTCAATGTGGTACTGAGCTAATAATCTATCCTCACAATTCATTAAAGAAATATCCTTTATTATCACTAACAGGTCCTTTCAGTTAAGCTAAGTTCATCTATTTCTATGTCATTTTAAGGTACACAGAATAAGTCTGCTTTAGCATAACTATGAAGTGAGGAAATCACAGTGACTCTGCAGTAAAGAGTTGGTCTCAACCTAGTAATCAAAGAATTGCTCTGGAATCAGAATGAATCACTTAGTATTTTGTCCCATGACGTAGATTAGAGTACTTTATTAGAATCCAGCCATGTCTAGTGGTTGCAAATTTCCAGGCACTCCTCTCACATTTAGAGAATTTTCTTGTCTGGCAGGAGGAAGATTTGCTTTTTTCTTGAATTTTTCTGCTTCTTCAGGTCTTGGGTATGTAACACTCAAAAGGTTGGAAAATACTTTTCTTCCTGCTTTCCGCAAGGTAATGGAGTTAGTGGCTCAGGATAGGGCAGGATGGTTCAGAACTATTATACATAGGGTCTGTATGAATTGTGGGCAACTCAAGGGCTCCTATCAACAGCAATCTATTTGTGATGAAGGACAAGAAAAGAGAGGAAACTTTGCTACACTCAAGATAAAATCCTGCCACAATGGATTGTATCTCTCTTGTTGATGTTATATGCCATCAAGTTAAATCATAGTTACTCTATGCACAATAGCTTTGAGCCCTTCTCTATCCTGGGCCAATCTCACTTCCACCATCACACCTACCCTCATTAACCACTTACCTTTACTTATGAAGCCTTTTTGATGTCACTAAATTATTGAGTAACAGATAAACCCAAAATAATGGTAATTAATTATTAGCATATATCCTGATAGCTTAGTAGTAAAGAAGCTATGCTGCAATCCCAAAAGCATGTGGTTCAAATCCACTTGTTGCTCCGTGGGATAAGGATGCAAACTCTCCTCTCGGGTAATTTACCGACTCTGAAAACCCTCTGGTGGGTCAGCTGTGAATGGATTCCAACTCAATGGCAAAAAACAACAGCTTGAATATAGATGTATATGGTCAGCTGTACATGGATTCCAACTCAATGGCAAAAAACAACAGCTTGAATATAGACGTATATGGCGTGATAATATTCTTATTGTTGCTGTTGTTAAGAACCACTGAGTCAGTTCTTATTCATGACAACCCTATGGGAACTCTCTCCCTCATAGTTTTATCCTCACAGTCAGTGTTATGTGGAAACACATTGTTGTAACCACTGTGTCTATACAGATTTTTGAGGATTTCCTTTTCTTTTTCCAAAACTACACTTTTCTAAGCATCATGTCCTTCCCCAGGGATGAGTCTCTTCTCATAGAATGCTGACTATCTACTAAGGAAGATTCTGATTATACTTCTACTATAGAGATATGTTTGTCCTTCTCTTAGACTGTCCTTCTCTTAACATATTAAATAATTATCACAAAACCACAATTTAAATACAACATTTATTCTGTTGTTCTTGCAACAAAATAATATCACTAAGCAAATTTTGTATGCCTATGAGGTGATTGAAAAGAATGTATTTTGGGTCAGGTGCAACTTAGTTCTCAAAGTGACTGTTTTTTCAACATCTTAAAGGTGTCTTTGCAGCACGTTTTTCTAGGTATATACTAAAACAATCTTGAATATGGGTCTTGTGGTGATAAGGTCTGCCTCATATCGCTTTGGCTGGTGAGATTCATCACTGTCAGTGAGCACTGAGTTTAAGGAATCATAATTTTCTTTATTCTCTTTTGACATTAACTGGAGAAAAGTCTAAATTAGACATTGTCTCTTAATCAGTCAATGTCAAGAAGTGTTACGGTCTCTAAATGTTACTTTTAATACTAGTCTAACTGCAAAGAATTCAGAGAGACTTTGTCTCTTATCCTCATCTGACACATTTATCTAAAGTAATTTTAAAAGTACTTAAGTCACATGACTCCCAGACATGAGCCAGAAGAGCAGGCCTTATCTCCTTAGAAATTAAGTGGACTTTATGTGTAGCAAAACTTGTAAACTAACCATTCTCTCTATCTCTTTCTAACTAATATATGTATTATTAGAGAGAGAGAGATACATTATGTGATGGGACAACATATGAAGCCTCATGACTATCTAAGAAGACAGCAAAACTTCATACTTCATGTAGCAATAAAAGTAAAGTCTTTTTCTTCCTTTGTAATGCTTTGTTATATTTTTTGTTATAAATAAGGTACTTCTTTCCCTAAAGAAATTGACAGTATTGAGATTTTAATGGCTATCACAGACTCTTGTCACCAGGATCAAGAAATTGGTCTTTTTTAGGGATTGTTATAAAATTTTATTTTTGTTATGTAATATTTATCTTAGTTGAATGTCACTGAGACAAAGACAATACTTATAGTATATATTGGTTTACTCTGCTCTTTTTTAATTTTGTTGATTTATTTCTTTTTAATGTTGTTGTATTTTTATTTCTCCTGTTTTCTTCTGTGTGTACGGTCAAATCAAATATGACTGATACAGGAGGAGATTGTCACTTTTTCTCCAATAAAGCATCTGGTGGTTTCGAAAAGTATGCCTCTGGGATTGTAGTGCAGCTTCTTGCCACTAGGCCACCAGAACTGATGTTAGATGGATCTTATATATATACTCTCTCTCTCTCTCTCTCTCTCTCTCTCTCTCT
>NW_006399845.1:3400531-3406617 GCF_000299155.1 Elephantulus edwardii | reverse complement strand
CTATCTATCTATCTATCTATCTATCTATCATCTATCTATATAATATTGTTATAAAAAGTATTTAAAGTTCTTGAATAGTATGGTCCACCAGGGTCTAGTTTCTACCTTTCCACATAATCATAACTTCGAAAT
Organism: Elephantulus edwardii; assembly: GCF_000299155.1. Classification (NCBI taxonomy): domain Eukaryota; kingdom Metazoa; phylum Chordata; class Mammalia; order Macroscelidea; family Macroscelididae; genus Elephantulus; species Elephantulus edwardii. Next base: position 3,406,485 of record NW_006399845.1, on the reverse strand, counting down.
ACTGGGGATTGAATTTTATACCACCACAAAAAAGCAAATATTGCAATAAAGTAATTCAAATGCATAAGTTTTCCTTGGAAAAGTAAATCACTATGGCAACAGAGATTTGTAGGTCAATACAGGCTCATGGAGATATGTATGTGTGAGGAATAGACAAGGTACAATGGAGACTTGACGAGATCAGATGATATAATTAATGGGTCAATAATAATTCATTATATAAAACACAACATAAAGAAATTATTGAATAAAACAAAGTGTACCTGAATGAAACAATGTATATGAATTTTATATAAATGTGAATTATTGTATAAAACACATTGCAAATGAAAGAATTAGAAAATATATTAATAATTCATGTAAACTAATTTTAAACATACTTTTAAAAAAGTTTATTTTGCTACAACGACATTGTCTGAGATAGTATTGTCATTTCCTCCCAGTTAGTAGATTTCCTTTTCATTTTCTTCAAAAAGCTTTTGATAAGCACAGATATTTAATCTTCAGAAGGTCCCGTTCATCAATTTTATCCTCTTCAGATTGGGCATTTCTGGCTGCATTTGGCAATCTCTTTATATTATAGACTAGAACTTCTAAGCTTGATCTCAGTTCATCTCTTATGAACTTTCTGGTTTGGGGCTTTATTTCAAGATCTCTGAATCATCTTGAGGTAATTTTTGTGTGTTGTGTGAGATGTGGATCCTGTTTCAGTTTTCTACAGATAGCAGTCCAGTTTTGCCAGCATAATTTGTTGAAGAGATTGTCATTTATCCATTTGATAGGTTGTCATTTCCTTGTCAAATATCAGTTGACCATAGATAGATGGGTCAATTTCTGTGTTCTCAATTCTGTTCCATTGTTCTTTGTGTCTGTCATTGTACCAGTACCGTGCATGGTTATTACTGCTGTGAAGTTCGTTCTGAGGTCAGGGATTGACTGCTATGCCTTCCACTTTATTATTGTTTCACAGAAGTTCTTTGCTTATTTGGGGATCTTTCCCTCAAAATGTCACTTTTGATCTCTTTGGAAAATGAAATGGGTATCTTTATTGGGATTACATTAAACATGTAGATTGTTTTTGGTCAAATTGTCATTTTCACAATATTGAGTCTTCCTATACATGAATAGGGCACATTTTCCCATTTATTTAGGTCTTTTATTGTGTCTTACAAAAATGTTCTGTAGTTTCCTTTGCACAGGATTTTAGTGTTCCTAGTTAGGTTCACTCCCAAGTATCTCAATTTGTAGTTTGGTATTATAAATGATATTGCGTTCTTGGTTTCCTTCTCTGAGTTTTCTTTGTTACTGTAGAGGAATCCCACTGATTCCTGGTCCTCCAGAAGAAAAAGACTGATAATCCAATTTGTAAAATGGGCAAACAACATGGGAAAACTTTTCACAGAGGAACACATTGACATGGCCAACAGCCATGTGAAGAAATGCTCAAAATTAATGGTAATAAGAGCTACGCATATCAAAGACACAATGAGATATTATCTTAACCCAGTAGCAGTGGCAAAGTTTAGCAGAGCAGCAAGCAATAAACGTTGGAGAGGATAAAGAGAGAAAGGAACTTTCCTATACTGTTGGTGGGCTTGTAAAATGGTACAACTACCCTGGAAGAGAGTTTAGCTTTTCCTCAAAAAAAATTTTTTTTTGTTTCCTCAAAAATTTAAAGATACAAACTTCATATGACCCAGCTATTCCACTACTAGGAATATACCTCAAGGAAATTAGAACTGAGACACAAATGGAGATCTGTACAAAGTTTATAGCATCATTATTCACCATCACAAGATCATGGAAGCATCCCAAATATCCAATTACAAGTGAATGGATTGAGAAATTTTGGTACATTCACACAATGAAATATTATGCAGCACTCAGGAGCAATCATTCTGAAAAATACTACATAACTTGGAAGAGACTGGAGAGCATTATCCTGAGTGAAGTATCTCATTCTCCTAAGGACAAATACTACATAATATCATTACTATAAAAATAGAAGGACAACTAGTAAAACATGTATGGGGATACAAGATGTGAAGGGGTAGGAGCAGAGGGGTGAAGATACATAGGGGCAAAACCAAAGGGTTGCACAGTTCGTTGGGTAGAAAAAGGGGATGAAAGAAATAGGAAGGCTCCTACAGGGACCTGAAAATATTGGGAGGGTGAAGCAAGAGCAGAGGACAGGTAGATCCTCTATGAGATGGTTTGATACAGTGACTGAGGTAATAGGGAGAGATGTGTCATAGACAGTGAGATTAGCACAGGATAGAGCATGGTTTAGTCCTGTTGTACATAGGGTTGCTGTAAGCCTCAGGTGACTTGATATCACATAACAACACCACCAGCAATAATGGATAAGGTCCAAAGGTGACTGATTTTATAAAACATAGTGCATGGGAATGAATGTATGAAACACCATATAAATGAATAGTGTGAAACACAATGTACATTAACTTTGTGAGCAAACTAATATTAATAAAAGCAAAATGAGGTGGATAGGGAGGAAAATGTGCAAGACTGAATGAATTAATGAATGAATGAAAACTCTAACTTTTCTCTAAACTCCCATTAAAATCATAATAAAAAATGTTTACTTTCCCTATTATGTACAAAAGTCATGTTTTCACTGTTCTGTAGTCTTTTAAGCATCCTGTAGCATTATAAAAAAAGCTTGAAAGACTGTTACAATTATCAAAATATAACAGACTTGAAGGGAGCACATGCTGTGGGTAAAATGGTGCCAATAGACTTGCTTGATGTAAGGTTGCCACAAACCTTCAATTTGTGAAAAACTCTGTGTATGTGAAGTGCAATAAAATAAAGAACAACAAAAGAAGTCCTCCTGTTCTTTCCGTTTCCTCAGTTCCCCACAGGCAATTTACTGGCACCTACCTGTGTGCTGATTCAGGAGGGTAGCCCTCAAACTTTACTGTGCATTCAGACTTTGCCCATTTGTTCCTCATTTGTTACTTTACCTCTCGATATTGCTATAATCTTCAAATGAGAAATTTAAATGGGAAAGTTTTGTGAACCATAAAACGCTATATAAATGTAAAGGTAAATTTACATTCAGAGTCAGGTGATATGTTTTTAAGACCTAGTCGGGCTATAATTAACATGTAACTATAGAATTCAGGAAGAATTATAAATCTGTGGATCTCAATTTACTTATCCGTGTAATGGAACTCATACTTTCTATCCCGACTAACATGCAAAAGTAAAAGGTGGTTGTTATCATCATTGCATGAATCTCTCCTACTCTATGAAAAGAGTTGTTTTCCTTGATGGGTTTTAAGGTTTTGATTTTTTTGGGTTTTCCTGGTTTTGTTCTGTTTACTTACACCTTCATTTGTTTATTTCTTCAGTTCTTTGAGAAGCCTATGAATATAAAAATGATATGATTTAATTCAAAATCACAAATACACTTAATATTTTATATGTTCTGTGACATTTAATTTTAAATGAAGCAACTTCTATAGCTTTTTTAAAAATATTTTGTTTATAATTTAAAGAATATTTTCTACATTTTAGTCCAATGCATGAAGTATGACACCAAACCATGGTATCTTTACTGTTAAGTTTGAGTGAAAACATTCATTCAACTTTTCACTTTGATTTCCTCTTTAAAAAAATTATGTAAATATTTCTGGTCATTTTAATTGTTACAATATATACTTCACTTATTACTTTTGCTGAGATTCTACTAGAAATTGCTGCTCATTTGTCAAAATACATTTTCTTTTCCTACATTCTTTTGTCTTTTTCCTAAGTAATTTTCACTTTTTCATTGTTACCAAGTATTAAGAGACTGTGATGGTCAAACATAATGTCTCATTAATTAATATTCAGCTTCATGTGAATTTTAAAGTCTTTTTAGTGATAAGACAGATGATTTATAACTTTTTCTGTTTTAATACATACAGGCTCTTTTGTTATTATATATGTAAATTAGTAGAAAGGTGTATTAGTTTTGCAAGACTAAAGTGTTTAATTCACTATGTAATCTAACTTTCAATATAAGCAACAGAGGACTCTCATCACTTATAACATTTGGGATTTTATTGTTAACCATATAGCCATCCTCTCTAGTAGTTCAAATCCACAAGTGGTTCTATGGAAGAAAGATGAATAATCTCTTCCAGGGCAATTACAGACTTGGGAACCTAATGGAGAGTCAGATGTGAGTCAGTTCTGATTCAACAGCAAAGAGAAGCTTGATTCAAGGAATCCTCATGACAATTATTAAGACCTGAGACAGTCACCCAAAGGTTCATGGTTTGAAATCACCAGAGACTGTGAAGGAAAAAAGACCTGGAAGTCAGCTCCTGTTAAAACAGTAGCCTAAGAAACCCTGGGGAGGAATTGTACTCTGTCCTATAGAGCTGCTATGAGTTGGAATTGATTAAGCATGTACAAGCATTAGTAATAATTGTCTAATTTACACATGCACATACAACTGAGATTTTCTTGTCTTATTCTGTGTAGTCATTTTTTTTAAAAATGAATTTGGAAAGTTTTGCCCTTCCTCTCCATTTGGTTTCTGTAGATCTAATAAGGCAAGACAAAACAAAACAAAATTCTTCTTTCTCTTGTTGATAAAGCTTGAAATATTTTATTTTTATAGGAGAAATTCAGTAGACTGATTATCTAATTCTGTGCTACATTTAGTAGTCCTGTAAAAGCACCTAATGGGCAAAACAATGATAGATATGTTTTATACTAAAATCAATTAACCTACTACCCTTTATTGATTCTAATGGCCTCCAAGTACCATGTGAGATCCTTAAGAAAAACAAGCATCTTCTCTGACAATTAAGAAGCTGTTGGGGAACTAAAGCTAGTATATGAGAAAGAAACTGAAGAAACTGTTTCCCTAATCACCGTCCTGGGTCTGAAAATGCTGTGCTTCATTTACTTGTGCATCTCAATCAGTCATGAAGATAAGTGGTTAGTTACCATTGACTCAGTTTTCGACTCACAGTGCTCTCAGAATTCCATACTGCTCAGTCCTGGGCTGTTTTCATAATTGGAATGCCAGTTCATAAGGAATGCTTGAGTCCATTGTTGGCTTTTAAGCTTTATCTTCAACAAAGACTCTCACCAATGGGCCAATTGGCAGCATCATGATAGATGATAAAGTGATTGAGACTGTTGACAGCTTCTGTTTGTTTGGCTCTACAATCAACACCCTTGATACCATCAGCCAGCAAATTAAAAGATGAAATGCATTGAGAAAGTCTGCTGTCATAAACCTCTACAAAGTACTGAAGAGCAACTATGTCAGTCTGGAGACTAAGGTGAGCCTGATACAGGCCATAGTCTTTGCAATTACTTGCTATGCAGCAGAGGGCTGGACAATGACTAGGGATGATAGAAGGAGAACTGATGCATTTGACCTGTGGTGCTCGAGAAGTGTATTGAATATACCATGGACAAGTTCTTCCAGAAGAGGGTGAAGCCAGGCTACTCCTTAGAGGCAAGGATTCTGAAGCTCTGTCTGACATACTTTGAATGTGTTACAAGGCAGGACCAGTCCTTGGAGAGGGACACCATGCTTAGGAAGGTGGAGGGAGGGTGCAGGAGAGGAAGAACCTCAATGAGATGGGTTGATTCAGTCACTGGGTTAGTGGGGATAGGTGTGTTGGAGACAGTAATATTGGCAAGGGATAGAGCAGAGATTAGGGTTGTTGTACACTATGAGTCACAGGCTACTCTACAGAACATAACAACAACAAAAACAAAATTATATCAGACAGCATGATACTACAGTTTTTATTGATCAATTATTGGAAGCAGATTGGCGAAACTTTCTTTCAAGATTTTTTAGTCTGGAAGTTCTCCCAAAATTTGACTGTTGTTGTTGTTGTTGTTATGTGCCGTCGAGTCGTTTGCGACTCATAGCGACCCTATGCACAACAGCCCTAAACCCTGCTCTATCCTGCGCC
>NW_006399845.1:3386779-3393791 GCF_000299155.1 Elephantulus edwardii | reverse complement strand
GGATTGGTGGAAGATCTATTAACAATCTGCGTTATGCAGATGACACAACCCTGCTTGCTGAAACTGAGGAGGACCTCATGCACTTGTTGCAGAGGGTCAAGGATTGCAGCCTTCAGTATGGACTGAGGCTCAATGTCAAGAAGACAAAGATTCTCACCACTGGACCAATAGGTAGCATCATAATGGATGACGAAGAGATTGAGACTGTTCACAGCTTGAGTTTGCTCGGCTCAAAGGTCAACACTCTTGGCACCAGCAGTCAGGAAATCAAAAAGCGTATCGCGGCGGGAAAGTCTGCTGTTCGGGACCTCTCTAAAGTACTCAAGTGCAACGGTGTCTCTCTGGAGACTAAGGTGCGCCTGATACAAGCCATGGTCTTTGCAATCACTTGTTATGTATCAGAGAGTTGGACAATGACTAGGGAGGACAGAAAGAGAATTGATGCCTTTGAGCTGTGATGCTGGAGAAGAGTATTGAATGTACCATGGACTGCCTAGAAAACAAACAGATTCATCCTCGAGAGGGTTAAACCAGGCTACTCCTTTGAGGCAAGGATTCTGGGGCTTCATCTGACATACTTTGGCCATGTTCCAACGAGGGACAGGGCCTTGGAGAGGGACATCATGCTTGGGAGGGTGGAGGGAAGGTGCAAGATGGGAAGACCCTCTATGAGATGGATTGATTCAGTGACTGGGGTGATCGGGATGGGTGTGTCAGAGGCAGTTTGATTGTTACAGGCTAGAGCTGGGTTTAAAGCTGTTGTATATAGGGTCACTATGATTCGCAAATAACTCGATGGCACATAACAACAACAACAACAACAACTCATATATTTAAATGCTGTCAAGTTGTAGCCGACTTACAGTGACCCTATGAATGAAGACCTGAACACTTGTGTAACTTTCATCCTTTTTCTAGGTTCATAGGGTTTCCTGAAGTAAGCTATTTTCAATGTGGAAGTCACTCTTGCTTCCAAGCTTGTTTTAATCAAGGAGCTCCACCAAACACTGTCCACCATGGGTAACCACTACCACATTTGACACATCAGTGTCACAGTGTTTAGCATCACAGCAACCCCGAGTTACCTCTGTACAGCAAATAAACAGACCGGCATTATACCACTTAGAAGAATGTTTAATCAAAAACAATTCAAACCAGGCCTGAACCAGGCATGAGCGCTACAGATTAAAATCACTCACCCTTGGTTTGGTAGCATAACTTTCTATGCACTAGGCCAATAGAGATGTCTCTATGTTGTTGTGAAGTGTCTTTGAGTTGTGGCTGTCTCATTTCAACCCTATGAATGGAAGATCTGAACACTTGTATAATTTTCATTGTTTCTCCATGTTCATAGAGTTTCAATTTCATAGGCTATATATGCACGCACCTGTGCATATATGTGTATACATGTATATATATGTATAGCTATGTATATGTGTGTGTATATATGGTATTTATGTGGGATGTGAGAAGCATTAATGTAGGAAAGAAAGAAATGGAATGCATAAATATTGATATACTAGGTATTGGCGAAATGACATGGGTTGGCATGGGGCATTTTAAATCAGATGATCATATGATCTACTATGCCAGGGATTAAAAAGTCAGAAAAAAATAGGGCTGGTTTCATAATTTTAAAAAAGTTATTTCTAGATCCATCATGAAATACAATGTGCTGGGTGATAGGATAATATCCATATACATACAAGGAAGTCCAGTTAATACCACTATCATTCAAATATATGCACCAACAACTAGAGCTAAACAGGAGGAAATGGAAGATTTCTACCAACTTTTGCAGTCATAAGTAGATCAAACATGCAATCAAGATACATTGATATTGAATATTGATATTGATATTGAATAATGGGTGACTGGTATGCAAAAGATGGGAACAGGGAAGAATTATTAGTTCTGGAAAATATAGACTCAGTGACAGAAATGAAGCTGGAGATAGAATGATATAATTCTGCACATTCAATAATGTATTCATCTCAAATAGCTTTTACTTACGAGAAATAAAAACATAGGCTATACACATGGATTTCACCTGATAGAACGCATAGGAATCAGATAAAAGACAAAATTAATTTTTCAAAACTGTCGAATGGAAAATTGTCAAGTTTCTTTAGAGAGGAAAGCGACCCCAAATAAATTATATGTGAGGCATAGCACTCCCTGACCTCAAAACCTACTACACAGAAGTAGTAATCATAACAGCATGGTATTAGTACATTGTCAGGCTCACAGATCAGTGGAACATAATTGAAAACCCAGACATGAACCTCTCTATGACAACTAATACTCAATAAGGAAACAAAACCTATTAAAAGTGGAAATGATGACCTCCTCAATAAATTATGCTGACAAACCTGGACAGGTATTTGCAGGAAGTTGAAACAGAATCCATATCTCACACCATACACAAAAATCAGGTAAATGTGGAGTTGAGTGGAAGGATAGAAATGGAGAGTACCCAGGTGCAATGATAATGATGAGCAAGTTCTAAGGATGACTACTTTTACAAAACATAATGGATGAGAACGATTATATGAAATAGAAAATAAATGAGGACTAGCATGAACAGCAATGTGTATGAACTTTGTAAGCAAACCAATAAAAAACAAACAAGAAAACACAAGGTATATGAAACACAATGCATGTGAATAATTGTATAAAACAAAAAGTATATGTAGAAAACACAATATGTATGAATGATCGATTATAAGAAAACAAATACAATTTTTTTAAAAAACTATCTTGAGGTGCAACACTGTGAATGATTAGATATTATCCATACACATACAAGAAATGCTATGTATCTATTATTCAAATATACACACAAATCACTAAAGGCCACATAAAGAAATTGAAATTTCTGTAAATTTTCACAGTCTTAAATTAACCAGACATGCAATTAAGAAGTTTAAATACTTAATTATTTGAATGTAAAAGTTGTAAACCAAGGACTGGTACTTGGAAAATATGACCTTGAAGATGAAAATGAGACTGGAGATTAGGTGATAAAACCTTGTGCAACCATTGACTTATACATTGAAAATACTTCTAAGAAACCTGAAAGGTGACTATGCACATGGACCTACACAGAACTCAGATTAACTACATTTTAGAAAGAGTACATCAAAATTGACTCTGGTCCCAACCATTAACAACTCACATTAAAGTTCAAACTAAAGGTGAAGAAAAGTAAAACAAATCCTTGAGAACCAAATTGTGATCTTGAGTTTATCCTAACTGAATTAAAAGCCATCTCAAGAATTGATCTGACACATTGAAGATTGATTAGCAGATAGATAATTCATGGAATAATATCAAGGACAACGTCTATATGAAGAACGTAAAAGATCATATTGTTGTTTTGTTTTGTACTATCTAGTTGTAACCTACCCATATCTGACTCTCTGGAGGGTTTTCAGAGACAGTTAATCTCACGAGAGGAGATTGCCCATCCTTCTCCCTCAGAACACCTGGTGGTCTTGAACTGTGTGCCGTCAAGGATAGCAGCACAGCTTCTTGCCAATAAGCCACCAGAGCTCCCTTAAAATATCATAGAAGGTCATTATGCTAAGTGAACTAACTCAGTCCCACAAGGACAAATACTGTATAAAAGCATTATTGTAGAATAAGTATAAGGATCCAAGGTGTGAGGGGGTGTGGATGGTATTAATTATAGAGCTGCACAATTTGATGGGTGGGTGGGGTGAAGAAAATGAGAAGGATCTTTAATAACACACAATGTATTCACACTTTGTAATTAAACCAGTATAAGACTAAAATAAAAAAGGACATGCAAGGAAGAAAAATGGACAAAAATCAAGGTCAGAAGAGATTATGAAACTTGAGAGTGCTCTATAGAGACAAGGATGGTGAAACACTGCCTCACAAAATTTGCGCATGTTTTCAGGTAGAAAAAATCTTGGGGGAAAAAGCCATCATGCTCACAAAATTAGAGAATCAGTGAAAAAAAAAAAGAGAAGATGCTCAAGTTGATGGATTGACTCAGTGACTATAATGGGCTTAAGCATGACAGAGATGATGAGAAAAGTGAAGAATAGTCAAAATCCTGATGTGTTATTCGTAGGGTTGTTGTGTGTCATAGTCAACTCAATGGCACCTAATTACAACAACTGTTAAGAGGGGAAGGTTGGATATTCCAAGATGGTGGTGGTGGAGAAAGCAGTGTGAGGAGTTGAGGGAACAGCAAGCTGCATAGAAACAGGCCACTAGAGGTAGAGTCACGGCACACAGAGACCATCATGGCACAAAGAGATCGATGAGGCACAACGTGGACAGGAGGGATTGAATCAGAACTTTTATTAAAATGATTAGTTTGGAAGCTACAGGAGCATCAAGCCATGCTGCAGGCCCATGGCAGAAGCCTGAGCCTGCCAGCCAACCTGCTGTAGGACCCATCCTCCAGTAGAAAGAAGGTTAGTGGGAAATTGAGTTCTCTTAAGCCCCACCAAGATTGAGAGGGTCTGTTGGAATTTGTCTGAGTTCTCTTGGGCCCTGCCAACTGCCTAGGATCAGATGGGCCAGTGGAGATTTAACTGAGTTTTCTTGGGCACCACCAACTGCCCAGGAGAGCATGAAGGAGCGAATGGGCCTCTGGGAATTTAACTAAGCTTTCATGAACACTGCAGACCAGTCAGAGGCTAATGGGTCAGTCGAAATTTGACTGAGTTTTCTTGGGTCCTGCTGGGCCTGGGGCCACTGGGGGAGGGTACCTGGGTAAGGGCCACTGCACAGAGATCACTGAGCAAGAGCCACTGGGTGGGAGACAGACAATTGGAATTTGAGCAGGGACCCAACCTGTAAAGACATCTGGACAGCTGAAATGTTAGTGAGGTCCCGGCAAGTGGCTGACACACCCTTGTGGTCACCCCACTCCCCACCCCCCCGCCCATGCTTGCCATTTGGTTCCACACATGTGCCTATATGTACAGTCAATCAACTTGCCTTTAATGCAGAGCACCTTGATCTGACTTAGCTACAAGAGGCTGCTCTCACAGGCCCTGAACAGAACTTTCCCTTGAGTCAGAAGTACAGAAAAAAAAAAACACAGGTGGGGTAGCTGCTCTAGAGCATTGTCTTTAGATCAAGAACCTATAAATGTCTCAAAGAAAGCAAGATATCCCAAACACTACACAAACTCAAAGCAAGATGTCACCCCCGAAAGGTGACAGTACCAATGGATTTCCTGAAGCTGGAAAATCTGAGGAAACATTCTGACACAGAATGAAAAAGAACAATGATTGAATATTTTCAATGGATGAAAGACAAATTTGAATAATCATAGGACACTGCAAGCAAAAACCAGGAGAAGCTTAAAAAAAAAATTCAAAACCTACCTAATTTGACACCAACCAAAATTGAACACATGAACAAACCCATCACAAAAGGAGATATTGAAAAGGTAATAAAACAACTTCCAGTCAAAAAATCTCCTGGAGCAGATTGTTTCACAAGTGAATTTTATCAAATATTCAGAGAAGATGTCACCAATCCTACATAAACTATTTAAAAAAATAGAAAAAGACAGAATCTCCCAGACTCATTCTATGAAACAAACATATCCTTGATACCAAAGCCAAGAAAGGACACCACCAAAATAGAAAACTAGAGGCCAATATTTCTTGTGAATATAGATACAAAAATCCGAATAAAATCTTGGCCAATAGAATCCAACGATACATAAGTGAAATGATTCACCATGACCAAGTGAGATTCCTAACAGGTATGCAAGAATGGTTCAACATAAGAAAAACAATCAATGTAATTCATAATATTAACAAAACAAACAACAAGAACCACACAATTGAGATCCTCTCAACTGATAAAATCAAACACCCTTTTCTGATTAACACACTAAACAAAATAGGATTAGAAGGGAATTTCTTCAATGTGGTAAAAAATACATATGCAAACCTGAGAGCCAATGGTTCTCAGTAAAGAGAGGTAAAGGCATTTCCTTTAAGAACAGGAACTAGGCAAGGATACCCACTATCACCTCTCCTATTCAATATGGCATTGTAAGTCTTCGTGATAATAAGGCAAGAGAAGAAAATAAGAGGTATACAAATAGGCAAAGAGGACATAAAATTATCTCTCAATGCAGATGATATGACAGTATACATAGACAACCCTAAAGACTCAGCAAGAAAACTACTGGACATAGTTGACTGATTCAGTAAAGTGTCAGGATACAAGATCAACGTCCAAAGTTCAGGTGTATTTCTCTACAGTGACAAAGAGAATACAGAACTGCAGTGGAGAAAAACAATACCTTTCACAATAGCTAATCACAAGATTAAATACTTAGGAGTGAACCTAACCAGAATCACAAAGGATATATATTCAAATAATTATAAAACCTTACTACAAGAAATAAAGAGAGACCTGGAGTAGTGGAAGTACGTCCCTTGTTCATTGATAGGAAAACTCAATATTGTGAAAATTACGATACTACCAAAGGCAACCTACGCGTTCAATGCAATGTCAATACAAACAACAATTCCATTCTTCAATGAGATGGAAAATGCAATTTCCAATTCCATATAGAATAGAAAGATAGCCCAAATAAGCAAAGCACTCCCTAAAAAGAGAAACAATGTAGGAGGCATCTCACTCCCTGATTTCAAATCTTACTACACTGTTGTGGTGGTCAAGACAGCATGGGACTGGTACAATAACAGACACATAGATAAATGGAATAGAATTGAGAATCCAGAAATCAGCCCATCTACCTAGAGCAAACTGATTTTGACAAGGACATGAAATCAGTTAAGTGGGAAAACAACAGCCTTTTTAACAAATGGGGCTGGCAAAATTGGAAACCTATCTGCAGAAAACTCAAGCAAGATCCAAACCTCAATCCATAAACAAAAACAAATTCAAAGTGGATCATGGACCTAGGACTAAAACCAAGGACTATAAGGTTCAATAAAGAAAAGCTTGGAAGAATTCTAGTAGTCCTAATCCACAACATAAA
>NW_006399845.1:3374763-3386619 GCF_000299155.1 Elephantulus edwardii | reverse complement strand
GTCACTGAATCAATCCACCTCATAGAGGGCCTTCCCCTCCTGCACTGTCCCTCCACCCTCCCAAGCATGATGTCCTTCTCCAAGGACCTGTCCCTCCTTACAACATGTCCAAAGTATGTTAGACCGAGCCTCAGAATCCTTGCCTCCAAGGAGCCACCTGATTTAACCCTCCCCAGGATGAATCTGTTTGTTTTATTAACAGTCCACAGCACCCTGAATACTCTTCTCCAGCACCACAGCTCAAAGGCATCAATTCTCTTTCTACTCTAGTCGTTGCCCAACTCTCTAACGAATAACAAGTGATTGCAAAGACCATGGTCTGTATCAGATGTGCCTTAGTCTCCACTTGCTCTTCAGTACTTTGGAGAGGTTCCTAACAGCGGATTTTCCCATGGTAATATGGCTTTTAATTTCCTGTCTCCTGTTGCCAATAATGTTGACTGTGGAGCCAAGCAAACTAAAGCTGTGAGCAATCTCAATCTCTTCACCATCCATCCTGATGCTGCCAATTGTTCCAGTGGTGAGAATGTTTGTCTTCTTGACATTGAGCCTCAATCCATGTTGAAGGTTGGAGTCCTTGACCCTCTGCAGCAAGTGCTTCAGGTCCTCTTCTGTTTCAGCAAGCAGGGTTGTATCATCTGCATAATGCAGATTGTTGATAGATCTTCTAACAATCCTGACACCACATTTCTCCTCATAGAGCCCAGCCTCCAGGATAATCTGTTCTGCATACAAGTTGAAAAGGTATAGAGACAGGATACATCCCTGGTGCACACCCTTCCCTATTTTGAACCATGCAGTGTTTCCTTGCTCTGTTCTAATAACTGCCCCTTGGTCCAAGTGAATACCACTATCATTCAGATATATGCACCAACAACCAAAGCCAAAGAAGAGGAAATAGAAGATTTCTACCAACTTTTATAGTCAGAAATAAATCAAACCTGCAAACAAGACACATTGATAATAATTGTAATGCAAAAGTTAGAAACAGAGAAGATGATTCAGTAGTTGGAAAATACAGACTCAGTGACAGAAATGGAGCTGGAGATAGAATGATTGAATTTTGCGCAATCAATAACTTATTCATTGCAAATACATTTTTAAGAGACATAAACACAGGTTATACACATGGATTTCACCTGATAATATGCATAGAAATCACACTGATTACATCTGCAGAAAGAACCTCTGGAGAAGCTCAATATCAGCTGTGAAAACTAGGCCAGGAGCTGATTGTGGAACAGACCACCAACCACTCATATTCAAGTTCAAGCTGAAGCTGAGGAAAATTAAACTGAATCAACAGGAACCAAAATATGACTTTGAGTCTATCTCACCTGAATTTCAGAATCATCTCAGGAACAGGTTTGAGACCTTGAACACTAATGAGCGAAGACCAGATGAGTTGTGGGAGGATATCAAGGGTATCATCATCATTAAGGAAGAGCACAAATGGTCATTACAAAGACAGAGGAGGAAGAAAACACCAAAATTGATGTCAGAGAAACTCTGAATATTGCACTGGAGCACAGAGAAGCCAAACTACAAGGAAGAATTCAAGATACTAGAGAGGTGTACAGAATATTTCAAAAGGCAGCACAGTATATCAAGGTAAAATATTACAACAAAATGTGAAAAAAGCTGGAGTCAGAAAATCAAAAGGCCCAAACTCATTCAGCATTTCTTAAGCTCAAGGAACTGAAGAACAAATTCAAACCTTGTGTTGCTATAATCAAGGATGCTTTAGGAAAAGTATTAAATGATCCAGGAAGTATTAAAAGAAGGTGGAAAGAATATACTGAGTCACTGTATCAAAGGAATTGGCAGGCACAGAAGAATTTCATGAAACAACATATGAGCAAGAGACTATGGTGAGAAAGGAGGAAGTTCAGGCTGCTTTGAAGGAAATAGCAAAAGATAAGGCCCCAGGAATAGATGGTATAACAACTGACATATTCCAGCTAGCAGTTGCTGCCTTCAATATGCTCACCAAGTTGTGCGAAGAAATCTGGAGAACAACCACTTGGTCAACTGACTGGAAGAGATCTATATTTGATCCCATCCCAAAGAAGGGTGACCCAACAGAGTGTGGAAACTATAGAACAATATCACTGATTTCACATGCAAACAAGATTCTCCTAACGATCATCCAAAAGTGACTGGAATAGCACATCAGCAGAGAACTGCTGGAAGTCCATGCTAGGTTTAGAATGGGTTGTGGTAGTAGGGACATTGTAGCTGATTTTAGATGGATCTTGGCTGAAAGCAGGGGATACCAGGGGAATGTCTATCTGTGTTTCATTGACTATGAAAAGACATTTGATTGTGTGGCTCATAACAAACTGTGGCTGATTCAGAGAAGAATGGGAATCCCAGAACACTTGATCATGCTAATGTAAAACCTATACTTTGACTTGGACCTACAACCAGGAGAGGATAAAATGGATGAATGGGACTTCTAAGAACCAGATCCCTACACACATCTAAAACCTTCTCCAACAGGGTAAAAAGGAAAGCCACAGATTAGGAAAAAATATTTGCTAATGGCATGTCAAATAAGGGACATATATCTAGAATTTATAAAATACTTGAGTACCACAACAAGATAAACATAAATAACCCAAATGAAAAATGGACACAGGATATGAACAGACAAGACATGTCACCAAAGAACACATTCTGATGGCCAAGAAGAACATGAAGAAATTGTCAAAATCCCTAGCTCTAAGAGAGATGCAAATTAAACCAACTATAGGATGTCATCTCACTCTAGTAAGAAAAGCAAAATTTAACAGAACAGCAAACATTAGATGCTGTTGAGGTTGCAGAGAAACTGGAACCCTTATTCACTGTTGGTGGGAGTGTAAAATGGTGCAACCACTATAGAGGGCTGTATGACACTTTCTCAAAAACTTGCAAGTAGAAATACCATTTGACCCAGAAATTCCAGTACTAGGAATACGCCCTAAAGAAAGCATAACCACCACCCAAGCAGATATATGCACACCCATTATTATTGAGGCTTTGTTCACAATAACAGAGTTGGAAACAACCCAAATGCTCATCAGCCAAAGAATGGATAGAGAAGATCTGGTATATTCACATAATGGAATACTATGCTGCATTTAAAAACAAGGAACTCAATAATATAAAAATTGGGTTACCCTGGAGGACATTATGTTGAGTGAAATTTCTCAGTCACAAAAGGACAAGTGTTGCATAATGCCACTGTTGTAAAACGGGACTAACATCAGGGTTGATGGGAGACTGTGAAAGAGAGGATAAATACTATACACTGCATTGAAACAGATGAGGAAGAGAACTATTCAAAAGAAATATATGATTAGGTATTATTGTCATGACAGGAGTCCAGAATGAAGGCTGCACAGTGGAGTGGACTTGGGGGGAGGGATTGTATAAACAGGAAAGAATTTTTCTTTTACTTTTCAAAGAGAAGAGAAAATTGCGGGGGAGGGGCTGGGCAGGGTGGAAAGTGCAACAATGAATGAATGGAAACCCTACGTGTCTGTAAACTTTCATTAGAAAAAAAAAGAGGGGAAGGGTGGGAACACTGGGATAATGATAGGTTGGAAGCATGATCATTGGAAAACACAATCTGATGGGTGGAAGGAGGAGTGGGTTAAGAAAACGGAAATGATCCAGTTTGGAAAACAATGTATACGAACTTTGTAAGTAGATATTTATAATTTTTTTTCAAAAAAGAATGAATTAAATATGGAATACATATGTCCTTACTCATTTGAAAAGGGAGAATTTTTATATTATTCTTATTAATACAAGACAAGATAGTTATAGAAACTATTTGCTTTCATTTGCTATTGTATGCCATTGAATCAAAACTAATGCATAACTGACCCTCCCACAGATTTACAAAGGCAGTAAACCTCACAGGAGAAGATTGTCCATCCTTCTCCTGTGAAGAAGCTGGTGAATTTTAAAAATGTTCCTTATCACTAATCCATTTAAGCATCATTTGTTGTTGTTGTTGTTAGGTGCTATCGAGTTGAGTTTGGCTCTCCATGACCCTCTGATCAATAAATCTGAAAACTGTCCTATCTTATGCCATTCTCACACTCTCTTACAAACTTGAATACATTCAGTACAACGGGCTGAAAGTTTTTGTCTCTTTCACCATCAACTTACTTGCTGAAACTGAAAAGAACATGAAGCACTTGCAGCAGATCAAGGACTTCAGCCTTCAATATGGATTGAAGCTTAATAGCAAGAAAATGAAGATTCTCACCACTGGGCCGATTGGAAGCATCATGATAGATGGTGAGATTGAAACTGTTAACAGCTTTGGTTTGCTTTTTTTTTTTTTTTTGCTCCACAGTCAACACTGTTAGTATCAGCAGCCAGGAACTAAAAAGACGAATTGCATTAGAAATCAGCTGTCAGAGACCTCTCCAAAGTGCTGAAGAGCAACAATATCAGTCTGAAGATTAAGATCGACCTGATCCAGATCAAGATCTTAGCATTTACTTGCCATGCATCAGAGAGCTGGACAATGACTAGGGATGAGAGAAGGAACAGTGATGCCTTTTAACTGTGGTGCTGAGGAAGAGTATTGTTTATACCATGGACTACTAAGAGAACAGGTTCATCCTAGTGAGTGTGAAACCAGACTGCTCCTAGGAGGCCAGGCTTCTGAAGCTTTATCTGGCCTATTTTGGACATGTTGCAAAGAGGGACAAGTCCTTGGGGAGGGATGCCATGCATGGGAGAGTGGAGGGACAGCACCTGAGTGGAAGACCCTCAGTGAGATGTATTGATTCAGTGACTGGGTAATGGGGGTAGGTTTGTCATAGACACTAAGATTGGTACAGGATAGAGTAGGGTTTAGGGCTGTTGTTCTAAGGTTGCTATGAGTTGCAGGTGACTCTATGATACATAACAACAACAACAACACCAAAACCACCATCCCTTCACTTTTCCAAGCATGATATCCCTCTTAAAGGAATAGCCTCTCCTATCAACATGTCCAAAGTATGTAAGATGATACTATATATATTTTGCCTCAAAGGTGCACTCCAAGACATGTCTATTCTTTTGGCTGTCCATGAAATATTTAGTACTCTTATCCAGCATAGCAGTTCAAAGACATCTATTCTTCTGCTATCATTCTTATTCATTGCCTAGCTCTCAGCAACACAGTAGGTGATTGAAAAGACAATGTCCTGAGTCAGGCATACCATAGTCCTCAAACTAACATCATTCATCATTGCTCCTCAATAATTTAGAAAGGTTCTTGACTGAATTCTTCCTCAGTGCAAGACATTTATTTAGTCAAGACTATTTCTCAGTGCAATACTTTCATAAAACATTCATTTAGTGAACACTAAACTTTAAAGTAAGCATCCCTTCCTGAATACTTGACAGTAACTAAAAGATTTACAATTTAAAACCACTCATATGAGCCCTGTTATACTTCCTCCAAAGCAGATTTATTTGGTCTTTTACCAATCCATAGGATATTTAATTCTCTTTACCAGGAATACATTTCAAAGCTATCAATTCTTATTCAGTCCTAATAATTCATTGTTCAACTTTCACATGCATACAAAGCAATTAAAAATACCATGGCTCATGTCAGTCAAACTTCAGTGACTTTCTTGCTCTTTAGTGCTCTTTTATAGAAGTTCAACCCAATGCAACACTTCAAATCTTTGCCTCTGCTATTGTGGATGTTTATAATTGATCCAATACAAACTAATTTTAGCAACTTCAGTTTTTCTCCATCTATCATAATATTATCTACTGGTCTAGTTGTAAGCATTTTTGTTTTCTTGACATTAAGGTGAAATTCATATTGCAGAATGAGGTTTTTGAACTTCTTCCTTAAGTGCTTTGAATCTTTTCTTCTTTTAACAAGCAAGATTGTGTCATTTGCATAACATGAACTGTTAAGTTTTCAGTAAATCCTAACGCTCCATTCTTTTTCATATACTCAAGCTTTTCAAATTACTTTCTCATTGTATAGACTGAATAGGTATGAAGAAAGAGACAATCTTGACACACATATTTCCTGATTTCAACCACTTTGTTGTTATTCTTATATGCCATCAAGTTGCCTCCAACCCATAGTGACCCTATGTAAACAGCTCTGAAGGCTGCCCTGTCCTAAGCCAGTCTTACTAATGGCAATACACTAAACTCTATTGCCCAGTTACTGTATCAATCAGGGTCTTCCTATTCTGTGTTGTCCCTCTAAACTTCTTAGCATGAGGTCCTTCTCCAAGGACCTGTCTTTCCAAACCTTTTGCCCAAGGTATGTGAAATGGAGCATCAAAATGCTAATCACCAAGGAGGAACATGGGTTCACCTTCTCCAAGACAGACCTATTTGTTTACTTGGCTGTCCATGCTATGTTCAAGACTCTTCGCCAGCATGACACTAAAAGGCATCAATTCTTCTTCTGTCATCCTCAGTCATTGTCCAGCTCTCTGACGCATAGCAAATAATTGTGAAGATCATGGCCTGGATCAGGCTTACCTTGGTCTCTAGACTGACTTCATTGCTTTTCCGTACTCTGGAAAGATCCCTGACAGTGGATTTTTCCAGTTCTATACATCTTTTCATTTTCTGACTGTTGGTACAAAGAGTGTTGATTGTGGAGCTGTGCAAGCTGTAACTTAACAGCCTCAACCTCTTCTCCATCCATCATGGTTTTGCCAGTTGGCCCAGTGATGGGAATCTTTGATTCCTTGATGTTGAGTTTCAATCCATATTGAAGACTATAGTCCTTGACCTTCTACATCATGTGTTTCATGTCCTCCTCAGTTTCGGGAAGCAAGGTTGTGTCATTTGTATAATGTAGGTTGTTGACAAATCTTCAGTCCTGATAACACATTCCTCCTCATAAAGCCCTGCTTCCTGAATAACCTGTTCTGCATATACAGTAAAAAGATACAGGGACAAGATGCATCTCTAATGCACTTCCTTTCTGATTTTCAACCGTGCAGTTTTCCCCTCCTCTATTCTGAGGACTGTTTCTAGGTCCAAATATAGGTTTCATACAAGCACAATCAAGTGTTCTGAAATTCCCGTTCTCCTCAAAGTTAACCACAATTTGTTGTGATTCATACAGTCAAATGCCTTTGCATAGTCAATGAACCACAGATGAATATTCTTTTGGCACACTTTGCTTTCTGCCAAGATCCATCTGACATTTGCAACAACTTCTCTAATACCATGACCTCTTTTAAACCTAGCTTGTATTTCTCATAGTTCTCTGTCAATGTTCCATGCTAGTTGTTTCTGGATAATCTTCAGCAGGATTTTTATAGTCTGTGAGATTAGTTCTATTACTCGATAATTCTCACACTCTACCAGGTCACCTTTTTTTGGAATGGGAATAAACATGAATGTCTTCCAGTCAGTTGGCCAAGTAGTTGCCCTCCAGATTTCTTGGCAAAACCTGATGAGCATAGAGCATCATCTGTTTGTTGAAATATGTGAATTGGTATTCCATCAATTCCTGGGGATTTTATTTTTGCCAAGTCCTTCAGAGCAGCCTGACCTTTCTCCTTCATAACCATTGTCCTTCATTATATGTTGTTTCTTGAAATTTTTCTGTGTCAGCCAATTCTTTGTGGTACAGTGACTCTGCATACTTATTCAAACTTCTTTTAATGTACCTGAATCATTCAATATTCTGTCTTTAACATCCTTAACCATTGCAACTCGTGGCTTGAATTTGTTCTTTAGTTCTTTCAGCTTAAGAAATGCTGAGCAAATTCGGCCCTTTTGATTTAGTGGCTCCAGTTCCTTTCTCATTTCATTATAATACTTTGCCTTGTCTTCTTGAGCTGTCCTTTGAAGTTTTCTATTCAACTCCTTAACTTCATGATCTCTTCCCTTTTCTTTGGCTCCTCAGTGCTCTAGTGCAAAATTCATGGTTTCTTATAACATCTATTTTGGTCTTTTCTTCTTCCTTCTTTGTAATGACCTTTTGCATTCATCATGGACAGTATTCTTTTTTAAAAAATTAATTTTTTTATTTACTGTTAATTACAGTAAAAATTTACAGACTGAATTTCCATTCATTCATTGTTGCATTTTTCCCCTCTCACAATCCTCCCACCTAGTACACTACCCACTTGTAAAAGTAAAACAAAAATTCTTTCATTGTTTTACAAACCGTTCCCCAGGTCCACTCCACCATGTAGCCTTCACTCTAGACACCTGTCATGACAAAAATACCTAATCACATATCTTTTTTAAACAGTTTTCTCCCTCATCTGTTTCAATGCAGTATACATTATTGAACCCATCTTTCTCAGTCTCCCCCAAAACCCAATGTCAATCCTGTTTTACAACAGTAACACCATGCAGTATTTGTTTTTTTGTGACTGAGACACTTCACTCACCATAATGTCCTCCAGTATCACCCTTTTTGAATAATATTGCGTGAGTTCCTTGCTTTTCAATGCAGTGTAGTATTCTGTTGTGTGAATATACCACAGCTTCTCTATCCATTCATTTGTTGATGGGCTCTTAGGTTGTTTCCAACTCCTTGATATTGTGAACAAAGTCATGATAAGCATGGGTGTGCATATATCTGCTTGGATGTCAATTATGGTCTCTTTGGGGTGTATTCTCAGTAGTGGAATTGCTGGGTCAAATGGTTTCTCTATTTGCAACTTTTTTTTTTTAATTTGCAACTTTTTGAGAAAATGCTATACCGCCTTCCACAGTGGTTGCATCATTTTACACTACAAACCAACAGTAAATAAGGGTTCCAGTTTCTCCACAATCTCGCCGGGTTTCTGTTGTGTTCAATTTTGCTATTCTGACTGGGGTGAAATGATATTTCATAGCTGTTTTAGACAATATTCTTGATATCTTCCCACAGCTCATCTGGTCTTCGTTCATCAGTGTTCAAGGCCTCAATGCTGTTCCTAAGTTGTTTTTTAAATTCACGGGGGATAGACGAAAGATCATATTTTGATTCCTGTGGATATTATTTAACATGCTTTAGCTTTCATTTGAACTTGCATATGAGTAGTTGACGTTCTGTTCCACAATCAGCATCTAGCCAGTCAGCTTTCACTGCTAATACTGAACTTCTCCAATTATTCCTTCTACAGATGTAATAGATCTGATTCCTGTGCATCCCCTCAGGTGAAATCCTTGTTTATAAGCTGTGTTTATGTTTCTTATAAAAGCAATTTCCTATGAATAAATACGTCATTGTGCAAAATTCTATCATTTTTCTTAAAAAATGCTATCATTCTATCCCCAGCCTCCTGTCACCAAGTACATATTTTCTGCTTACTGATCCTTTTTCCTGGTTCCCAACTTTCACATTCTAGTCATCCATGATTATTAGTACATCTTAGTTACGTGTTCAATTGATTTCTGACTGCAACAGCTGGAAAAAATTATCTATTTCCTCCTCTTTGGCTCTGGTTAATTTGAATGCTAGTGGTAGTGGTATTGGCAGGTCTTTCTCATATGTATATAGATATTATCCTGTCACTCAAAATATTGTATTTCAAGATGGATCGAGAGACAGCCTTTTTAACTATGAAAGTGACCCTGTTTTTTCCTCCTCACCTTTTCATTCCCAGCTTAGTTGGTCATATGATCATCTGATTAAAAATGTCCCATGCCAATCCATCTCATTTTGCCAATATCTAATATGTCAATATTCATGTGTTTCTTTTTTTTTTCTTAACAATGTCCAGTTTTTCTACATTTATCCTTCTTGCATTCCATGTTCCAATCATTAGTTTCTGCTTACAACTGTTCCTCCTTCTTTGTTTCCAATTTGAGGGCTCAGCCCCAATTGTCATATCTGTTAGTCTATTCTAAGTGTGCTCTACTGTACATAGAGTTTTTGAATACCTGTTATACTTCAGAAGTAGATGGCCAACTCTTCTTTCTAGTATATCTTAATTTGGATGCTTAGTTTTAGAACAATATCTGACAGAGAAGCATTTTATCAAGCAGATGAAAGACAGACACTTCCCTTACAGAAATAACCAATACATGAACTGTTCACTCACTCAAGCACATGTGTCTTGTGTCTTCCCTTTCCCTGCTACATCAGAATTCCTTGTACTACTTCTTACCTGATCGAACCTTCCCTTCTCCAACTACCCTTTGGCATGATAGCTTAGTTCACAAGTCACTTCTGTCATGTCTTGCATCACACTGCTACTGGTCTCTAACACTGTTGCCTATCTTGTGTTTAAGAGGATGTAAGTCCAATGTTATATTGTAATGACTGTTTTTTTAAAATAATTTTTTATTATAATTTTAACAAAAGATTACAGAAAACTTGCATATCCATTCATTCATTGTTGCACATTTTCCTCCCTACCCCACACCACACCATTTTGCTATGCACCTCTTATTATGGACTGTTGTCATGCAAATAATGTCTAGTTATATACCCCTTTTAAAGTCTTTCCGTCATCTGTTCCAGTGAAATGTTTATTATTTATCCCCTCTTTTCTTTGTTTCTCCATAACCTCCATGTCAGTCCTTTTTTATGAGTGGTGGCATGCAGTATATGTACTTTTGTGACTGAGATATTTCACTCAGGATATTGTTCTCCAGGGTCACCCAAGTTGTGTAATAGTTTATGAGTTCCTTGTTTTTCAGTGCTGTGTAGTATTCCGTTGTGTGACTATACCACAGTTCCACTATCCATTCTTTTTTTTGATGGGCACTTGGGTTGCTTCCATCTCTTTGCTATTGAGAACAACACAGCAATAAATTTGAGTGTGCATATATCTGTTTAGGTGGCAGCTCCAGACGCTTAAGGTATATTTCTAGTAGTGGAATTGCTTGGTCAAATGGTATTTCTCTTTCCCACTTTTTGAGAAAGTGGAATACTACCTTCCATAGTGGTTTTGCTATTTTACACTCCCACCAACAGTGAATAAGGGTTCCAATTTCCCCACAACTTTGCCAGCATTTGTTTTTGCTGCATTGTTGAACTTTGGTATTGTTACTAAAGATTTAGTGAGAAAACTACTGGATATAGTCGATTAACTGAGCAAAGATCAACATACAAAAATCAATTGGATTTCTCTATAGTGACAAAAAAACCACACAGCTGGAACTAACAAAAACAATACCCACAACAATACCTAACCACAAGATTAAATACTTGGGAGTAAATCTAACTGAAAACACAAAAGACCTATTCAAAGAAAATGAAAAAAAATACTATAAGAAACAAACAAAAAAGACCTGGAGAAATGGCAGGATATATCATGCTCATGCATAGGAAGACTCAATGTTGTAAAAATGACAATTTTACTCGAAGAAATTGTTAAATTCAATGCAATCCCAATACAAACACCAATTCCATTTTTCAAGATGGAAAAGACAATGTTCAATTTCATCTGGAATAGAAAGAGACCCAATTAGCAAAGCAGTCCTGAAAAAAAGAGAAACAAGGTAGAGGCATCTCACTCCCTGGTTTCAAATCCTACTACACTGCCATGGTGGCCAAGACAGTGTGGTACTGGTACAGTGACAGATACAAAGATCAATGAAATAGAATTGAGAACTCAGAAATCAGCCCATCTGCATATGATCAACTAATTTTTTTACAAGGAGATGAAATCAGTTAAGTGGAGAAACAAATGCTTCTTTAACAAATGGTGTTGCAAAATTGGAAAACTATCTATAGAAAACTCAAGCAAGACCCACGCCTTATACTATACACAAAAACCAACTCCAAGTGCGTCAAGGGCCTAGGAGTCAAGGGTAAGCAAATGACTGCTTCCGGCAGAAAGGTCAAAACAGAGGCTCGGCTCTGACTGGCTGAAGTTGGGTGCCTCACACAACAGCCACCAGACCCCGCAGACCCCCCCC
>NW_006399845.1:3356827-3371367 GCF_000299155.1 Elephantulus edwardii | reverse complement strand
AACAACAACAACAACAACATTTAAATGTCTGGAAAAAGACAGTGGAGAAACTCAGTATTAGAAACTAAACACAAGTGTAATGGATGACTATGGAATACACCTTCCAAGCATTATGTCTTTATCTAAGGACTGGCCACTCCTGACAATATGCCTAAAGTTTGTGAGATGATGGTTTAAAATCCTAGCCTCCAAGAAGCAGCCTTGTTTACCCTCTCTAGGATAGATCTGTTTGTTCTTTTGGCAGTCCATGATAAGCTCAATACTTTGTTCTAGCATCACTATTCAAAGGCACAAATTCTTACCCTCTCAGCCTTAGTCACTGTCCACCTGTCACATGCATACCAAGCAATTGAGAAACCACAGTTTAGATCAAGTTCACCTTAGTCTTTAGACAGACATTGTTGCTTTTTAGCACTCTGTAGAGGTCCTTGACAGTAGTTTTCTCCAATACAATGTCCTTTGGTTTCCTAACTGCTAGTGTTAAAAATGTTGATTATTAATCTGAGCTCAATAAAAACATTAACAGCTTCAATATCTGACCACCTATCATGACACTGTCTATGACATAGTGATGAAGATTTTTGTTTTCCTGATGCTGATGTACAATTAATGCTGAAGACTTCAACTCTTGATCTTCTGCAGTAATCATTTCAAGTCCTTTCCACACTTAGTGAGTAAGCATGTATCACCTACATGACACAAGTTATTGATGAGTATTCATCCAATCCTGTTGTTCCATTCTTCTTTTCAGAGTTTGCCTTCATGAATTATTTGCTCAGCACACAAATCGAATAGGTATACAGAAAGGATACATTCCTGACATACACTTGTGCTGATTTTAAGCCATGTAGTGTTTCTTTGTTTGGAACAGCTTTTTGGTTTATGAAGAGGTTTCATATGAGTACTATTAAGTGTTCTTAGATTCCCTTTCTTTTCAACCATTGTTTGTTGTGATCCACAGAAACACCTTTACAGAGTCAATAAAACACAAATAGAACTTCTAGTATTTTCTGCTATCAGCCATGATCCATCGGACAACAGCAATAATACTCTTGTTACCACTTTTTCTAAACCCAACATGAACTGCTCTGTGTTCCCTGTCATTATGCAGTTCAGCTGTGGTTTTTTTTATGATCTTCAGCAATATATTATTTGCATGAGTTCTTAATAATATTTAGCACTTTCTGCATTCTGTTGGCTCTCCATTCTTGGGAATGGAAATAAAGATGGATCTTTTCCAGTCATTTGACTAGACAACTGTCCTCCAAATTTAATTGCATAAGATAATGAATACATTCAGGGTTGCATCTGTTAGTTAAAACATATCAATTGTTATCCCATTGATTCCTGGGGCAATACTTTTTGCCCTTATGTCTTTAGAGCACCTTGAATTTCCTTCTTTTTACCAGAATGTGTGTGTGTGTGTGTGTGTGTGTGTGTTTGACTCTGCTCCTTCATTTCATAAAAATTTTCATAATGGCTTTGCATATCTTTCTTAATTAATTGTGTTAAATATTACAGTACTTCTATTAAGGATTGTTGCATTATTCGCATAAGAGAAGATTTGGGATCCCATTAATATTCTCAGGGGGTGGAAATAAAGAGTTCCTGTTCCTATTTTCTCATAGATGTCTAGATCATTTAAAGTAGTCAAAATATTTCATGAGTTACCAATTAATTGCCTTATCCTAATCTCACATTATTTACTTCATATCCTTGGGCCTGTTGCTAAGAAGGGCTATTCCTTGGAGACATACATCATGCTAGGAAGGGTGGAAGGTCTGTGAAGCAGAGGAAGGCCCTCGATCGGGTGGATTGACCCAATGACTACCACAGTGGCTCTAGTGTGTCAGGAAGTATAAGGATGGCACAGGATAGAACAGAGTTCAGATCTGTTGTTCATAGGGTCTCAATGAGTTGTACCTGATGTGACAGCACCTAACAACAAAAATATCCTGATTTATTTGGGATTCTAAAATGAACCAAGACACTCGGACAAGAATAAATTTTCACTTTTGCTTCACACAGTAATATGAGGGAAACTAAAATGACAGAGACTAAGAGGCAATTGTGTAAAATACTTAAATGTTGACATTTATACAACTTGATGTTTTTTAGTTTTGTTTTCCAGATTGTGTCAGAATTGAACAAAGGCTACTATGTTGCCTATTCAAATGCTCTGAATTTTTTTTTCTCAAATCTTATCTGTTAAGATATATTAAAATGTGGCCAAATGAAGCCAATTTGTCATTTAAGAATAGTAAACAGAAACAAGGTTTTCTTCTCTCTCTCTTTCTATACATAATCTTTTGTGGCAAAAGTTAGGAGACCAGCTTCTCTTTAAAAGGAGAAGCTAATGGGGAGGGGCATCAAATTTATATATTGTGTCTTGAACTAGTCAGTGTAATAAATAAAATAAGGTACTATACCTGATTAAAAGGATGATTGAGGTTATATCAACTAACTAAATGTAACATCTGGTTTTCAAATTTATAAAGAATACTTTGGAGTCACCAGGGAAAATAGAACATGAACCAAAAACTCAAAAAGGTTAAAAATTACTACAATATAAAGCGTAAAATTGTTAACTTAATATCAACAAAAAGTTTGCAAAAAAGTGTATAAATACAATCTCAGTATGTTGTTGTTGTTATGTGCCATCGAGTTGCTTGCGACTCATAGCGACCCTATGTACAACAGCCTTAAACCGTGCTCTATCCTGTGCCAATCTCATTGCCTCTGACAAACCCATCCCGAGTACCCCAGTCATTGAATCAATCCACCTCATAGTCTTCCCCTCATGCACTGTCTCTCCACTCTACCCATCATGATGTCCCTCTCTAAAGACCTGTCTGTCTCTCCTTACAACATGTCCAAAGTATGTCAGACGAAGCCCCAGAATCCTTGTCTCCAAGGAGCAGCCTGGTTTAATCCTCTCTACGATTAATCTGTTTGTTTTCTTGGCAGTCCATGGTACATTCAATACTCTTCTCCAGCACCACAGCTCAAAGGCGTCAATTCTCCTTCTGTCCTCCCTAGTCATTGTCCAACTCTCTGATGCATAACAAGTGATTGCAAAAACCATGGCCTGTATCAGGCGGACCTTAGTCTCCAGAGAGACACTGTTGCTCTTCAGTATTTTGGAGAGGTCACTAAAAGCAGACTTTCCCATCGCAATACGTTTTTTGCTTTCCTGGCTACTGGTGCCAAGAGTGTTGACCATGGAACCGAGCAAACTGAAGCTGTGAACAATCTCAATCTCTTCACCATCCATCCTGATGCTACCTACTGGTCTAGTGGTGAGGATTTTTGTCTTCTTAACATTGAGCCTCAGTCCATATTGAAGGCTGCAGTCCTTGACCCTCTGCAGTAAGTGCATTAGGTCCTCCTCAGTTTCAGCGAGCAAGGTTGTGTCATCTGCATAACGCAGATTGTTGATAGATCATCCACCAATCCTAACGCCACTCCTCTCCTCATAGAGCCCCGCCTCTCGGATAATCTGCTCTGCATACAGGTTGAAAAGGTATGGAGACAAGACACATCGCTGACGTACACCCTCCCCAATTTTGAGCCACGCAGTGTTGCCCTGCTCTGTTCTGACGACTGCCTTTTGGTCCAAGCATAGGTTTTGCATTAGCACGTGCATTAGCACGATTAAATGTTCTGGGATTCACATTCTTCTCAGAGTCACCCACAGTTTGTTATGATCCACGCAGTCAAATGCCTTTGCATAATCAATGAAACACAGATAGACATTCTTCTGGTATTCTCTGCTTTCAGTTAAAATCCATCTACCATCAGCTACAATATCCCTAGTACCACGATCCCTTCTAAACCCAGCCTGGACTTCTGGCAGTTCTCTGCTGATGTACTGTTCCAGTCGTTTTTGGATAATCTTCAGTAGAATCTTGGAATGTGTGTGTATGTGCTTTTATATACATAATATCTAGAATGATATTGCCTAAAGATATTACAGCAGTGGCAATCTTCAAGTGGTGGAAATGCTAAGTTTTTATTACTTTTGTTATTATTTTCAATAATTTTGCTTTTTATTTCTAAAATGTGTACAACATACATGTTATTACATGTTAATAGAGATATTTAAAACACTAAACACCACGAATTTTCTGACAATTTATTAATGTAAAGGGCAAATCCAATAATAACAACAGTAATGATTTTTAAAACAGCAGTAATTAGCATTGATAAAGTGCGTACTCTCTGCTAAGCATTGTGATGTTTCATAGAAACACCATGTCAACCTATTTTCATTAAAACCATGTAAGTATGTACTGTTTTCAGCTGCATTTTATAGAGAAGAAATTAAAGCTCATGCAGGTTTACCAACTTGCTCAAGAACTCAGAAAATTATGGAAAATCAGAATTGAGTTCGTTACTGCCTGGATGTAAATAATTCTCTCTTAATTACTAAAATATAACCTATCTCCTATCATGACAAGACAGGGTTCAGCTTTGTTGTTTATAGGGTCACTATGAGTTCTTCTTAACTTGGAGGTATTGAATAACAACATCTTAAACCAATATCAGGATTCTGTTACTAACTGAATGATAAATTACTCTATTTTGCCTGATACAGAGCTTGTAGGTCCTTGAGCATAGGATATTGGGACAAAAGTTACTAAGTAATCATTAGCCCTGATGTTCAAAGAGCCTATAGTTCAGTGGAATTTTTATGTAGAACAAGAATTTGAATGTATTTATATTTTGACAAGGCAATTTTAGTGTATAGTAAGAAATAAATTGAGAACATTTTCTCCAGCACATGAATAGGGTAATAAATGCAGATAAAACATTTAACACCTTTTCCTAGAGATGTTTATATCAGTGCTGATAGAGACTTATTGAAGAATGGATGTGTAGAGAGAATTTTATTAATATTTTCAGTAAAGAGGAAAACGTATGAATGGAATTTTAGTTAAATACCTTCATAAATATGCATAAAATGCTTTAGATGATTTCAAATATTCCCTTCTGGTTGAAAAGAATTGTTCAAGGTAACATTTTTAAGTCACAGAATCACATATACTATATTTATGCATCTAATTTCAGAATCACATATACTATATGTATCCACTTAATTTCATATAAAGGTCACCGGGATTTACAAAATGATTAAAATAAATTGAGCAAAATATAAATATACAGAAGGGAAAAAAACCCCACTATGGTTAAGAACAACTCATGGTAGCTCTATTTTTTTTTAAAGGTCATGTTTTTTCAGTGAAGAGCTTTATGAATGTGACTGAAACTTGATCAAAGAAAACTTCAGAAATAACAGAGATGGAAAGTATTTGAAGAGTTTGACAGAACTACTCAGAAGATGTACTGCTTTGATTGCAGGTGTTTTAGATAGGTGAGGAATGTTTTTAGAAATTCTTGGACCTATTTTGAATCTTCAAGATTTGGAATGAAGAGGAAGAAAGAGACAAAAGTTTGTATTGAGGCTACTATGTGTTGAATGGTTCAAATAATAATCTCGCCCCATTGACATTTAAAAAATATTTATTATAATATAGCAAAAATAAGCTTTCAGATGAAATCCATAGGATTTTTTTTTGGTAATTGTAACATGGATTTACTGATGTTAATATTTTTCAAAAGATGGATAATTACAACATAGAAAACAGCTCATGTTCTCCCCAAAGAATATGGTATATTTAACAAAGAAAGGCTAAATGAAAACTTTAGCTATCAGGTGATATGTTAAATCAACCAAATATTTGTTTGTCTCCTTACTTGACAGAGACTTTCATCCTCAGACTGAGACAATTAATCAAAAAGTTATTAACATCAATGCCACAAAATAAACATTTCCAAATATTTGCTATCTTAAAGTAGGTCTGTGGTCTGGGAGAAGTAATGGTGATAGTAAATTAACTCATTTCTTACACATGGAGGTAGCCCTCTAGACATCAATCCTGTCCTCAGCCATCACTTACAGGAAACAGATATTAGAATATATCCATTATATTCTACCTTTATCTTCAGACTAGTAAATTAGATATATTTTTCTACCTGCTTGTGAGATGACGCCCGCCCTCAGGCAGCCTGCGTTTGAGATGACGCACAGGAGATGGCGCCCCCTTAGGCTGCCCATGTGTGCAGGAGATGATGTGCTGGAGATGGTGTGCCCCGCCAGCCTGCCCGCACAGGGGATGCGCCCTGCCGCCTGCAGGTTTGAGTTTCCTTGGATGACCAAAGAAGATGATCACCAATACAAGGGATTGTTGAAAGTCACTGTGAGTTGTCTACTTGATGAAACTTAACAGTGGCAACATGTCCAATAGGACCGACATCCTAAATGCACCACATATTTTGATCTGTTGAATGCTTCTGCCAAAAGCTGTTTAGACTTGGGGGGAGCCTGTTCACAATTCTCAGGTTCCCTTTGCCATTTATCAAGGGGGAGGGCAGTGACACCTACTTCAAATTATAGTACGACCACTTAAGGGGATGATAAAAGTGGAGGTGCCGGAATTAGAGACGCTGTCCCTGGCCACATAGTCCTCGGTCAGGCAAGGGGAACAGATTGGGGTGGGGCCAATTAGAGGGGGAGTGTACCAGTCAGCTCATGGGGGGTGTTGCACTGCTCAGGATGGCTGTCTTCGGCCCCCAGCCTGGGGCGAGCCTTCACGGTCCTCTGCCCAGGGCTGGCTGTCTTTGGCCCTCAACTCAGGGCAAGCCGTCATGGCCCTCAGGGTGAGCTCCTCAGTCCCCAGATTGTGCCATCTGACCCCTGGGTGGGGGAAAAATTGCTTAGGTTATCCAAAGAATTTTATCTAGGCTACTTTTGACTACCCTCTTCCCCAGTAAACCTGAAAGCAACACCCCCCAAACCCCTATATTTGTAACTCACAAGTTTGTTCTCTCTAGGTTTGCTCCCTTTCCTATAGGTAACCTTAACTCTGAGTTTTACTTCAGACTTGACCCTGAACCCAGTGCCAGTGACAAAAAGGAAATACAACTGCCAGTTAAGGAAGCAAAGGAGGATGGAGCCTCTGGGTTCAACCAGCCATCCCCACTGGACCCACCTGGGAAAACACTTTGCAGTCCAGAGGGGAGCAAATGACCGGAAAATATCTTCTAACAGAACAAGAAGGCAAGCAGCCTTAACCCAAGATCACCAGTAAGGTGATAAAGCGTCCTCCCTTACCCCCTTTACATCTACATCCCTGTTCAGCATGAAGAAGCCAGAGAGTTTGCATCCAGTTCCCAAATCAATAAGACAGTTGGTTTAAAAACAATTGGAAAATGCTTATCATTCCCCTGTAGCATCTGGTCCCAACTGAATCCTTTTCATTTCCTTCACCTGCTCCCCCCATCAACCAATTTCTGCAGCTCTACAACTGCATCCCTGCCCATCCTCACCCTTCTGTCCCCACCCCTCACCTCCTTGTAACCCAATATGTTTTTCCCAATAAAAAAAATTTTAAAAAATTAAGTATCTTTTTAATGATATTCTCTATTCTGTAGAAAATCCTGCTAAAATAAATCATCGTCATTCCCTACTGTTCAAAAATCCTTCAAAATAATCTTTCCACCCTGACAGCCAAAACACTTCTACAAACAAATCCAAAGCTTTAGTTTGTTTTATATCACCGAGATATCCTGTGGTAAAATCTGGACTGTTAGTAGAGTGTGAAGATGTAGACTCTGACATTTTCTAGATTCAGAATCTGACTCCAATCTGTTTACTTGCTCTGGGATATTGGTCAGGTTCGTGACTCTTTTCTTCACTCTTTTTCTCATCTAATAGATTGAGATAATAATAACAACACTTAATTTTTTAAAAGGTGTTTTTCAGGATTAAATTGGTTCGAAGTACTGAGGATACTGAGGACTGAGGACACATACTGATGTCCAGTATGTATACTTACGGTATTGTAGAGATTTCAAAATTACTTTATTAAACATTGACTTTGACTCTTGCCCTTTGTGTAGGTGTGATTATGCTAATAATGTGAATAAGGTGGATAGCAACTTTCTGGTGGGAACATGCAAGCAAGTGTTGTAAGCAACTGATGAGGTGATTAACCTGTCTTGCTATTCTTACAATCTAAAATTGAGCAAGTTGAGGAATAAAAGATGGGCTTCTCCCTGCCAGCAAGAATGAAGACACAGAGAGTTCAACATCTGTCCATTGGATATGAGATTCCTTAGTCAAACCAGCATGTACACAAGAGTAACAGCAACAGTTGCAGTAGAAGTAGGAGTAGCAGCAGCAACAGCAACCAATGGACATTGTAAAATAGAGCTGCCTGGGGATTGCTGCCCCATAGACTGAGAGCCAGTGCTGAGTTTCTTTGCTGATACTTTCTGGAAATACTGAAAGATACAATAATTGGCAGGACTAAGAGTACTTTTCAACACTAACCTGGACCCAAAAGGCTAAGGTCAGAGAGCCTGTGAGTACACCTGAGAAGCTGTCCGGAGTGAAAAATTATGTCTTTCACCTGAATTGTAACCTGATAATTTAGCTCATAAAGCCATAATTTTAAGTACTGCCTGTGAATTCTGTATGGCCAATTTCAATGGATTAGTAGACCTGGTCATAGAGGAGTTAGAGCTCTGGGAAAACAATAACTTTGAATTGATAGAAGTAGATGTGAGGCATGTCTGATCTCATGGGAGTGACTTTAATAATGTTGGTGCTGAGGTTGAGGATTCTTCCTTGTTGTGGAGGTAGTGGATGTCATATACCACTGTTCTCATGTCTGACATACTGCTTTTACAGTTCCCCAAACACTGATACTTGTTTCACTTTATGTAGAGAGCTGTATTGCTTACTCAAGGGCTGGCTGCACATTTCCAACAATTTTAATCCACCAAATGGCCTCAATGACAAGCTGGGTAGTCTTCAGTCTTTGTGATTTATAGACTCAGAATCATGATGGACAGTTATTATGAATATCTAACAAATAATTATACTTTGTTTTGAAGTTTTCCAGTTTAATTAATTTGCTGTGAATGATGTAATTCAATTTGATTTAATATTTATATTACCTTTGGAATATATGAGAAGAAATCAGATAATTCATGATGCTATATTTTATGAAAAATATGGCATTGGGATTGGAAGAAGATTCATCATTAACCTGCGCTACACAGATTAACCCAATTTTACTTCCCCAAACTGAAGAGGTACTGAAGCATTCGCTGCAGAAGGTCAAGAGCTATGGTCTTTAATATGTATTGAAACTCCACACCACGTAAACAAAGTTTCTCACCACTGGGTTTAATTGGTGGCATCTTGCTAAATGGAGAAGAGATAAAGGTTGTTAACAATTTCATCTTGATTGAATCCAATATCTTGGTATCAGCAGTCAGGAAATCAAAAGACAAGTTGCACTGGAAAAGTCTATTGCCAGGGACCTCTCCAGAGTGCTAAAAAGCAATGCTGTCAGTCTAGAGATTAAGATTTGCCTGATCTGGGCTATGGTCTTCTCAATTACTTGTTATCCTTTGGAGAACTGGACTAAGACTAAGGATAATAGGAGAACTGATGCCTTTGAGTTGTGATGCTGGAGAAGAGTACTGAATATAGACTGCCAAGAGAACTGACAGGTCTGTTCTGGATAGAGTGAAACCAGGTTGCCCCTCGGAGGCAAGGATTTTGAAGCTCTGTCTCACATATTTTGGGCATGTTGCCAGAAGAGACCAGTTTTGGAGAAGGACACAATGCCTGAAAAGGTGGAAGGACAGCACAGGAGAGGCAGACACTGGATGAGATGGACTGACACAGTAACTGGGGTAATGAGGTTAGGTGTGTCAGAGACAGTGAGAATGCATCAAGTTAGGGCAAGGTTTAGTGCTACTATAGAGTCACTATGAGTCATAGTTGATTCAATGACACATTACAACAACATGAGAGAGGGAGCAAGAGAGAGGGAGACTATATTTGAACACATATATAGAATTAGTGTTTTCTAACATAAATATATTTAAATGAAAAACTATAAGCAAATGTATAGTATATCTGAAAAAATATTCCTTTTGTCAAAAATATTAGTAAATGCATAGAACCTTGATAATAAAATATTACTATGACAATAATAAATAATCAAGGTTATATTTTCACTGAGTCACTTTATTATAAGCTTTCTGAAATGATATAGACTCCAATTACAAAATGTCAAAAATTTCTTTTACTGAATGCAGAGAACGTGCCCCAAAACATATTCTTAAAAAATCATTGGTTCTTAAAAAATAGATATCTGATCTTGGTTATGTGGATTATATGTTCTATTTGGAATCTGAATAATTGCTCATTTATTGTACAGGTACATAATTTTAATATATTTTTATATATTAACTTACCACAATGTCTGTATACTTTATAACTTCACTATATTTTAAATTTTTGTTAGGTTTTTGGCTTTGTACTTTTTAAAAAAATTTGTGCATTGTCTCAGAACATGAAAAGTAGTATAGATTTTTTATAAACAAAGGTGTAGAAGAATTTTTGAACTAGACTATTCTACACGAATCATTTGCAAAGAAGACTGCTCTATGTAACTCAGTTATCATATACTATCTCACTTTCTTTACCATTGATTCAGAATGAACTCATACATGCTTTTCTACTGGGTGTCTGAGTCTGTATATTCCACAAGAGGAGATTCTGTATCACCAACTTTCCCCCTCAAACCAACTGGTTTGAACCACCAGGGAAGTGACACCTTTACCTTAGCAGCACAACCCCCTACAGGCTACATCAGTAGGGTATACGATCTGTGATCATATAAAGAGGCAACATAACTGGGATGTTAAGGAATAGTTAATACCTTTCATTAATAATGTCAAGTTGTCTTTAACTGTTAGGATTAGTTAAAAATTAAAATCTTCCAAAACCTTTCCCTTCATTAGTCCAATCTACATAAATCACATTTAATGTGACTAGATGGGTCAAAAGATTATTATGGTGACATTATGATATTCTATGATGGTGAGATAAAGTGACATAAGCCACAGGATCTGCTGATAAACAAAAGGTTATGAGTTCAAATCTACTAGCAATGTTATGAAAGATGGGCTATCACCTAAGACTGAAAATCCAAATAAGGCTCACAGTTAGTATTATTATTATTTCCATTCCAAAAAAGGTGACTCAACAGTGTAGAAATTATCAAACATTATCACTGATATTACACACAAACAAAATCCTGCTTGAAGATTATAAAAAAATTGACTGGAATGATATATAAACAAAGAAGTACCAAAAATACAAAGTGGGTTTGAAGAGGTTGTGACAATAAAGGTATTATCGCCTATGTCAGATGGATCTTGGTCAAAAGCAAAGAGTACCAGAGGAATGTCTGATTATGCAAAGACATTTGACCATGTGAATCACAAGAAATTGTGGCTATTCTTGAGGGTAATGTGAATCCCAGGATACTTGATTGTGCTCACCTGAAACCCCTACTCAGACCAGAAAGCAATCCTCAGAACAGAGCAAGGAAACACTTCATGGTTCAAAATAGGACAAGAGCACATCAGAGATGTGTCCTGTCTGCATATTTTTTAATCTATATGTGGAACAGATCATTCGTAAGGCTGGCCTTTATGAGGAGGAAAGTAGCATCAGGACTGAGGGAAGACTAATCAATAAGCTGCATCATGAAGATTACAAAATCTTGCTTGCTGAAACTGAGGAGGACCAGAACCACTTTCTGCAGAAAATCAAGGGCTCTAGTTTTCAATACGGATTGAAGCTTAACATCAAAAAGACAAAGATTCTTACTACTGGGCTAATTGGCAGCACCATCATAGATTGAGAAGAGGTTGAAATGGTAAGCAATTTCAATTTGCTTGGATCCACAATCAACACTGTTGGCACAGGAGTTAGCAAATCCAAAGACTAATTGAACTGGGAAAATCTGCTGTCAGGGATCTCTCCAGAGTACTGAGAAGCAACAGTGTCAGTCTAGAGACTAAAGTGTGCCTGATTAGGGCCCTGGTCTTCGCAATTACCTGCTGTGTATGAGAAAACTGAACAGTGACAAAGGATGACTGAAGAAAAATTGATGCCTTTGAGTTGTGGTGCTGGAGAATATTGACTGGGGTATTGATGGTAGGTTTGCTGGAGTTAGTGAGACTGACTCAGAACAGAACATGCTTCAGAGCTGTTGTATGTTGAGTTGCTGTGAGTCACAGGTGACTTGAAGCTGCATGACAACAATAACAATTTTTGGGAAGGAACACCATACTTAAAAGAGAATAGGGCCATGAAGGAGAGGAAGAACCCCAGCCAACAGTAGTAACACAGTAACTGCCACCATAGGTGAGCTCTAATATGTCAAGAAATGTGAAGATGTCCCAGGATAGGACAGGGCTCAGATATGTTCTTCATAGAATCGCTTTGAGTTGCACTCAACTTGACGGCACTTAACAACAACATATATATACACATACATACATATATACACACTAGTGTATATATATTATGTGAATATATGATGTATAAATACATAATGTATATACATAATATATAATGTATATATAGCCACATTTATGCATCTATAATATAGTTTTTATATTTATGGAGTTATACTGCCAATTCAAAGGCAATTGTTTCAAATTCACCAATAGCTCCATGGGAACAAGATGATAAATCTCCTGTGTGATTTACAGCTTCAGAAAACCCACTGGAATGTGACGTTTGAATTGGTTCTGACTTGACAGTACATAGCAACAGCAAAGATATTTATATATTCAAAACCAAACTCACTGTGGTTCATCTTTGAGTCAGAACTGATCTATAAGTAACCATTCAGATAGTTTTCTGGGAGTGCATATAGTAAGGGAGGATATTGCCCATTTTCATCATTGGAGTCACTAATGGATTAGAATTGGCAGCAAGGCTCAACTTGTGAATTAGCAGTGGAACTTCCTATATGGTCAGAGTTTTATCTCTTTAAAACAACTATCCTTGCCTTCAAGAAGCACTCTGGCTGCACTTTTTTGAAGATATCCCTGTTTTTTCTTTTGTCAAGCCATTGGATATTCAATTCTCCTCTCCAACACCACAACTCAAAACATCAATTCTTCTTCTGTCATCCTTCTTCATTGCCCATCTCTCAGACATGTAACAAATTATTGAAAGACCTTAGCCTGAATCAAGCACACCTTAATCTTCAAACTGACAGCATTGCTCCTAAGTAATTTAAAGAGTTCCCTGATTGCAATATGTCTCCTGATCTCCTGGTACCAAGGGTGTTGATTGTGGGTCTGAGTAAAATGAAATAGTTAACAATTTCAACCTTTTCTCCATCTATACTGATGTCACTTTTTAGTCCAGTGGTGTGGATTTTTTTAAATAAGTTGAATGATTTTCAACTGATTGAATAGATACAGATAAAGAATATAACACTGGTGTATATAATTTCTAATATTAATCATGTAGTGTTCCCTTATTTTGTTTGGACAACAGCTTCTTGGTCTAGGTACAGATTTTGCATGAGCAGAATTAAACGTTTGAGATTTCCTTTCTTTTACTATTATCCATAATTTGTTAGGGAACTCTGGTGACGCAATGAGACAAGGTTCTAATCCACCATATGCTCTGTGGGAGAAAGATGGGCGGTTTTCTCCCATGTGATTTACGGCTTCTGAACACCCTCTGAAGGGTCACCTATGAGTCAGTCCCAAATTGTTGTTGTTGTTGTTAAGTGCTGATGAGTCAAGCATAACTCATGGTGACCCTATGAACAGAAGACCTAAACCCTGTTCTAAAATTATCATAGTTACTCTAGGTTCATAGGGTTTCCAGAGGCATGAGAGCATGTGTTTAAATGTTAGTGGTATGTTGTTGTTGTTACGTGTCATTGAGTCACATAGAGACTCTATATACAACAGCCCTAAACCCTGCTCTACCCTGTGCCAATCACACTGCCTCCGGCACACCCATCCCGATTACCCCGGTCACTGAATCAATTAAGGTTAGCCACAATTTTTTGTGATCCACACAGTCAAAAGCCTTTGCCTAGTCAATGAAAGACAGATAGACATTCCCTCTGGTATCTGTTTTCTGCCAAGATCCATCTGACATAGGTGATAATGTCTCTAGTGCCATGACATTTTTAACAAATAGAAACTTCTATATGTTGAAGCCATTCACTTGTGTTGTCAATGATATAACAGCATTAGATAAATAAAACAAACAGTAAGTCTGTTAATTTACCTTTAAAGTTATGTAAAATCAATGCCTATGGTTCCTGCTACACTTGGATTATACACTTGCTGAGGTTGGGCTAGACTGAGGGGTTAAATCAAGCTTATACAAAGATGCTGAAGAAAAGATAAGAATTTGTTACTACAAGAAACTAGGATGATCTACAACAGTCTCTCTTGTATTAACTAGGATAAACATAAATCCATTTATTTACCAATGAGATCATGAAGAAACTTGGAACCTAGGCTGACAAAGGAGGCGATATGGTGTCATTAATTCTAGAGAGGAAACTGACAATTTGCAATTTTGGAATGCTTGTTAACAAACCCTAAAGACTTTTTAATGCTTT
>NW_006399845.1:3353402-3356727 GCF_000299155.1 Elephantulus edwardii | reverse complement strand
TAAGTTCCTCCTTAAAGGCTAGGATTTTGAAGCTCCATCTCACATACTTTGGGCATGTGGCCAAGAGGAACCTGTCCTTGGAGAAGTACATCATACTCAGAAGGGTGGATGGACAGCATAGGAGAAGATGACCATGGTTGAAATGGATTGACACAGTGACTGGGTAAATGTGAGTAGATGTGTTGGAGTCAGTAAGATTGGCTCAGGATAGTGCTGGTTTCAGAATTTTTTTTTTTAATTGATATGCTCACAAAGTTCATGTACATTAGTTTTCACGCTATTCTTCATTCATGTTGCGTTTCACACAATAAATCCCATGCATTATGTTTTATAAAGTCAAGCCTGATTAGACATTACCCATAATTACCCAACCATTTCTGTTCCCCACTAGATTGTTCCCATTTCCACAACACTGTGGTTTGCTCCTACCCATTACACCCCTCTGCTCCCACTCTACCCTCTCATGGGTCCCCATACATGTTTTACTAGTTATACTTTTAAAAAAAAATAATAGTGGCCTTATTTGCCCTTATGAGACTGAGTTAGTTTACTCAGCATAATGTTGTCTTGTCTTTCCTAAGTTATGTAGCATTTTTCAAAATCATGTTCCTGAGTGTTGTATAGTATTCCATTATGCGAACATACCACAATTTCTCAACCAGGGTCTTTTTCTTTCTAAAGAAACTCATTAATTTCCCTTTTGATCTCCTTGAAAAAGGAATTTGGTATCTGTATTGAGATTGTGTTGAACACATAGATTGCTTTAGGTAGGATTGTCATTTTATACAATATTGAGTCTTCATATCCATGAACAGGGAATATTTTACCATTTATTTAGGTTTTATTGTGTCTTGAAGAAATCTTCTGTAGTTTTCTTTATGCAGGTATTTTGTGTATCTAGTTAGCTTCACTCCCAAGTATCTCAATTCGTGATTGGCTATTGTAAATTGTATTGTTTTCTTAGTTTCCTTATCTGAGTTGTCTTTGTTACTGTAGAGAAATCGCACTGATTTCACATTCCCACCAACAGTGAATAACTGTTCCAATTTCTTCACAACTTTGTCAGTATTTTTTGTTTGCTACTCTGTTGAACTTTGGTATTGTTACTGGGGTAAGATGATATCTTAGAATTGTTTTGATATGCATCTCTCTTAGACCTAGGGATTTTGAACATTTATTTCTGTGTTTACCAATCTGAATGTCGTCTTCAATTAATTGTTCATATTGTGTGTCCATTTTGTGATTCGGCTATATACCTTTACCTTGTTGGGGTGCTGTATTATTCTATACATTTTCTATTTATCAGACATGTCATCACCAAATACTTTTCCACCACTCTGTGGCTTTTCTTATTATCCTGGTGAAGTTTTTTAATGTGCATAGGGATTTGATTCTTAGAAGGTTCCATTCATCTATTTTATTCTTTCCTGATTGTAGGTTTTCCGGGATGTTTGGCATACTCTTCTGTTCCTATTGTGAATTAGGGCTTCTAGAGTTCTTCAAAATTTTCTCTGATGAAGTTTACAATACTTGGTTTCAGTCCTAGATCCTTTATCTACTTTGAGTTGGTTTTTGTGTATGGTGTGAGGTGTGGGGCTCACTTGAGTTTTCTACAGATATTTTTCCAATTTTGCCAACACCATTTGTTAGAGACTTTTGTTTCCCCACTTAACTGATAATCATGTCTTGGTCAAAAATTAATTTACCATAGCTTGATTAACTCATATCTGGGTTCTTAATTCTACTCTATTAATTAACAGTGTGTTTGCCACTGTACCACTATGATACTGTCTTATCTAACATGGCTGTGTGGTAGGATTTGAGATTAAAAAAGTGAGATGCCTCCAACCTTGTTTCTCTTTTTCAGGAGTGCTTTGCTTATTTGTGATCTCTCTCAATTCCAGATGAAATTGGATATTGCATTTTACATATTGAAGAATGGAATTGGTATTTGTATTGGGATTGAATTGAATTTATAGATTACCTTTGGTTGAACTGCATTTTACAATATTGATTCTTCCTATCCATGAGCATGGTATAGTTTTCCATTTCTCCAAGTCTCTTTTTATACCTTGTAGTAAGGGTTTGTAATTTTCTTTGAATAGGTCTTTTATGCTTTTAGTTAGATTTACATTCAGGTATTTAATCTTGTGATTATCAATTGTGATAGGTATTGGGTTTTTTAGCTCCATTTCTGTATCCTAGTTACTGCCATAGAGAAATCCAATTGATTTTTGTATGTTGCTCTTGTATCCTGCCACTTTGCTGCATTGGTCTTTTATGTCCTGTAGTTTTCTTACTGAGTCTTTAGAGTTTTCCAATTATACTATCATAACATATGCACATAGAGTTAATTTTACCTCCTCTGGCAATTTGGATATGTCTTATTTCTTTCCCTTGTCTTATTGCTATTGCTAAGACTTCCAATAAAATATTAAACATGTGAGGTGATATTGGGCATCTGTGCCTATTTCCTGTTTTGAAAGGGAATGTCTTTAAACTTTCTCCATTGAGAACAATGTTTGCTCTTGGTTTTGCATATATACTTTTTACTATGTTGAGGAAATTCCCCTCTATTCCTGTTTTGTTAAGCATTTTAATCAGAAAAGAGATTTTGTCAATTGATAGGATCATGTGTTTTTGTTCTTTGCTTTATTTTTTTTTCCTCTCTATTAGTTTATTTACAAAATTCAAATACAAATTTGAACAAATTCTTCCAATTTCTCTAAGGCTCCCACCCATAAAATTGTACAACCCAGTGATTAATCACCCCTTCCCCCTGCGCATCCATATCCCTCTGCTTTCAGTGTCTCCCATCCCTCCTGGATCCTTATACTCATTCTACAATAATGCTTCATACAATATTTATCCTTGTGGGATTGAGTTAGTTCACTCAGCATAATGGTCTCTAGTCCCTCCCAAGTTAGGTAATAATTTACAAAGTCATTGCTCATGCATGCTGCATAGTATTCCATTGTACGAATGTACCGCAATTTTTCAATTCATTCATTTGTAGTTGAATACACTACAGATCCAACTACTTACTATGCATCAGAGAGCCGGACAATAACTAAGGATGATAGAAGAATGATGCCTTTGAGTTGTGGTGCTGGTGAAGAGTCTTGAACATAACATGGACTGTCAAGAAAACAAATAGGTCTCTCATGGAGAGGATAAAATCTTCTTGGAGACTAGGATTTAAAAGTTCCATATCACATACTTTGGGCACATGGCCAAGAGGAACGGGCCCTTGGAGAAGGATATCATGCTTGGAAGGGTGGAAGGACAGTGTAGGATAGGAAAACTCCAGATGAGATAGAGTGAT
>NW_006399845.1:3326713-3350151 GCF_000299155.1 Elephantulus edwardii | reverse complement strand
CATCTGCATAACGTAGATTGTTGAAAAATCGTCCACCAATCTTGACCCCACATTTCTCCTCATAGAGTCCAGCCTCCCGGATAATCTGTTCTGCACATAGGTTTAAAAGGTATGGAGATAGGATGCATCCCTGGCGTACTTACTGCCATTTAAGGTTAAAGAAGGCAAGCCCAACTGTTGGCCAAAGAATTATCCCATATGACAAAGCTATTCCACCACTTGGAATATACTGAAAAAAATGAAAACTGATGCACAGAGATTTGTACACCAGTATTCATAGCAGCATTATTCACCATCACAAGAAACAGTGCAAATGTGCAACCACAAATGAATGGATTGAGAAATTACGGTACATTCAAACAATGAAATACTATGCAGCATGCAGGAGCAATGACTGTAAATTATTACCTAACTTGGGAGGGACTGGAGAGTACTGGAAAACAATGTATTCTAATTTTGTAAATAAATGAGTAGAAATTTTTTTCAAAATAAATCTTTCTCCAAGAGAAAAATTAAACCCAAGAAGCCAGTCAGGCTTGCCTGGGTGTAACAGCCTCTATTCTGGCATCACGAACCACAGCTTCCAGTCTTTTCAGCAGCCTGGAACTATAGTATATCTGTGCAAAGTCAGTGGAAATACTATGACCTGCTTGAGCACCATCTCTCTTTGTTACATTCAAAGAGTGTCCCCAGGTACAGAGTTAGGGGAAAAACAATAACTAGTAACAAATTTCTTTTCTTGGAAGGATTATAGTTAAGTACTGCCTGTTATCCAATGCCAGAAATTAATGAATATATTTTTATTTTTTTACCTGATTTAGATATTTACTGGGAGCTTTGATGGCATAGTCCCTAGGAAATTGTTCTGCTACTCAAAGACAGTACCTCACTGGTGGTTCAGATCCATAGCTCTACAAGAGAAAAACTGAAAACCTCCTTCTGTGTTGTTACAGCCTCAGAAACTCATGGCGCGTGGGGGGGACCTATGAATAAATTCCAATTCAACAGCAAAGTTTTGAGTTGAGTGTAATGTCATATGCATGTATTATATTATCAAA
This sequence comes from Elephantulus edwardii, assembly GCF_000299155.1. Classification (NCBI taxonomy): domain Eukaryota; kingdom Metazoa; phylum Chordata; class Mammalia; order Macroscelidea; family Macroscelididae; genus Elephantulus; species Elephantulus edwardii. The sequence continues at coordinate 3,349,093 of NW_006399845.1, read as the reverse complement.
ATAAGCATTTATAGGTAGATACAGACAAATGAATTGATAAAGGCTAGGCTTTTGTTGATCATTCATGAGAGTGTCTCATGAATCAACTAGTATAATTCTTCCAATTCTTTCTTCATAGTTATCTGACAATTTAAATATCTTTGCAAAATGGACCACTGAGATTGGTGGTTTTTTGTTTGTGTTTCCTTCTAATCTGAAAAAAAAAATGAAAAACAACTATGACATATCATTTCACCCCAGTAAGAATAGCAAAATTTAAGAGAACAGCAAACAACAAATGCAGGCAAAGCTGTGGAGAAACTGGAGCCCTTATTCCCTGTTGGTGGAAATATAAAATGGTGCAACCACTGTGGAAGGCAGTATGGCACTTTCTCAAAAAGTTGGAAATAGAAATACCGTTTGACCAGCAATCCCACTACTGGGAATATACTCTAAAGAAACCATAACTGCAACCCAAGCAGATATATGCACACCCATGTTTATTTCTGCTTTGTTCACAACAGCAAATAGTTGGAAATAATACAAATGCCCATCAACAAATGAATGGATGGAGAAGCTGTGATATAGTCACACCATGGAATACTATGCTGCATAGAAGAACAAAAAACTCATAAAATACACAAAATGGGTGACCCTGGAGGACATTATGCTGAGTCAAAAAATATCTCAGTCACAAAAGGACAAATATTGCATCATGCCACTGTTGTAAAGTGGAACTAATATTGGAGTTGGGGAGAAACTAAGAAAAAAAGGGGATTAATAATGTATACTGCATTGAAACGGATGAGGGACAGAACTGTTTAAAAGGAATGTATGATTAGGTTTTATTTTCATAACAAGAGTCCAGAATGAGAGCTGCATAATGGAGTGGACTGGGGTGGGGAGGATTGTATAACAATGAAATCTTTTTTTTTCCAAAGAGAAAAGTGAACTGGGGTGGGAGGGATGGGTAGGGAAGAGAATGTACAATAATAAATAAATGGAAGTCCAAAGTCCCTATAAACTTTCATTAAAATTTCAACAAAAATAATAAAGTTAGCAATAAAATCAAGCATATAGAATCTCCTTTGTGGAAAGCTCAATTTACCTTCTTTGAAGGCCATTGAAGTCTTTTCTTAATAACAAGAAATTCTTGTATTCTTTCATAAATCCCAACACTGCAAAACATCATTTCGTATGATTCAAAGTCCTTTCAGGTAAGTATAGCATTCAGGCACTAAGTTTTATATTTGTCCAGGACAAGACACTGTAACAGCCCCAGACTATAAAAATCCCAATTACCAATAAACATGAATTAAGTAAATAAAATGTAAGACATTCCTACAATGAAATACATAGAGCAATTTAAAAATTAACTATTAAACAAAACAACCTAGATGAATCCTATACACGTAATATTGATAAAGAAGTAAGACAAAACATAATACATACTGTTTAATTTTTCTTATAGTTTTACTGTATTCTCCTAAACTAAAGGCAACATTTCTCTGGGTTTTAAATCTACCAAAGATCCCAAAGGAGGAAACAGATAATCTGTGCAATATACAGCTTGTGGAAAAACCTGCTGGAAGGTCCGTTATGACTTGGTTCTCACTTGACTGTGATAGTGAATTATCAAGTAATGTTACTAACTTCAACAGACAGAGCAGGAGGGGAAGACCCTCTATGAGGTGGATTGTTTCAGTGACTGGAGTAATCAGGGTGAGTGTGTCAGAGGCACAGGACAGAGCAGGGTTTAGGCCTGTTGTACATAGGGTCACTATGAGTCACAAGCGACTCGACGGCACATAACAGCAACAACAACAACTGCTGTTAGGTTGATTTTGACTTACAGAAACTTTATGTGACAAGAAAAAGTACCTCACAGACTTATAGTTAACCCTCAAGTGAATTTTCAGTCTGTAAATTGCATGAGAGGAGATTGCTCATCTTTTGCTCAGGGACAGCTGATAAATTCGAACCATGTACCTTATGTGAGTCAACAGCCACATTTCTTTTTCTCCAGTGAAGCAGCTAATGATTTTAACCCTCTGAGTTCTCAGTAACAGCCCAGCACTTTAATGACTGTGTCACTGGGGATAGTTAAGTAAGAAAATCACTCACATTCACTGGCACTGAGTCCCTTTCAACTCATTATGGCCTTTTCTTGGATTTCTAAGACTGTGAATGGGAAGAGATTCTGATCAGCTGTAAAGGTGAGGCTTTTGATTAGCCCCGCAACATGCTCCACCAGAGCTTATGTTTTCTTCCCTTACCATAATCCGGCTTATTGAAATTATAGCATGGTATTAATGTGATGCAAAACTTATTCATAATCTTTCCTCATTAAGACCACTTGTATGTAAGTGGATGAAGCACTTCTTTAAGACAGATATGTGAGAGAAGACTTTACAAAGGCCCCTTACACAGTCAGCCAGTTGGAGATATTCTTTTTGACTTACTTGTCCTCTTTTTTGAGCTAACATGTGCAGAGCAAAATAAATGAGCACAAACTTTTTCATGCTCCAAAGTGATTTATCACAGGACAGAAACCTCAAGTTGACAAATCTTTAGCTGTCACTCAATGTGTCTGCTTTCTTTGTAGATGACATTCCATTATACTCATGCACAACAAATCATCCTGTCAGGAAGTATATTGAAGCCAAATAATGATTTTCTCTAATTTTATCCATAATGGAAAAAAAACCAAAAACCCCAAAATAACCCTGGTTGGTATGTGTTCTCTTGTCTTATATAGTATTATGCAAGAATCTTCTCCAGGAAAAATTAAGGTAAGTTGCATTTATCCCATAAAACATGAGACTCAAAAGTATTTTAGGTTTAATTTATACTGATATAGTGCTTACAACACTTTATATATAAGTTTGGACTTTATCAGCTGTTAATTATAACTCTTAAGAGAAGAAGAGATTTAATATAGGAATTTGGGCTCACTTGAATGTGGAAAGGCCCGGAGTGGTGAAGACATGAATGAACACAGCTGGCCAACTGAAGAGAATTGGTCAGTACAACTACTGAAGTACAAGTCTGTGGAAGAAATCCATCAGTCACAAAGATGATAGAATACTGTCATGCTCACAAAAGTAGAGCAAGTGAAGAGCTCTGGGAGCTTACAATTTCTGACATCATAGCCTTCTAAAGAGCAATATCTTTATGTCCGTTTTCTACCTGATACACACAGATTTCTTTCGCTGGGAAATTCTGAAAAAAGGGATTTCTGAAAAAAAAATTTGCAATTCTAGAAGGAGCTGGTGTAAGTTTTACCCCTTTCTTCTGTTGTTAGGTGTCTTCAAACCATGATCTTATAAACAGTATACTCATAGTATTCCCATGAACAACAAATCTCACCTTTGTCCTAGCTTGTACCAACCACCCTCATAATGTTTGACAAACCTGAATCCACTAGTACAGTCACTGTGTCAAATTTACATGCACAAATAAGTCTTTTCTTCCTTTCCTGTATATATGATGAATTTTTGCTTCGTTCATGTGTGAATTTCTTGATGTAATCCTATTTAAATTAAAAAAAATCCACACAAAAGTCCTTACTATTTTACCAAAAAAGAAAAATCTTACTACACATTAAAGATTGTAATTGTCAAAACCTTCCTTTTACTTGGATCCATAATCAACACTGATGGAAGTAGCAGTCAAAACATCAAAAGGTATATTGTTGTTGTTGTTTGGTGCCGTCGAGTTGTAGATGACTCATAGCGACTCTAAGAACAAACAGCCTGAGCACTGTTCATACAGAGTTTCCAGAGGCAAGCCATTTCGGAAGTGGATGCCGCTTCTGCTTTCAGGCTTGATTTAGTCGGGAAGCTCCAGCCAACACTGTCCACCGTGGGTACCCATTACTATGATTGGCACACCAGTGTCACAGTCTTTGGCATCACGGCAACCACGAGTTACCTCTGTACAGCAACACAAAGACCAGTGCTATACCACCCAGAAAAGCACTCGACTCCAAAAGCTTGCCACAATTCCTGCGCTCACGTCACCATGCCCCGTCTGGCAAGGAGAGAATAGGTATATTACAGTGGGAAAATATAATACCAAGGAGCTCCATAAAGTCCTAAAGAGCAATGATATCAATTTGAAGACTAAAGTGTAATTGACCCAATCCACGTTATTTTCATTTGCTTCATGTGCATAAAGTAATTCCTAATAGGAACCTCTTATGTCCTAGTGGACAAAGTAATTGCACTTCCAATTCAAAGGCAGGCAGGTAATTGGAAACTATCAGTCATTCCAAGAAAGAAAAAGCCTCTGAAACTTGCTGGAGGGTCAGCTATGAAGAATTGGTACTGACTTGATGGCAGAGTGTGTGAATGTGTGTGAGTGTGTGTGTGTGTGTGTGTGTGTGTGAGAGAGAGAGAGAGAGAGAGAGAAAGAAACGGAATCATCTACTTGTGGAAGTTATGCCATAAATAAGGAAGACCAAAGAAGAATTGAGGTCTTTTTTAAAAAATTATTTTATTTTATTATTTTTGTGTGTATACCATCAAATTAGATCTGACTGATACAGGAGGAGATTGTCCCTCCTTCTCCAGCAGAGCATCTGGTAGATTTGAACCACGTGCCTCAGGTATTGCAGTGCAACTTCCTGCCTGTAGGCCACCAGAGCTCCCTGAGTTGAGGTCTTTAAACTGTGGTGTTGGCAAAGAAACAACAATTAAGTCTTGAAAGTAAAACCAGGTTGCTCCTAAAGGCAAAGATGGTGGTGAGACTTTATCTCATATGCTCTGGAGATGTTATCAGCAGAAGCCAGTCCCTGAAGAAGTATATCATGTTTGGTAGAGTCAGTGAAGAAGAGAAAAACTGTCAAAGAGATTGATAAACAAAATGGCTGCAACAGTTAGATCTAGCAGGGATTGTGAAAATGGTACAAGACCAGGCAATATCTCCTGTTAAATATAGAAGCACTATGTTTGAAACTGAAGAGATGGTACATAACAACAATAACAGATAAAGATTTTTTTTAAAAAAATCAATCATGGTCAGTCTATCAGTTAAAAATAGGGCTCTTAATCACTTAATTCTTATTTATATAAACAGAATTACTTGAGTTTCTTTAAAAATCACACTGATCTTATTAAAATATAAATTCTGATTCAAACTATATAGTGGGGAACTCAAATTCTCATTAAGAATCCATACCACAATGACGAGTTCAAAGCTCTGTAGAAAGAAACAAATAAACAAGCAAATAGAGCTTAGATTAAAATCTAGATATTTTCACTACCAAATTTGTGTTTTATTCACCATATTTATGTTGTCCCTTCTTGGGGCAACTGTTTTCCCATGTTTGAAACAGATATACCCATAAGCAGTAACCGAAGGAAAATAGGATGATGTAATGGGTTTTTGTATAGCCTTAAATTCCTGCAGACCTTCTTTTTTTTGGTAAGTCATTTAAAGTATTTTATTATGGTAGGAGATGGATTTGGAAAATTTAGCCCTATTTTTGGAATTCTTTATATTTTATTTAAAGGCATTCCTGAGCTGTGCATGCTGGCAGATGAGTTATTCATGTTTTTTTCTTGCTTTTCAAAAGTAACACAATATCTCTATTGTTTTTTAACTAACATATATCAATTTTAAGGTAATCAGAAAAATAAAACATACTTACAAAAATACTTGCTATCCATTATTTTTAGATCTGTCTTTTGGGTTGGGTTGTTTTTTTTGTGTGTGTGTGTGTGATCTCTTTACACATATGTAATTTATTTTGACAATGGGTAATATGTCACTATTTTAATGTTTGAAAGGCTGAAAAATATTCAATCATCATCTGTTGGTGGCTATTCACCAAAAAACCACTGCCAATAAGTTGAATCTAAACCCAAAGCAAGCCCTGATGGACAGAGTAGAACAGCCCTATTTGAGGCTGTAAATCTTTACAGACTGACTACCTGTCCAATGGTAGTGGATTATCAGAAATTATTAACATTAGTGCAGATCTTCCTGAGTGAATGTAAAAAAAACTGAGATGTGTTGAGGACTGTTTTTTATGTATATGCCGAACACCAAATAGGGCAGAAATTATTATTCATGTTTTACTTATGTAGAAGTAGTTTTAAATATTGCCTTTTTATTAGGATTTGAGTGAAACTTTAACAAAGTAAATCAGTTTTCTATTCAACCATTCACACATATATGGTTTTAAGATGTTAATTACAATACAAACATAGGAACCACATTTTTCAAATATTGACTATTACAAAGTTGAGTAATGGATGGTGGCCAACCCAGAACTCTAAGTCAGGTGACATTTTTTTTCTAAGAACTTAGAACTATTTGCAATATTTCTTTGATCAATAGCACATTTACATAATTTTTATATACAAAAGACTTTTTTAATAAAGAAATGCAATCCTGATAAATATAACTAATAATTATGTCACTTACAATTTTTTCTTACCCAAAATATTTTTTTTTATAATTTTGTTCACTAATTAATTTCATATGTAAATAGCTCTGGTGGTCTAGGGGTAAGAAAGTGCATGGTTAACCCAAAAGCACATGGTTCAAAGTGCAGGTGAAAGATGGGCAGTCAAGTACTGTGCAATTTACTACTTCCAAAGACTTGCTGGAAGGTCAGTTGTGGGCCAGTTCCAACTCAATGATACACAACAACTCTATCTATCCTATCTCCTTCCTTCCTTCCTTCCTTCCTTCCTTCCTTCCTTCCTTCCTTCCTTCCTTCCTTCCTTCCTATCTTTCTATCTATCTTTCTTACCACTGGGTCAAATGGCAGCACCACGATATATGGAAAGAAATTGAAGTTGTTAGCAATCACAGCTTGCTCGGCTCCACAGTCAACACTCTTGGCACCAGGAGTCAGGAAATCAAAAGATGAATTGCACTGGGAAATTCTGCTGTCAAGGACCTCTCCAGCATACTGAGAAGCAACAGTGTCAGTCTAGAGATTAAGGTGTGCCTAACCCAGACCATGGTCTTCGCAGTTACTTTTTATGGGTCAGAGAGCTGGACAATGACTAATGATGACAGAAGAATTGATGCCTTTAAGTTGTGACACTGGAGAAGAGTCTTGAATATAACCATGGATGCACAAGAAAATAGGTCTGTCTTGGAGGAAGTAAAATCAATTTTCTCCTTGGAGGCTAGGATTATGAAGCTCTGTCACACATACTTTGGGTAAGTGGCCAGGAGGGACTTATCCTTGGAGGAAGATATGATGCTTGGAAGGGTGGAGAGACAGTACAGGAGAGGAAAGCCCCAGATGAGATGGATTAATATAGTAACTGTGGCAATAGGTATGTCGTAGTTAGTGAGACTGGCTTAGGACAGGGTAGGGTTCAGAGCTGCTAAGGTACCAAGGGTCACTATGAGTTGCAGGGTTACAGGTGACCAGACAGCACATAACAACAAAAACAACTATATATATATATATATATATTTAAAATTTGCTTGTAAATAGGTGTTTCATAAACAAATCTCTTCAAAATTACCATATATTTTATGTAAACCTTTTCATATATCTCTTTGCCAAAGTAAGGTATAACTTAATATAATGCTGTTATAAATTAGAGGTTGTTTTTGAAAAAATAATGGAGCTCTAAAACCACAATTCAAAGAACATTTCAAGTAAAAATAGCCATGTAAGTGTTCAATTTAAATTTGATTTATCAACTAAAACCCAATTTTTCCTTTATACTTTTATTTATTAAGTTGCTATTCACATACAAAGATATATCTTTGTTTAAACAAGCAGTGAAGACTTTTTCTGCACTCAGCTTTGACAGCATGGCATTTTAGGGCTTCAGGTAAGGGTGAGTCAGTTTGTAGAATCCCAATAAGGCAATCATAGCTTCCAATGATGGCTTTGGGACTTAGCTCTCTAGGTAAATAGCCGGAATTATGAGCTTCCAAACGTATACTATTGTTCCATCACATATTAGAAAGTTGTCTTTATTGAAGTTGAACATAATTGTTCTATATTTCACTAATTGCTTTTAAATAGATTCCTAAATGTGTGAAAATATAACTTCCACCATCAATTTAGTTCTTCGAAATGGCTTCTGTGTGAACACTGCAGGCATCTCAACCACCAGTCCGTCTCACATTTCTCTTGCCTGTTCCTAATACAGAACCTAAAAAAAGTTAAAATTTGACACAGCCGGTCTTATAGGCTTTTGTTACGGTTTGGCCAGGGAAACATCAAATGTTCAAATGTTTTGTGAGGGTTTAGGATTGGGTTTCTGAGGAAAAAAGTAACCAACATATCTTTTAAAATACATAGCCAATAAATGCATAATCTTTTTTGCCCCTTCCTTCCTTCCTCTTCTCAGCATGGAGATATATATATATATATATATATATATATATCCTGAGACTTTGAAAATTAAAGAGAAAATGCTAAGCACAGGGAAGAGGAAAACGAAAAATGAACATTAACCATTGAGAACATCACTGATGTACAGAAACTATGCAGGATCTGCCTATTTCCAGGTCTGTTATTACATTAATAAAACTATTTGTTTAAGTCACTTCCACTGATGTTTCTGTAAGTCACGTCCAAAATATTAACACATGATTTAAAATATCATTAATGAAAATTATGTTTCAAATCAAATAAATTTACTCAGATGTGACCATTGCTGTTTGGTGTCAACTAACAGCTAAGCATCAAGTAAATTACAACTCTTAGAGACCCTGTGAGCAATAGAAACTTACCAGGTCTTGCACTATTCTCATGATCTTTGATATGGTCAAGGCCATAGTTATATTTGCTGCATCAATTCATCTCATTGAGAATTTCCTCTATTCCTCTGACCCTACATCTTTTCTCTGATGTTCCTTTCTAATGACTAGCTCCTCCTCACAATAAGCCCAATATTTGTGAGATTAAGTTTCACCGTGCTTGCCTTTAAGGAAAACCTTAGTTGTACTTCTTCCAAGAAAGACATGTTTAGTTTTCTTGGCAATTCATGGTATATTCAGCACAACTCCATCAATTCTTCTCATATCATTCCTATTCAAATCTCTAAATGTTAAACTGTTGTTGTTGTTGTTGTCGTCGTCGTGTACCATTGAGTCAGAACCGACTCATAGCCAATGCTCCGGCGGGTTTCCAGAGGCTTCGGAGGAGATTGCCCATCCTTCTCCCGCAGAGCAGTGGATGGATTCCAAATGCATGCTTTGGGGATTGCAGTGCAGCTTTTTACCTATATTGTTAACCTTACCAAAAAATAATTAATATTATAATTACCCTCATTTCACAACTAAAAAAAACACGAGGCACTAGAACAAAAAATAATGTACTCAATTTCTATAGTTCGCATTTGGCAAAAAATATTTTGACTTCAAAGTTCCAAGTATAAGAATATGGTGAAAATACCTAGAATGGAGGTTTTTAATGTTATAGTAAAAGAGCCATTCCTTTTTCCAGAGTATATAGAGTCATGATAGCAAAACGATAAGTAAATGTCAAACATGGTCTGTAGATTAAAATGATCTTAATGTGATCTTAGCGAACATAATAAAAATTCTGAGCCTCCATTTACTGAGTATAAAAAAATCAATGATTTCTAGCGGTTATATTTTTGAGGCCTCCTATGTAGCTCACCAGGATCCTGGTGATATACTAGTTAAAATGCTTAACTGTTAATCAAAACATCTTAGTTTAAACTCACCAGTCACTCTGTGAGAAAAAGGTGGCAACCTATTGCTGCAAATATATACAATCTTGGAAATCCTGTGAGACAGTCCTACTCTAGGGTACTTAGAGTCACTATAGGGTATTTAAGAGCTGGAATCCACTTGACAGAAATGATTTTATAGAAAGGAGCTCATCACCATCACTATGGTTTGATTCTATTTAGCATTTACTATAAGTGAAGTGTGAGGTTATATACTTTATATGCCTGAAAATATCATTTTAGCCTCAGGTTACCTCTAAGAATTAGGCATTTCATGATCCCTTTTTGTAGAAACTGTAAGCACAAGTTACTAAACAATAAAACTAGAATCAAACCAAAGAATGTCTGGGGGACCTAAAAAGACAAGGTCCAATGGTGAATAATTTTATAAAATATAATCTCTGAAGGATGTGGGGAAAAAAATGGCCCAGGAGTTGATGGAATACCAAATAATATATTTCAATAAACAGATGCTGCCCTGGACATGATCACCAGGTTGTGCCAGGAAACCTAGAGGACAAGCACCTGGCCAACTAACTGGATAAGTTCAATTTTTGTTCCCATTCCAAAGAAATGTGACCCAAGAGTGTGGAAATTATCAAACAATATCACAAATAAGCAAAATCCTGCTGAGGATTATCCAAAAAGGATTGGAACCATATATCGACAGAGAACTACCAGAAATACAAGAAGAGGCCGTATCACAAGAGGCATTGTTGCTAATGTCAGATGAATATTGGCAGAGAGCAAAGAGTACAAGAGGAATATCTGTCTGTGTTTCATTGACTATGCAAAGTTATCTGACTGTGTGGATCACAACAAATTGTGGCTAAGCTGAGGAAAATATTAATCCCAGAACTCTTGACTGTGTGCATGTGAAACTTGTACTCAGACCTGGAAGCAGTCCTCAGAACAGATCAAAGAAACACTGCATGGTTCAAAAATCAGGAAAGAAGTGCATCAGGGATGTGTGCTATCTTCATACAATTTCAATCTTTATACAGAACAGATAAGAAGCAGGAGTGGCATCCAGTTCCTAAATAACATGCCTCTGGAAACTATGAACTTTGATAAATGTCAAGTTGTAGAGGAGCTTCAAGCCTTTTGTTCATAGGGTTGCTAGTTGTGTTTGACTCGAAGGCAATCAATCATCAACAACAACAACAACAATAGGCTTTATGAGGAGGAATGTGGAATCAGGAGTGGAGGAAGATTCATTAACCACCTGTGATATGCAGATCAACCAACCTTGTCTGCTGAAACTAAGGAGGACTTTGAAACATTTGCTAAAGAAGGTCAAGGACTATAGACTTCAATATGGATGGAAAAGCTCAATATCAAGAAGACAAGTATTCTCACTTCTGGGCCAAATGGCAACACCATGATAGATGGAGAAGAGATGGAAGTTGTTAACAATCACAGGTGGCTTGGCTCCACAATCAACACACATGACACCAGGAGTCAAGAAATCAAAAAACAAATTGCACTGGGAAAATTTGCTGTCAGGGACCTCTTTAGAGTATAAAAAGCAATGATGTCTAGAGTGTAAGGTGTGCATGACCCATGGTCTTAACAATTACTTACTATGTATCATAGTTTGAAAATAACTAAAGATGCCAGAAGAAGAATTGATGTCTTTGAATTATGGTGCTGAAGAAAAATCTTGCATGTAGCATGGACTACCAAGAAAGAAATAGGCCAGTCTTGGAGAGGGTGAAATAGTTTCTCCTTAGAGGCTAAGATTTTGAAGCTCTGTCTCACATACTTTGGGCACGTGCCCAGTAGGGACCGATCCTTGGAGAAGGACATCAGGCTTGGAAGTGTGGAGGGACAGTGCAGTGGAGAAAGATCCCAGATGAGATGGACTGATACAGTAACTTGCACAATGGGGGTAGGTGTATTCAGGGTCAGTGAGAGTGGGTCAGGATAGGGCAGGCTTCAGAGCTGTTGTACATAGGGTCACTATGAGTTGCACATGACTCTATGGCACATAACAACAACAGCAATGCATGGAATAATTGTACGAAACACAATGTGAATAAAGAAGAGTGTGAAACACAATGCATATGAACTTTGTAAGCAAACCAATATAAAATAAAAATTTTTTAAAAAGTAGAAAAAAAGAAAGAACATATTTCTAAGATCTGTTCCTTTCCGATCTTAAAGGACACTAGAAATATACATCAAGTTTTCTAATCTGGGAAGAGAATCTATAGAACAACAATAAGGATATCATATTTTCATTAGTGTCGCAGCATAATCCAAAAGAACTGGAATATCTAATTTGTGCCCTGATCCCATCTTCCATACATTGCTTTGAAAGTATTGCAACCCTGTGTACGTTTGTCTAATCTTGCTCCTATTATTAACTCTGGTTTTCCTAGGTCATATTTATTATAGGCTACTATGGACTGTTTTTTTTTTCATGAAAGTAAAAATGATAAGAGTGATAATGGCCTCCTTTTCAATTTGACCCCTCCCCAACTTTTGAGTTTTAAAGATCAAAATGTTGTGTCCTTGAAGAAAACAAAAGTAGAAATGAATCCATTAATATTAAAAAATTTACTGGAGACATATGCTACCCTTTCCAGCAACTTTGAAATGAGCATTATTCAAGTGATTTAAATTCCCTTAAAGATCATTCTATGGTGTTATTTCAATTCTAATGAGATGGATACGAACAATAGGGCAAAGCAAAGAAGAAGCAAAATTCACATTTGAAGTGCTCTTCATAGATTTCAATTCCTGTCCCTTTAGTTGAGATATGACAATTTTCATTTATATATTACTATGTAATCTTAACTCAGATCACTGTTTTGATGTAATTCAACTTTTTAATCCAACAATACAGTACTGAAATCTTCAGGAGAAATTTAATAATTAACGAGAGTAAAAATCACTGGGCAATTTGTATAATTTTAGACAAATAGAAGTGAACATTATGCCCAGGAAAAATATTAATAGGAGACTATGGAGCAATCAGTCTTTACACGGCAATTGGGGAACATATGGTGATACATTCAAATAAAAGGCCACATTCAAGGTTGAAACAGCCTTTGTGCAATGGAGCAAGGCAGTAACTCACTGCATCAATTATACAAAATGTACCTTCAGGCTTCTTTCCTGGCTTACTATTTTGTAGTTCCTCACTGTGCAGATAATAAGGAAATCCAGAGATGTGCTTAAGATTTACAAGGCAAACTGTCTGTCTCTTGGCCATTTATTTACTCCTATTAATTCTCTTTTTATTATCTTACTTGATAAGGAATATGAAGTGACTTAATGATCTTCCTTAAGCGTGAAATTTGAAAACAAAGTTTTCCATCCTCAATCCAATTTGCTTGTCACTAAAGGAAGAAAGTATCAATCATTATATTTTTCTAGTGTTAAGAATAAGGGCTCATTCTATTTATATCATTTAAAATTGATGATAAAGACACAGTATAAAGTACAGTTATCTGTCAGGGGAAAATTGTCTCTGGCTCCTGTGCTCATCTGCCCCACCAAGTATAATTGCAAACTTTAGAAGAGACAGGCAAAGATCCCACACAGAAAGCTACACTAAGAACTGAAGGGCCATAGGAGAACTGAGAGTGCAAGCAGCAGGCAATTAGAAGGGCCCTGCCCTCTCATTCCCACATGGATAGAGAAAGCGTAGCTGCTTGTCAAGGAAAGGTAGTCTCTGCCTTCTGCAATCTTAAGCTTCACCAAAGACAACTGGAAACTTTAGAAGAGGCAGGTGTAGATTGGGTAGATTCCTAACATGCAAGAAAACTGAGAGGGTACCCCAGAGATAGGTAAGATTTTGTCCCTTTGGCTCACACCAGATAGAGTGCAGCTATCTGCCAGGGAGGAGGGTGGTTTCTGGCTCCTGTGCTCATCAGCTCCACCAAGGACAATTCCAAATGTTAGAAGAGGTGAGAAGCAGTCAGGTGATGTTCCTACAAGGATGCACTGCAATCCAAGGAGAAGTTGAAGGACCTTAGAAAAGGGGAATTTTGCCACTGCACAAGCCTAGAAAGGACTCCTGACATAGCACGTTGCCCTTTCTCATAAACAGAACACTTTACATCTACAACAAATAAACAACAATGTAAGGAACTATGAAAAACCTGTTTAGCTACAATAGAAGCAGCCTAACACACATAAAAAAAAACAAAAAAACTTCACATAATGACAAGAAAACAGTAAGCAATTTGAAATATTGGGAAAAAAAAAATAAAAACAAACCCAAAACCACAACATAAGCCTTCTCCTAAAAAAGGAAGAGAATATTTCAGACCCAATAAATACCCCAGAGACAGAGAGGCGAAAGAAATATATTGACATGGTGTCAAATGAACAGCTGTGGGAAAAGGCAAAATAATAGAAGAATGGAGGCTATAAGTAAACTGAATACGCTAGAGACAGGGAACCAGAAGAAATACATTGAAGTGGAGATATTTGAATAGCTACTGAAGAAGTTGCAAAATATAGAAAAAGGATTGATAGTAAAGAAAAAAAAGTAGAAAAATTTAAAAAATCAACCCAAGACGGATACAGCCAACACAGTATTAGAATTAATAGAAATGCATGGAGACTCAGTCCAGAGCATCAAGAACCAATTGGCAGATGTTTCCAATATGCTGCCTGTACACAAAAGCAGAAGAAATGGAAGAGAAAGACAGTGAATTAGAAGACAAGAACCTCAATGGGAACATACTAGGAGCAAAAACAGGGAGGAGATGGAAGGAAACTAAACAAAATATTAGAGTCATGTGAAAACATTAGAGTCATGTGATAAGGCATAAAAAGGACCAGCATAAGTATTATGGGAATCCCAGGACATCAGGAGAGTTAGGAAAGCACTGAAGAAACTTGTGAAAGGGGTTACTAGAAGAAAATTGTCCAGGCATTATGAAGCACAAGAAAATCCACACTCAAGAAGCTCAGTGAACCCCAAAAGAAACACATCAAAATATATCATAGTCAAGTTATTCAAACAAAAGATAAGGATAGAATACTAAAAGCAGTGCAAGAAAAACAAAGAATGAAGTACAATGGAGAACCAATTAGATTAAGATATGATTTCTCAGCAAAAACCATGTGAACAAGAACACAATGGGATAGGTGGTAGAAAACGAATCGCCATTTGAGAATCCTCTACTTAGGAAAGCTGTCTGTCAAATGTTGTCTGTTTGGTGCCCTTGAGTGGACTAAGATTCACAGCAACGCTTTGAACAATAGATCTGAACCCTGTCTTATCCTATACCGTCTTCATACTTGCTGACGCACTAGAACCCATTGCAGCAATCACTGTGTCAATCGGTGTTGAGGGTCTTCCTCTCCTTCATCGACCCTCCACTCTTTGAAGTATCATGTCCATCTCCAAGAACTAGCTATTTCTACCAACATGCTCAAAGTATGTCAGGCACAGCCACTTCATTCTTGCTTCCAAAGAGCAGGCCAGTTGCACCCTGTTTGTTCTTTTGGCTGTCCTTGGGGTGTTCAGTGCTCTTCTGAAATACCAGAGCTCAAAGGCATCAATTTTTCTTCGTCCATATTTATTCATTGTCCAGTTCTCAGATGCATAGCAAGAGAGCAGAAAGACCAGAGCCTGAATCAAACTGACAGCATTACTCATCAATGATTTGCAAAGTTCCCTAACTGCTTATTTTCTCAGCGCAATACATCTCCTTGTGTCTTGATTGCTGGTACTAAGAGTGTTACTTGTGGATCCAAGCAAGATAAAATTCTGGACACTTTCAATCTCTCCTCACATCATGATGTTGCCTATTGGTCTAGTCATAAGAATCTCTGCTTTCTTGACACTGAGATGCAGTCTAGGCTGAATCTTTCATTCCTTGATTTTTGGCAACAAGTACTTTGAGTCCTCCTCACTTTCAGTAAGCAAGGTTGTGTCATCTTCATAAAGCAGGTTATTGATAAATCTTCCTTCAATCCTGACGCCACATTCCTCTTCACAGAGGCCAGCTTCTTGAATATTTTGCTCAGCAACAGTTTAAATAGGAAGAGAGAGACAATACATCCCTGACACCCTCTCTTCTTAATTTGAATCATGTGGTTTTCCCTTACTCTGTTGATACAACAACCTCCTGGCCAAGGTATAAGTTTCACATCAGCACAATTAAGTGCTCTGGGACTCCCATTTTTCTCAATCAATGTCAGCCACAACTTGTTAAGATCCGTACAGTCAGATGCCTTTGTATAGTCCATAAAGCACAAATAGACACTTTTCTGGTATTCTTTTTTTTTCAACCAGGATCCACCTGACATCAGCAATAATATCTCTGGTACCACAGCCTCTTCTAAATCCTGATTAAATCCCTGTCTATGTACTGTTGCAGCCATTTTTTAATGATCTACTGCAATATTTTGTTTGCATGTGTTATTAATGTTATCTTTTGATAGTTTCCATGTTTGGCTGCAATCACCTTTTTTCGGAATGGGAACAAATATGGATCTCTTCTAATTTATTGACCGGACAATTGTCCTCCAAATTTACTGGCATGGACTGGGGGTAAATCCAAAGCCACATCTGTTAATTGAAACAAATCAATCTGTATCCAATCAATTCCTGTGGCCTTATTTTTTGCCATTGCCTTCCATGCAGCTTCCACTTTTTCCCTCATTACCATTAGCTCCTTCATATAGTATTTCCAGAAGTTTTTCAATGTCAATAAATTCTTTTTGGTAGAGTGACTCTCTGTGTTCCCTTCACCTTCTTTTGATGCTTTCTGGGTCATTCAATATATTGCCCACAGTATCTTTCAATATTGTGACTCAAGGTTTAAATTTGTTTTTCAGCTTTCTCAGCTTGAGAAAAGTAGAATAAATTCTTCCCTTTTTATTCTCCCATTCTAGTTCTCTGTATATTCCATTACAATATTTTTTTTGTCCTTTCAAGCTGCCCTTTGAAATCTCCTTTTCAGTTCTTCTTTGGCATGTTTTCCTTTTGTTTTAACTTCTCAGTATTCCAGGAGAATGTTTAGATTCTCTCCTAACACACATTTAAATTTTAGGTTTTTCATCTATTTTTGTAATATCCTTTTGCTTTCTTAATGGATGACAAACTTGATATTATTCAACAACTCATCTGGTCTTTTACATTGGTGTTCAATACCTCAAATCTATTCCTAAAATGATCTTATAAATTAGATAGAATTGATTCAAGAGCATATTTTTGTTCATGTGGATTTATTTTCATTTTAATCATCCTCAATTTGAACTTGCATAGTATTAATTGATTGTCTGACCCACCATCTGTCCCTGGCCTACTTTTGATGGCCAACATTGAGTTTTTCCAATGATTTATTCCACAAATATAATCTATCTGATTCCTATACAGCCCATTAGGTGATATACATTTGTAAAGACCTAGTTGGTGTCTTTTAAAAAAAGGTTTTTGAAATGAATAAGTCATAATTACAATGTTCAATTATTGTATGTCTGGCTGCATTCTGTCACCAAGCCCATATTTTCCAACTAAAATTCCTTGTTCACTGTTTTCAACTTTTGCATTCCAGTGACCAATTACCATTAATACATCTTGATTGCATATTTGGCCATTTTCAGATGGGAAGGTTTGGTAAAAAAATTTCAATTTCTTCCTCTTTGGTTCTAGATATAGGAGTGTATATTCGAGTAACAGTTGTGTTAATGGATATTCCTTGTATGCATATCGACATTATCCTAGCACTCACAACACTGTATTTCATGATGATGATGTTGTTGTTGTTGTTGTTGTTGTTGTTGTTAAGGACCGTCCAGTCACTTGCGACTCATAGCGACCCCATACACAACAATCCTAAACCCTGCTCTATCCTCTGCCAATCTTATTCTCTCTGACACACTTACACCCGCCACCCCAATGACTGAATCAACCCATCTCATTGAGGGTCTTCTTTTGTGCTGTGCTTCGACCCTCCCAAAAGCATAACATCCCTCTCTGAGGACTGGTCTTTCTTGCAACATGTCCAAAGTATTTCAAATGAAGCTTTAGAATCCTTGCCTCCAAGGAGTAGCCTTGTTTCACCCTCTCTATAACAAATCTGTTTCCTCCTCTTAGAGTCCATGGCATATTCAATGCTCTTCTCCAGCACCATAGCTCAAAGACATAAATTCTCCTTTTATTATCCCTGGTCATTGCTCAGCTTTCTGATGCATAGCAAGTAACTACAAAGACTAAGGCCTTGATCAGGCACACCTTAGTCTCCAGACTTACATTGTTGGTCTTCAGTAGTCTGGAGAGGGTCCTGACAGCAGACTTTCCTGATGCAATTCATCTCTTAATTTCCTAGCTGCTGGTACAAAGTGAGTTGATTATGGAGCCAAGCAAATGGATGCTGTTAACAATTTCAATCTCTTCAACATCTATCACGAAGGTGCCAATTGGTCCAGTGGTGAGAATCTTCGTTTTCTTGATATTGTGCTTTAATCCATACTTATGGCTGCAGCCCTTGACTTTCTGTAGCAAGCACTTCAGGTCCTCCTCAGATTCAGCAAGCAGGGTTGTGTCATCTACATAAAGCAGATTGTTGGTGAGTCTTCCTCCAATCCTGATGCCACATTTCTCCTTGTAAAGAGCCCAGCCTTCCAGATAATCCGTTGTGCATATAGATTGAAAAGGTATGGAGATAAGACTCATCCCTGGCAATTTTAAACGATGCAGTGTTTTCGTAGTCATACTTTGATGCAAATGGTGAACTTTGAGTCAAATAAAACAGTTACTTGGCTCTCCATCTAACTTGAACAAATGTGGATATTTAGGCTGAATTAACTAACATATATTATTCCAAAAAAAATTAGAAGATTATAGAGAGAATTTGTGATTTTAAAAATTATCTTAGTGTGCTCTGCCCTGATTGAAAATGCCAAGCATAATCACATGAATCACAAAAATTCAACTCAAAGAAAGAAAAGGTCTGGTGGCATAATCAATAGAGAGTTGTGATAGTAATCCAAAGGTAAAACCTTTCTTTCAGCTGGAATCCTGCAGCAGTTCAGCAGAAGAAAGATAGGCAATATTTCATTGTGCAATTTAAAACTTTCTGAAAACTCACTGGAGAGCCAGCTATGAATCAGTCCCATCATATTACTGTTATGTGCCATTGAGTTGACTATAATTCTTTAATATCCTATGCACAACAGCTCTGAGTGGGCTCTGTCCTGAGACAATCTCACAGCCTCTGGAACAACTATCCTTGTTATTCTAGTAACTATGCCAACTGATCTCATCTGGGGTCTTCCTCTCCTGTGCTGTCACTTCATCCTTCCAATCATGATGTCCTTATCCAAGGACTGGTATTCTTTGGCAACATGCCCAAAGCATGTAAGTCAGAGTCTCAAAATCTTTGCCTCCAGAGAATGGCTTGGTTTCACCCTCTCTAGGACAGACTTAATAGTTCTCTTGGAAATCCAATCAATACTTTTCTCCAGCACCACAAATTAAAGGCATCAATATTTCTTTATTTTCCATTTTACTCTGTTTTATTCACAAAGTTTAAAAACATTGTTTTCAGAAAAGAGCCTTCCCATTTCTTTCATTCCACACACCCATCAAATTGTGCAACCCTATGACTAACACCCTACTCCCTTACTCAACCTCACCCCTCTATTTCAACCTTCTCCCCTACCTTGGATCCTCATACTCATTCTACAATGATGGTTTTATGCAGTGTTTGTCTTTGTGGGATTGACTTAGCTCACTCAACATAATGTTCTCCAGTCCCTCCCAAGTTAGGTATTACAAAATCATTGCTTCTCCATGCTGTGTAGTATTCCATTGTATGAATGTACCACACCTTCTCAATTAATTGCTGTTTCCATGTTCTTGTGATGATGACATCGGTGTACAAGTTCCCATTTGAACCTAAGTTCTCATTTTCTTGAGGAATATTCCTCTCCAAAGTACTGAAGAGCAATGGTGTCTCTCTGGAGGATATGGTACATCTGATACAGGCCATGGTCTTTGCAATCACTTGTTATGCCTCAGAGAGTTGGACAATGACTGAGGAGGACAGAAGGAGAATTGATGCCTTTGAGCTGTGGTGCTGGAGAAGAGTATTGAGAGTACCATGGACTGCTAGGGAAACAAACAGTTTCATCCTGGAGAGGGTTAAACTGGGTGGCTCCTTGGAGGCAAGGATTCTGAGGCTCCATCTAACATACTTTGCACATGTTGTGAGGAGAGACGGGTCATTGGAGAAGGACATCATGCTTGGTAGGATGGAGGGACAGCACAGGAGGGGAAGGCCCTCTATGAGGTGGATTGATTCAGTGACTGGAGTAACCAGGATGGGAGTGTCAGAGACGGTGTGATTGGCACAGGATAGAGCAGAGTTTAGGGCTGTTGTACATAGGTTCGCTATGAGTTGCAAGCGACTCGATGGCACATAACAACAACAACAACACATATTCCAAGCAATGGAATAGCTGGGTTATATGTAATGTCATCAATTCTTTTGTCATCCTTGATCACTGTCCAACTTTCTGATGCATAACAAGTAATTTCGAAAATAATGGGCTGAATTAGGACCACTCAGTCTATAGACTGACATTGTTGCTCTTAGCATTCTGAAGAGGTCCTGACAGTAAATTTTCCTAATGCAATTTGTCTTTTGATTTCTGACTACTGGTGCCAGGAGTGTTGATTGTGGAACCACACAAGCTGTAATTATTAAAAACTTAGTCTCTTCTTCATCTATCATGGTGCTGCCATTGACCCAGTGGTGGAATCATTGTTTTCTTGATATTGAACTTCAATCCATATTGAAGAGTACAGTCCTTAAATTTCTGCAGTAAATGATTCAGGTCTTCCTCAGGTTTTAGCAAGCAAAGTCGTGTCATCTACACAAAGCAGGTTATTAATAAGTCTTCCTCTAATCCTGAAGCCCTGTTCCTCCCATAAAACCCAGCCTCTCAAATGATCTGCACCTTACACTGATTGAAAACTTATGGAGACAGGATGCATTCCTGACACTTGGCTTTCTTGACTTTGAACAATGCAGTGTTTCCTTGAACTGCTTCACACAAGAAGCTCTCAGGCAAGCCCCAAACCAACTGTTAATCACAAGAGCCCACTCACCAGGTTCAAATTGGTTTAAAAAAGAAGTTTCTAGCCCACAACAGACTGTTAGTTAATTCAAAATGACCAAACAGCTTACACCTGATTAAACAAGAGGCTTCCTACCCACAACTGACTGTTAATTAAATCAAAGTGATAAAATGGCTTAAAAAATGACCTATCTTCCAGAATCCAACTGGATTTTGTTTATTGTGTTTGGGAAAAAAGATTGCTTTAATTGGCACAGTACTTACCTGTCAGTGTGTTCTACTGACATAATTTGTAGGTTTCTCTGATACTGAAAGCTATGTCACTGGTGTGTCAAATGCAACAAGGGTTACCCATGAAGAACAGGTTTTAGTAGAGGTCCCAGTTTAAGACATATGGGGAAGCGGGTTGGCCATCCACTTCTTAAATAAGAAGCCTCTGAAAACCCTATGAACTGTAGATAAATGTGGATAGTTATAATAGTAATGGTAGAGCCCAGATTGGAAGTCAGTCAAAATGAGGAAAAATAATGGCAAACATCATTAAATAATTAGGACATAAAGTGTATGTAGCTTGAATGTTGAAAAACTAGAAATTGTGAAAAACTAAATGAAACACAAGAACACCAAAATTCTAGGCATTCGTGTTATGAAACGAACTACCTTTAGCCACTTTGAATATGGTACATATGATTTATTATGCAATAATAGAAGAATGGTGTGTTCATAGTAAAAAAGTCAATTTCATATTGTATTCCAAAATACAATGTTGTAAGTGATAGAATAATATCCACATGCATACAAGGAAGGCTGTTAATAGGACTATTATTCAAATATTCACTCCTACATTTAAAACCAAAAAGGAAGAAATTGAAAAGTTATACCAAATCTTGCAGTCCAAAATGGACAAACATGCAATGAAGATGTACTAATGATAACTGGTGATCGGAAGGCAAAATTTGGATATAATGAAGAAAAATATTAGTTGGAAAATGTATTTGGGGATAAATATGAGGCTGGAAGGAACATGATCAAATTTTGTATTTTCAATGATTTATTCATTGCCAATATCCTTTTTTAAATAAAACTTTTATTATATGCTGGTTTACTTACAAAGTCTTTGTTATTGTTGTTAAGTGCTGTCAAGCCATAGATGACTCATAGCGACCCTATGAACAAAAGACCTGAACACTTCTATAACGTTCATCGTTTCTCCATAATCATAGAGTTTCCAATGGCAAATCATTTTGGAAGTGGATGCCACTCCTGTTTCCAAGCTTGTTTTAATCGGAAAGCTCCACCAAACACTATCCACCATGGGTAATGATAATCACATTTGACATATCAGTGTCATGGTGTTTAGCATCACAGCAACCATGAGTTACCTCTGTACAACAAATGGACAGACCAGTGCTATACCACTTAGAATAATGTTTGACCAAAAGTAATTAAAACCAATACTGAGGGTCACAAATTAAAATAATCCACCTTTGTCTTGGTAGCATAATTTTCTACCCACTAGGCCAACAGAGCTTTCCCTAAGTCCTTTTACAGTGTTTTTCACACTGGATCCCTCCCATCTCCTTTACCCATTTTCCTTCCACCCATCAAACTGACCCTATGATTACCACCGCCCTATCCCACCCTTCGCACTCCCTCACCC
>NW_006399845.1:3324057-3326367 GCF_000299155.1 Elephantulus edwardii | reverse complement strand
GATAAAATTGATGAAGAGGACCTTCAAAGATTCAATCCCTGTGCACATCAAAAGCATTTTCCAACAGAGTGAAAAGAAAACCTAGTGACTGAAAAATAAATTTGGCAATACCATTTCAGACAAGGTTCTTATAAGAAAAGTTTACAGCATACTAAATGGCATAACCAAGAAAAAGACTGATAACAAATTTACAAAATTGCAAAAAGGCATGGAAAGACTTTTTATAAAAGAAGATATTCTGATAGACAACAGACACATGAAGAAATGCTCCAAATCACTGGCAATAAGACAAATACAAATCAAAACCACAATGAGTAGCCATCTATGTTAGATATAAAAAAAGAGTGGAAGGGCACGAAAGAGAGAAATAAAGAAAGGAATTGGTCCTAACAAGCAGGGATTTATAGCACAGTCTGAGAGGGGCACCAAGTGACCCAGCCACATGGCATGTGGACAGGATCAAAATGACTCACCAGCAGTTTGGGGGAGGGGGGGAGTTATGGAGGAGTAATGATGCAAATCTGAGAACTAAGGTGTGTCTGGTTCAGGCCATAGCCTTAATGATCATTTACTATATATCTGAGAGTTGGACGATGAATAAGGATAACAGAAGAACTGGAGTCTTTGAGATGTGGTGTTGAAGAAGAAGATTGTGGAACCTCCATAGACTGTCAAAGGAACAAAAAAGTATGTCTTTGAGAATGTGCAGCCAGAATGCTCTTTGGAAACAAAGATGATAAAACTTTACCTCAGATATTTTGAGTAGGTTGCTAGGACGGACTATTCCTTGGAGAAAGACATGACACTCAGAGAGGTAGAGTGTCAATTAAGAAGAGGAACTCTTACCCAGGTGGATTGTCACAATGACTGCCACGTGGGCTCTAATGAGTCAGGAATTATGAGGATGACACAGTATAGGACAGGATATCAGCTGCTCACAGGGTTGCTATGGGTCATACTTGATACCACCTAAAACAACAACGTCCAATATGTATGCTATTAAAGTCATTAGTGAACCTAAATTTTATGAAAAAGGGATTGGCATTACAATCAGAGGAAAATTTATCAGTGTCCTGGGTTATGCAGATGACATAAAATTGCTTGCAGGAAATGAGTAGTACTTGGAGCACTTGCTTCAGAAAATAAAAAAATACAGCCATTAATATAGATTGCATCTCAACATCAGAAAACAAAAGTCCTCACCACTGGGCCAATAGGCAGCATCATGATAGATGGGGGGAATACTTTGAAATTGTCAATGACTTTCTCTTACTTATATTCACAATCAAAAGTAAAAAAAAAACTAATTAAAAGACATGTTTCATTGAGAAAAACTACTGTCAATACTCCCTTTAAAGTGCTGAAGAGCAATGATGCTGGTTTAAATATTAATGTTCATCTAATATAAGCAATGTAATGTTCTTTTCAATTGCTTACACTATTTTCAATTACTTGCACTATGAATCGTACTCAACTCGACAGAACCTAAAAACAACGACAACGTGATGTGAAGTTTTACCATTTTGCCTGCAAGAGCACCCTGTTTGCATTTTCTCCATAATATTATTTACTCATTCTTTTAACAGTCCATGGGATATTCTGTACTCTTCTCCAATACCACACCTCAAAGGAATGAATTCGTCATTCTTGGTTCATTGTCCAGCTCTCATACGCATATCAAGGGATTAAGAAGACCAAGCCTGAATTAAGCATATCTTAGTTCTCAAACTAATATCATTGCTCTTCAGTAATTTTAGAGGTCCCTGATAGCACATTTTCCCTGTACAGTATTCCTCCTATCTCCTGGCTTCTGGGACCAAGTGATTTGATTGTGGATCAAAGTAAGATGAAGTTGGTGATAGTTTTAACCTTTTCTCAACTATTAAGTTGTTATCTATGAGTACAGTCATGAGAAATTTTGTTTTCTTGATGTTGAGATGCAATCCATGTTGAGAACTGCAGTGTTTGATCTTCTGCATCAAGTACTTCATGTCCTCATTTTCTGCAAGCAAATCATGTACATCTGTGTACCGAAGTCTCCTGATGAGTCTTCCTTAAATCCTGATGCCACATACTTCTTCATAGAGTCTAATTTCTTGAATGATTTGCTCAGCATACATATTGAATAGATACGGTGAAAGAATAAAACCCTGACATGTCTTTCATAACTTCTCTGTCTTTGTAGTGACCTTTTGCTCTTTACATGGCTGATATTCTTGATGGCATTCCACAACTTACCTGGTTTTGGATAATTGGTGTTCATTGCTTCAAACCTATTGTTCACATGGTTTATAAATTCAGGTGACATAG
>NW_006399845.1:3320161-3323476 GCF_000299155.1 Elephantulus edwardii | reverse complement strand
TATCTTCCTCTGTTTTTTATTCCCAGCATAGTAGGTTGTTGTCATGTGCTGTTGAGTTGCTTGAGGCTCATAGTGACCTTATGTACAACAGCCCTAAACACTTCTCTGTCCTGAGCCAATCGCACTCTCTCCGACACACCTGCCCCAATTACCCAAGTCACTGAATCAATCCACCTCATAGAGGATCTTCCCCTCTTGCGCTGTTCCTCCACACTACCAAGGTTGATGTCCCTCTCCCAGGACTGGTCCAAAGTATGTCAGATGAAGCCTCAAGATCCTTACCTCCAAGGAGCAGCCGGGTTAACCCTCTCTAGGATGAACCTGTTTGTTTTCTTGGCAGTCCATGGTACATTCAATATGCTTCTCCAGCACCACAGCTCAAAGGCATCAATTCTTCTGATTTAAAATGGTCAAAGCCAGTCCATTATCTCACTAAAACCTAGAATGTTAAGGTTCATGTGTTCCACATCATTTTTCACAACTTCTAGTTATCCAACATTCATACTTCATACATTTCTTGTTCCAACTATTAAAGTATGTTTCTCCTAATTTTGATTGACTTTCAATCTGGACTCTAATACTGTAACTATCCATCTTTCTCTACTGTCCATAAGGTTTTTATAGACCTACTAGTTAAGAACTGGATGGCCAATCCTTCTTCCTAAGGATTGGAATTAATCTGTCTGTCTTAATCTGGGCACTCTACTAAAATCTGTCAACTAAAGGTGACTCCTCCAGCATTTGACACACTAGTGGTACAGTTTTTAGTATCATAGCACCCACAGTTACATCAGTACAGCAAACTGACAGACAAGCACTATACTAATTAGACCAGTAACTTCTCCTGAGTAGGTTCTGATTCGATGATACATAACAGCAACCACAACAATCTATAGAAATTTGAGGGAGAAATTATAGGACAGAGAAAAATAATAGAGAATTATCATCTAAGATATTAAGGAAATAACAGTCTAAGGAGCACCAATTTTTCAATAATTCACTGATCTCTTCCCAATTTTGGGCCTGTTATTCACATGTAAAAATGATCAAGATTATCATTGCCATGGGTAAGTCTGCTGTTAGGGTCCTCTCCAAAGTAGTGAAGATCAATGGTGTCTCTCTGGAGACTAAGGTACATCTGATACAGGCCGTGGTTTTTGCAATCACTTGTTATGCCTCAGAGAGTTGAACAATGACTGAGGAGGACAGAAGGAGAATTGATGCCTTTGAGCTGTGGTGCTGGAGAAGAGTATTGAGAGTACCATGGACTGCTAGGAAAACAAGCAGATTCGTTCTGGAAAGGGTTAAACCAGGTTGCTCCTTGGAGGCAAGGATTCTGAGGCTCCATCTAACATACTTTGGACATGTTGTGAGGAGAGATGGGTTCTTGGAGAAGGACATCATGCTTGGGAGGGTGGAGGGACGGCGCAGGAGGAGAGGGCCCTCTATGAATTGGATTGATTCAGTGACTGGGATAATCGGGATGGGAGTGTCAGAGATGGTGCGATTGGCACAGGACAGAGCAGAGTTTAGGGCTGTTGTACACACACAGGGTCGCTATGAGTTGCAAGTGACTAGACGGCACATAACAATAACAACATCATTAAAACCAAATATAGCAATATTGATAGATATCATCTTATGCCTTCAACTCATAGCAATATTATCACTAAGAAAACAAATCAGTGTCCTGTTTTTTTTATTTTGTTGAACTGACCCAAAGCTGACCTTCAAGTAGGTTTTCAGACCCAGTAAAATGTATCAAGAGATTGCCTAACTTAGAAGAACAGAAATCCCAAAACATGTCATGTAGAATCAGCACATATACCAACAGGGACTCCTCTGAATGAAAAAAGTAAAACTGCGCATTTGTGTCAGGATTGTATCCTTTCATAATACTTATTACTCACAAAAAAGCACTGTACCAAAAAGAATTGGTCAATATAAACCATCTAGTAGATTATCAAGAATCAATGACATTAAAGGAAGAAGTCCAAGTTTCTCTGAAGGAGAAAAAAATATCTTAAAAAATGGTCTGAATACCAAATATGATGTTTCAAAAACAAGTGCAGTGTTGGAGGTGCTCACTCAACTAGACCAAAAAATTTACCTGATCAGCTGATTGGAAGAATCATAGTAGCAACTATTCCAAAGAAAAGTACTTGAGTTTATTGTGGAAATCACTGAACAATATCATTAATACCATATGTAAGTAAAATGTTGCGGAAGTTAATTTTAAAACAGCTCTGGTGGCTTAGTGGCAATGAATAGCAACTACAATCCCAGAGGTACACGGTTCAAATCCACCAGATGCTCTGCCGGGGAAAGAGGGACAAACTCCTCCAGTACCAGTCAGATCTGATTTGACGGTACACGCACACACAAAACAAGAAGAAAACAACAACAAAAACAAAAAAAAAAAAACAAACAGCTTGAGCAGTACTGTGACAGAGACCTTCCAGAAATTCAAGCTGGATTCAGTAGAGGACGTGTAATGAGGAATATCATTGCTAATATTAGATAGCTCTTAACTGTAATAAAAGATGTTAACTTGTGTTTTATTTGGTACACAAAAGTATTTGTTTATATGGATCATAATAACTTATGGATAACATTGTGAAAAATAAAATTCCAGACCATTTAATAATGCTTATGCAGAATTTGTACATAGATCAAGAAGCAGTAGTTCAAAAAGAAAAAGGTCCCATGTATGTTGAACAATTAATCAAAAATCATGAATTATATGAAAAACAATTTGATATCTAGATAAAAGGAAGATACACCACCTATTATAAGCAGATGGTTCATCTTTGCTTAAAGAAAGCAAAAATGGATTGAAGTACTTACTGAAGAAGCCCAAAGACTGTGGCCTTCACTATGCACTTCAACATAAAAACACCCAAAAATCCTAAAAACTGGACCAATAAATAATATTATGATAAGTGAAGAAAGCTTTGAAGTTGTTAAGGTTTCATTTTCTTTAAATCCACAATATTCATGGAAAAAATAGTAAAAAATTAAATAATGTATTGCACTGAGAAAATCTGCTTCCAAGGACCTCTTGAAGGTTCCAAAATGAAGAGTGTAATTTTGAGGAATAAGATATGTCTCACTGGAGAAGTGAATTTTTTTTCCAATCTCCTGCTATCATTATGGAAAACCTACAATGAACAAGGAAGCCTACAAAGAAGAATCAATGCCTTTAATTGTTCATGTTGTTGTTGTTATGTACCATAGACTCACCTGCAACTCATAGCAATCCTATGTACAACAGACCTAAACCCTGAACTATCCTGTGTCAATCTCATTGTCTCC
>NW_006399845.1:3318182-3319246 GCF_000299155.1 Elephantulus edwardii | reverse complement strand
TTGCATTTGCACAATCAAGTGTTCTGGGATTCCCATTCTTCTCAGAGTCAGCCACAGTTTGTTGTGTTCCACACAGTCAAACACCTTTGAGTAATTAATGAAACACAGATAGACATTCCTCTGGTTCTCCCTACTTTCAGCCAATATTCATATAACATTAGCTACAATAACCCTAGTACCACAACCTCTTCTAAACCCAGCCTGCACATCTGGAAGTTCTCTGTTGAAGTGCTATTCCAGTCATTTATGGATAATCTTCAGCAGAATCTTACTTGCATGTGATATCAATGATATTGTTCGATGATTTCCACACTCTGTGGGATCACCTTTCTTTGGAATGGGAACAAATATAGATCTCTTCCAGTCAGTTGGCTAAGTGGTTGTCCTCCATGTTTCTTGACACAACTTGGAGATCATGTAAGGGCAGCATCTCTTAGTTGAAATACATCAATTGGTATACCATCTATTCCTGGGGTCTTATTTTTTGCTAATTCCTTCAAAGTAGCTTGGACTTCTTACTTCATCACCATAGACTCTTGCTGATGTGTTGTTTCATGAAATTCTTCTGTGTCAGCCAATTCTTTTTGGTACAGTGACTCTGTATTGGTGGATAGTATCACATATGCCATGTTATTGCCAGTGGGGGGCATGTTATCAGGGGATGCCAGTCCCTGGTAAAGATGTCACTTGATCAAAAAGAGTAATTGTATTGCTGTTAGGGGTCATGGAGTACACCTCAAAGAGACAGTGTAAATAACTTTTCTGAACAGTGTTTTATCCTGTACCATCCTCATTATCTTTGTGACATATAAATCTATTGTTACAGTCAATTAATCATATTGAGAGTCTTTCTTTCCCTCACTCTTCATCTCTCCAAGTACAATATCTTTTCTAAGGAATGATCGATCCATCCTAAGAAAATAATTCAAAATATGTGAGACAACATTTCACTGTTCTTTCCTCTAAGCAACATTCTGGCTGCACTCTCTTCAAAATTTATTGTTGTTGTTCTTTTTTTCAGTCCATGATATATTATATTAGTACTCTTCCAAAACAAAACAAAA
>NW_006399845.1:3316154-3317882 GCF_000299155.1 Elephantulus edwardii | reverse complement strand
AGACTCTATGCTGAGCAAATCATTCAAGAATCTGCTCTCTGTGAAGAAGAATGTGGCATCAGTATTGGAGTAAGATTCATCAATAATCTGTATTATTTAGATGAGACAAATTTTCTTGTTGAAAATGAAAACTTGAAATGTATGCTGCCTACTGCCTTCAATATGAGTTACACTTCACCACCAAGGGGAAAAATTTTCTCACAACTGAGCTAACAGGCAACATTATGATAGATAGAGAAAAGTTTGTAATATTCCAATTATTTCCTCTTACTTGGATCCACAACCAATAACCCTGGTGCCATAAAAGAAAAGAAAAGAAAAAGAGACCTAAATGAGTACTATAGACTTTAAGGACTAAGATGGATGTGAAGTTTAATATAGCAAGTCTTATCTAGAAGAGACATTTAAGAGGCATTTCAGAGTCAAGATTTTTGTGCAGAAAATTCTATGACTCTTCTTATTACTAAGGCAGTTCCTTCTTGATTTAATGCCATGGGCATCCTTGTTCCTTCTAACTCTGGGGTCCTTTTGTCTTTCTTAAAGACAAACATAAGACTCAGATTTCCGTACTTCCCTATTCTTTGTAACCTTTTCTATTCTACTTCCTGAATTTCTCTCTTAATCAAAAGAAAATATTATTAATCATTTAATTTCTACATAGTATAGCAATGCTTTTTGTGATTAAAAAATAAATGAAGTGAAATGAAAAGAGCAGTTGAGCTGAAGTATATGAAGTATGTGAGTTGAAACATTATCATCTTTGCCTCCAGGAAGCACTTTGACTACACTTTGTCCATTACATATTTGTTTGTTCTTTTCCCAGTCCATGGGATACTAAGTATTCTTTCCCAGCACCACAACTCAAAGTCATTTATTTTTTCCTGCCATATTTATTCATTGTCCAACTCTCTGATGAATACCTGCTAAGGCAGAATATCATGGGGGGAAAGTTCTAGGCCTGTTTTTAGGAAAGATTATCCCTTGGAAAGAAATATACTTAGAAAGATAGAGCGTTGGTAGAAGAAAGGAAGACTTTAAGTGAGATTGATTGACACAGTGACTATAGTATTGGGATAGATAAGAACAGCACAGCATAGAATAGGGTTTAGGTCTGTTGCTCTGTGGTCATCACTATGAGCTGTCCTCAACTTGACAGCACCTTACAAGAACAACAACAAATAAATAGAAAATACATAGTGCATGGAAAAGAATTTTGTAACAAGACCAGGGGTAGATTCATTAACAACTTTCAATGGGAAAATGGTACAATTTTATTTGCTAAAAGTGATGAAGACTTAAGGCACTCACAGTTAAAAAAAATCAAACATACTTCAGCATTGTTGCTTTTGTTGTTGTTAAGTGCCATCAACTCATAGCCAACTCACAGTGACTCGATGAACAAGAGACCTGAACACTTGTATAACTTGCATTGTTTCTCCACATTCATCGAGTTTCCAGAGGCAAGCTATTTAAGAAGTGGATGCCACTGCTGCTTACACTCTTGTTTTAACTGGGGAGCTCCACCAAACACTGTCCACCATGGGTAGCCATTATTGCATTTGGCACATCAGTATTTAGCATTACAGCAACCCTGAGTTACCTCTGTATGGCAAATGGACAGACCAATGCTATACCACTTAGAAGATTGTTTGACCAAACAATTAAAACCAGGCCTGAGGGCCACAGATTAAAAACACCCACCTTTGACTTGGTAGCATAACTCTCCAT
>NW_006399845.1:3293928-3295120 GCF_000299155.1 Elephantulus edwardii | reverse complement strand
ATATTTCTTGTAGCTCTCTGTTGATGTTCTGTTCCAGTCAATTTTGGATACTCTTCAAGATGATTTTGTTTGCCAGTGATGTTGCTGTTGTTGTTGTTATGTGCTGTCAAGTCACTTGTATCTCATAGCATTCCTGATCTGAGAACTGGAAAATAAAAATAAAAAAAGATGATAGAAGAAGACTTAGTGCTTTTGAGATGTGGTTGGAGAAGAGTACTGAATATCCCATGGACTACCAAAAATTAAACAGACAAGTCTTGGAGAAAGAACAGCCAGAATGTTCCATGGAAGCAAAGATGGAGAAGCTTCATCTCACATACTTTGGATATGTTGTTAGAAAGCTCTACTTCTTAGAAAAAAAAACATCATTTTTATGAAGTTGGAGGGTCAGAGAAGGAGAGGAAGACCAACAACGAGATGATTGACATTGTTACTGCAGCAAGGGGCTTAAGTATGTCAGGATGTGACAAGATAGGAGAAGAATCAAAATTGTTGTTCATAGGTCACAATATGTGGCACCTAAACAAGGCAGGACCAGTCCTTAGAGAAGGATGCCATGCTTGGGAGGGTAGAAGGAGAGTGCAACAGAGGAAGACCCTCAATGAGATGGATTGATTCAGTGACTGAGGTAATGGAGATAGGTGTGTCAGAGACAATAAGATTGGCACAGGATAGATTAGGGCTTCGGGTTCTATTTGCACATAGGGTAGCTAAGAATTGCAAGTGACTTGATGGCACATAACAACAGCATCAACAAAAGCAAAACCGATAAAAAATTCATGAAACAGTGTATAGCATACATGAATCTAGAAAAAAATTATGCTGGGTTACATTCAGTCAATCACAAAAAGATAGCTATGGTATGTTGATGTTGTTGTGTACCATAGTAAACTCAACTGACCCATTGCTCACCGTCCACCAGGTTTTCACGTGCAGTTAATCATAGGGGAGAAGACTGCCAATCCTCTTGCGAAGCAGTTGGTGTCCCCCATCTACATGACTTCAGTAATGCAGTGCAGCTTCTAGCTGCTGGGCCACCAAAGCTCTCTAGTTAGGATGTAGAACTACTACTATAAAAAAGTTTTAAAAAAGTTTTACATGTAGAATCAAACTTCTAGGGATAATGAGGATGCTAAAGGAGAAATAGAAATAAAAAAATAATTACTATATAAATTGGGTGAAGAGAAATGTC
>NW_006399845.1:3291399-3293038 GCF_000299155.1 Elephantulus edwardii | reverse complement strand
GAGGTGAGATGATATTTCATAGTTGTTTTCATTTGCATCTCTCTTAGAGATAGGGATTTTGAACATTTCTTCACAGTATATGTTCACAGTAAGTGTTTGAAAAGAACATTTCTTCATATGTTTGATCACCACCTGAATGTCTTCTTTGGTGAAGTATATGATGACTTGTGTGATACACAAATCAGGGACTATTTGAATCAGGTTCACCTTCGTCTTTACACTGACATCATTATATCTTGGGTTTTTTTGAGAGTCATTTCACAGATGACATTCCCAGTGCAACATATCTTTTGATTTCTTGATTGCTAGTATTGGGGAGTTGATTACAGAGCCAAGAAAAATGAAATTGTTATCAATTTTTTCTCCATTTAACATAGTATTGCCTATTGACCCAGTTGTGTGGATTTTTGTCTTCTTGATTTTAAGATGAAATCCATATTGAAGTCTTTTATCTTCTATAACAAGCACCTCAAGTCCTCCTCGCTTTTAGTAAGCAAGGTTGTGTCATCTACATCACACTGATTATTGGTAAGACTGCCTCTGGTCCTTATGTAGTATTTCTTTTCTAAAAGTCCAGTTTTTCAAAGCGTTTGTTCATCAAGCAGAATGAATAGTGATGGAGGAGGGATACAGCTCTGTCACATACTTTCTTGAATTTAGTGCTCCCCTTGCTTTGTTTTGACAATAACTTTTTAGTCTAGATATTGGTTTTATACAGGCCCAATTAAGTATTCTAAGATTGCCATTCTTCTAAATGTTAGCCATAGTATACTATGATTTATACTGTCAAATGTCTTTGCAGTCAGAATACACAGCTATTCTTTTGGAATTATCTGGTTTTAGGCAAGATCTCTCTGACATTAGCAATGATATCTCTGGTGCAATGGCTTCTTCTAAATCCTGCTTGAACCTCTGGAAGTTCCATATGTATGTACTGTTACAGCCATTTTTTAATGATCTTTAGCAGGATTTTGCTTGTGTATAGTTTTAACATTAGATTTCTATAATTCCCACATTTTGTTGGATCATCCTATTGAAAATGGGAATAAATATGGCCAGTTATATGGCCAGGTAGCTGTCTCTAAATTTCCTATCAGATTAATTAGCATGTTTAGAAATGCATCTGTTACTTGAAAAATGCCAATTATGATCCCCTAGATTCCTGGGGCCTGACTTTTTCCCCCTAATATCTTCAATTCAGCTTGAATTTCTTTCTCCATTACCATTGGATCTTTATTATATTGTTGTTGTTTTTAGGGGTGGTTGAATCAAGTGTAACTCATAGCGAGGCTATGAAAAAAAGATCTGAACTTTTTCTCTCCTGCACCATCCTCCCACTTCCTGGCATACAATAGCCCATTGCAGCAGTCACCATATCAATTCACCTGGATGAGGGTCTTCCTCTCCTACACTGACCCACCACCCTTCCCGGCATCCTGTCCTTCTCCAAGGAGTAGCAACTCCTAGCAAAATGTCCAAAATACGTGAGGCAAAGCCTCATCATTCCTGTCTCGAAAGACCACTCCAGCTTTCCCCTTTTCAAAACATATCTGTTTGTTCTCTTGGCCATCCATGGGGTGTTCAGTAATCTTCTCCAACACCACAGCTCAAAGATAGCACTTCCCCCCCCCCCGTTATT
>NW_006399845.1:3283786-3291236 GCF_000299155.1 Elephantulus edwardii | reverse complement strand
TGATACTAAGGGTGTTAAGTGTGAATTCAAACAAGATTAAACTGTTGACAATCTTCTCTCCATCCATCATTATTATATTACTACCTGAAATGTTTTAGTGTGGACTAACTCCTTTTAGTTCAATGACTGATTTTCCCCCTTACATCTTCTTTTGATATTTCATCTAGTGTTCAAGATTTTTTTCCTATAGTATCTCTCAGTATTACATCTTGAGTCTCGAATTTTACTTTAAGTTCTTTCAGCCTGAAAAATGCTGACCAGTTTTTCATATTTTTATTTTCCAATTCTAGCTTTTGCATATTCTATTATCATATTTTTCAATCAGTGTGGTTAAATGCTTCAAGCCTATTCTTTAGATGATCTTGAAATTCTGATAGAATAGATGCAAGATCGTATCTTTGTTCTCATGGACTTACTTTAAATTTCTTTGGCCTCAATTTGAACTTGCACATGAGTAATTGATGGTGTGACCGACAGTCCACCCTTGGCCTAGTTTTGACTGCTTATTCTTTCCACAGATGTAGTAAATTGTATTCATATGCAGCCCATCAGGTGAAGTCTATGTGTAAAAATGTCATTTGTGTTTCTTTTTAAAAAGGTATTTTCAATGAGTAAATCATTTAAAATAGAAAATTTGAGCATTCTATTTCCAACCTCATTTCTATCACCAAGCTCATATTTTCCAACTATTAACACTTCTTCACTGTTTTCAACTTTTAAATTCCAGTCACCAATCTTCATTAACACATCTTGATTGCTGTTTGATAAAGAACATGGTTCTTATAAATACAACCATGGTATGGTTATATTCTCTCTTCATATCTATTTAACCTCTATGCTGAGCAAATTATTTGAGAAACTGTACTCCATGAAGAGGAAATGTGTCCTCAGGATTAGGGGGAGACTCATCAATAACCTTTGTTTTCCTTGCTGAAAGTGAGGAGGATTTGAAACCCTTGCTGTAGAAGAACAAAGAATACAGACTTCGGTATGGATTGCATCTCAGTGCCAAGAAAACAAAGATTCTTACCACTGGACCAATAGACAACATCATGATGAATGGAGAAATGACTGAAACTATCAACAACTTCATCTTACGTGGATCCACAATTAACATCCTTGCTACCAGCAGTCAGGAAATCAGGAGACATATTGTGCTGGGAAATCTGCAGTTAGGAAACTCTCCAAATTATTAAGGTTACTTAATAATATCAGTTTGAGGACTAAGGTGCATCTGATTCAGGCCATGATCTTTCTGATCACTTACTATGCATCAGAAAACTGGACAATGATTAAGGATGACCGAAGAAGAATTGTTGCCTTTGAGCTGTGGTGTTGGAGAAGAGCATTGAACATCTCATGGACTGTCAAAGGAACAAACAAATGTCTTGTAAAGGGTGCAGCCATATTGCTGTTTGGAGGCAAAGACAAGTCTTGTTTGCCCTACCTCATATACTTTGGGCATGTTGCTAGGAAGGGCTACTCCTTGGAGAGGGACATGCTGCTTGGAAGGGTGGAGGGTCAACAAGGGAGAGGAAGACCCTTGAACAGGTGGGTTGACATAGTTACTGCCCCAATGTGCTCTAATGTATTACAGAAAATGAGGATGGCACAGGATAGGACTGGATTCAGGTCTGTTGTTCAAAGAGTCACTATCGGTCATACTCAACTCGACAGCAGCTAACAGCAATTGTAAAATTTTGCTTTATCTTCTTGAAATGCCCTTTGAAATCTTCTCACTTTTAATTTACCATCTCTTCTCTTTGTTTTAGCTTCTTGTCGCTGTAGTGCTATTTTCAGGGTCTCTTCTGAAATCTATTTTTGTATTTATTTTCTCCTCTGTCTCTGTAATGACGACCTTTACCTGTCTTTATGGATGACATCTTTGATATCATTCCACATCTCACTTGTTTTTTTGTGTTTTGGTTTTTTTATTACTAGTATTCAAGGAAGGTCTCAAACATCTTCAGATGATTTTTAAAATTCAGGTATGATTGGCTTAAGATCATATTTTGGTTCCTTTGGACTTGTTGACATTTTCTTCAATTTGACTCTTCACATGTATAATTAATTGATGATCAATTCAACAATAAGCACCTACCTGGTTTGACTGCTGATATTAAGCTTCTCATAAGATTCTATTTAGAGATGTAATGAATATTATTATAGTTGGTCCCTCAGATGAGATCCATATAGAGTCACCATTTGTGCAGGTTTTTCTAATTATATTTGCAACTAATAAAATCCCTAGTTCCATTTCTGCCACTAAATTTATAATTTCCAAGTAACATGCCTTCTTCATTCTGTGAATGTATCATAGTTCATTAGTCAGTGTTACACTCTTTCTTTATTAGATTCCTAATAATGCAAGCTATAGTATTGGGACTGACAGCATACAATTTATACAATTATTTTGAGTTTTCTTATACAATTCTTTTCAGTAACTCTGAGATGACTAATAACCATAGTCTGATGCAAAAAACTTTAGTATATCCAGATTACTAACATGTGGACCACTGCACACATCTATGCTTTCCTTCATTTTACTGCCTGAAGAAGGGTAGTTGGTTGAAGATTAGCAGTATACACAGTCTTTCAACTACAACAGACTAGCTGCTCCCCTCTGTTAATTCACCTCAAGTCTGCTTTCGCAGCTGACTATGATCTGGTCTTGGCAACCCACCTCAGTTCCAGAATACTTCCAGCATGTAGTAGTTTTTACTTTCTGTTAGATTCCACCTTGGTGGATACATTTTGCTCATGTGACTACACTGGAAATTCTTAGTCTCAAACATGACAGATGCACAGGGCACAGAACCAGGTCTTGTTTGCTACTAACATCTTGATAACTGGATTGCTCTGTAATGTGGTTGTAAGGCTAGCCATTCTGTATAGGAAGATTTCACTTGAACGATGTATTTCGTATCACTCAGATACTACAGAGTTGATTCCAACTCATGGCAACCCTATAGAAGGTTGCAAAACTGCCCCTTAGGGTTTCGAAGGCCAGCATCTTCATGGAAGCAGACCACTAAATCAAGCAAACCACAAAGTATCTGATGTATTAAAACTATATATTTTTTTGAGTAGCAGTCAATACATTAATGATTGCCATTAGGACCACTATAATTGTCATAGTTCTTGGCATATAATCAGGCATCCAATGTGACTTCCAAAACCTTTCAAAACAATCAAATAGAAATCCAGATAATATAGGTAAGGCTAAGGATATAGGCAAGGTAACTATACAGAATGGATCTTAAAGAATATAATCGATGAGCCTGATGTGTATTCTGTTTTAGGAGACAGACTAGTGCAGTCAATTCTTCAATAGAATATTAAAGAATGTGATGATTTGTGTCAATATTTATGTCAACATAGAAATCCAATATCAAACTATGCATGAGAAATTATTTTATATTTTTCCAGTTGTAATAGATTTCTTTGGTCATTTCAAATAGATTAGGTAGTTCTGATCTATCCTTTGGTAAAATAGTGATTTTTCCCAACAAGCAATTATTTTGCTCTGTATAGACACACTCACACAAGTCAAAGTGGTTTCCTTTTTCTTTTTCACTTTCCTCAGAGCAACTACCTTTCTTCCAGAAAATATGTTCTGTCATTCTGTGCACTGTTTGTTCTCATCACTCTCCATTTTCCACTGAGGTTAAAACATTAGAATATTGACTTTCTCCTGCTGGGTTGGTGGAGGGGAGCTCTGATCATTTTCAGCTTAAGGAATTCACTCTGGGGAAATTTTTAATACTTCAGTCTTCTGAGCTGGTAAAAGAAAAGCACATTGAACACTAGTAACCCTTTGTAGAGATCACCTGCAAAGTCAGCCCCTTTGCATTTTCCAATTGACATGAAAATACCCCATGAGGCTGCCTGGTTGTTGACAGATTACAAACAAGACATCATTTTAAATGTGCGGGTATGTGTATGAGGAGGTGTTTTGGGAAATTTTCTCTGGGATTTTTTTTCTGAATTGGAAGTTGGTTTTCAGAATTTGGGAATGTTGTTTTTATACTTGTATCAAGCCTATCATCAGAGACTCAATCATACACCACCTGTAAATACAATTACATTGTTCCTAAGCAACCTTGTGAATTAAAAAAAAAAGAAAGAAAAGCAACAATATTTCCCTGTGATCGTAGGGGCAAAATTTGATAAGGAAACAGGTGGTACATTGTAGCTTCGAGGAATTTTCAATAAGCAAGCTTATATTTTGTTATTGTTGTCTTTTAAATACTTTAGCAGGTTTTGTTTTGCTTTGTTTTTAAATTTAGTACATGCTTTGCATGTGGAACAATGCCAATGTCAAAACTTCTAAAACTCAGAACTTAATAATTCTGGACGCAAATGCTATGGCATCGAAGATTCATTATTAACATTAGCCTTCATTTTAAAGGATACTTCCTGAAGTTGGAAGCCTAGTGCAATAATTTCATAACAGGTGGCAGAACTCCTACTACCCTGTGAGTCAAGAGTGAAGCACATTTTAAGAAAATAATGTGTAGGTTGCTTCCACTCACAAGAGACATGCTTCAGGGAGCACTAGTATTTTTAAAAAAGGGGAGTAGCTTCAATGTAAGTGTTTTAATTTTCAGAAGGCACTCAGTAAATAAATAATATAGTGTCTTACCACACTACCATTTAATTTACGTTCAACCATATGCACTCAAGCCTCTACTCTCTCATTAAAAGATGAAAGAATAATCCATTCATATTTGTGGTTATTATATTTTACATATAGTGTTATGTTCTAACGTAAATGTCTATATTCTAATGCATATGTTTTTATGGATTTTCAAAGGTAAAATTTACCCTAGAGGAATTCTACCATAAACATAAGGTGTTCTTACTTTAAATTTCCCATTATCATTCACAAATATGCCCTTTTCACATGGTTTCATTCATCTGGGTCACTACTATTGTGGTTCCTCAATTCCTGGTTCAGGTCCTTACCTCTCCAGCCTCTTCCTCTTTGATCACTAAGTCCTTCAGTCACTTGAACTGTCTACTCTGCTTTCCCTACTACATATAAATGTAATTGTATGATCTGCCTTGCAATTTTGTCCTTATACTTTCTATGGTTTTCAGTTCCCTGTCTCATTCTTCTCTCCTTTTTCCTTCTCTTCCTCAGATTTTTATTAATAACAAGACTTATTTATACACATAGAATTTTACTCTAGTCCTTGCTGACTTCTTTCCTTGCCGTCAGAGTTATGATCATCCCTAGTCTGAGCTTTATTCTCTGGCTTTGCTGCAGTCAGTAAGTTGTGAAAGCTCTATAGGAAGCCTCTTCCAAATGAAATGGAAAGTGGGACTGTTAGGCATGCATGTACTGTTCATTCATCATACTGACCATAACAATGACTTTGAAATAGTGCTAAAGATTGTGAAATTTGGAAACAAGATGCTTAGGTTCTAACCCAAATTCCACCAAATAAAGGAACTATGTGACTTGTACGATTTAAGCTGTTTAAACGCTAAATTTCCAAAGCTATACTTTTATATGGATTGAAGCTCAACATCAAGAAAACAAAGATTCTCACCACTGGGCCAATTGGCAGCATCACTATGGATAGTGATGAGATTGAGATAGTTAACAGTTTTAGTTTACTTGGCCCCACAATCAACACTCTTGGTAACAGCAGCCAGGAAATCAAAAGATGAATTGCATTGGGAAAGTTGGCTGTGAGGGACCTCTCAAGAGTACTGAAGAGCAATGACGTCAGGCTGGAGACTAAGGTGTGCCTGATCCGGGCTATAGTCTTTGCAATTACTTGCTATGCATCAGAGAGTTGGACAGTGAATAGGAATGATAGAAAGAGAACTGATGCCTTTGAGCTGTGATGCTGGAGAAGAGTGTTGAATGTACCATGGACTGTAGGAGAACAAACAGGTTTGTCCTGGAGAGGGTGAAGATGAGTGCTCCTTGGATTCAAGGATTCTGAAGCTTCGGCTGACATATTTTGGGCATCTTGCAAGGAGGGACTGGTCCTTGGAGAGCGTCATCATGTTTGGCAGAGTGGAGGGGCGGCGAAGGAGAGGAAGACCTTCTATGAGACGGATCGATTCTGTGACTGGAGTGGTGGGAATAAATGTGTCTGGGATGGCTAGGTTGGTATAGGATAGAACGGTGTTTAGAGCTCTTGTACATAGGGTTGCTATGAGTCGCAAGCGACTCGATGGCACATACAATAACAACAACATACTTTTAGTATGTGATTTATGTTTGTATTGAAAATTTTAAATGCTTTTAAATAGCTGAGATAGTGCCAGTCCTGAAGTAACTTTGCCCAAAAGTTAGCTATAACAAAGCATTATTCTTTCACTCATTTATATTTTTTTAGTAAACCTTTTATTGACTATCAAATCACATGCAGTTATTGGAAGAATTAAGCACAAATTAGACAAAAAAATAAACCTGCCTGAAAAATAAACAAACAAAAAATGTCAAGAAACCCCACAGGGTTACGGTTTAGAGACAAATGAACACATAATGCAAAATTGTCTTAAAGGTTACTGCTTTCCTCCTCGGTGCCATTGTCCAACTTGGCTTTCCCTGAGTATACAGCTTCAGGGCATGTTTGGAAATTAACAGACAATCTCTAAAAGCGCACTTGTGAAAGGAAAATGCATAGGATGTTATTTTGAAAATTTGAGGCTCCAAAGACCTAGCTGTTTACCTGAGGGTTGAAGGTTCATGAGGAAATGAACTCCATTTTCTAAACTCAGTACATGCTATTTATGAAGGAATGAGATGGTTTTTCCAGCAAAATTCTCTGGAGACTGTACCTACTAAACACACTGCATCGTCAGTGGAAAGCCAAGCTTTGGTTATGTAGGAAGACTTGGCTATGATATTTTGTGAACAGGGTAAGGATAAGGAAAGAATTCCCTTCCCCTCCCCAACCCCACATTGTACCTAGAATCTCTAGCCAGTAAATGATTAGAGAAAAGGAAGCAATTGGAGATTGGGTGAATACAAAGAAGACAAGGATATGAATGGAGACTGGAATACAAACACAGAGAGCTGATTGTGTGTTTCTAATTTCAACAGTGGCCAGGAGTGACAGAGATGTGAAGTGTGTTAAGGTTAATTGGATATGACTTTTTACATAGAGCCTTCCACTTAAGTCTTTCAGTCTCTTTCTCTACTCTTATTTTAATGCAATGTTCCAGTTCTTAAACTATATGTGAGAGTAATAAAGTTGAGGTCAAGGCCATATCTCTCAGATAAAAGAGCAAAATCTCTCAGCTATTCATAAGGTCAAAAACGTTTTCACACAACTGATCCATCTGAGTGCTAAAGAATAGATTTCTATGTTATTAAAGAAAACATTGAAATTCTAGAAAATGTAGTCTTACCAGTTCATAAAATCTTGCTAGATATCTGTTGTTCAAATGACTGCTTCTATCATGACACAATTAACATTTAATC
>NW_006399845.1:3269039-3275532 GCF_000299155.1 Elephantulus edwardii | reverse complement strand
CCCTCAACCAGGATAACCCTTCTCATCTGCCAAGTCCCTTCAGAAAATATCTTCCATTGTCCAACCCATGATCTGACAGCTTGTATCTTAAGCTTTCTTGGCTTTTGTGATTCCAAAAACATCAACTGCTGACATTTTTCTTTTGACCAGTGTCTCTTAAGTTTAGTTGTACTGTTTCCAAGGGAAGATGACGTGTCCTGTAGAACTCCTGTGTAGATTATGTTTTCCTTTCTGCCTGAGGGCCCGCTGGTCTTTCTGTGTACCTGGAAGACGCCTCCTTTTGCTGTTATCCGAGGTGACCTTGCCCAGTTACGCCTCCTTCCCTCCCTCTCTGGCAGGGTTGGCTGGGTCTGACCTGGAAGACGCCTCCTTTTGCTGTTATCTGAGGTGATCTTGCCCAGTGCTTATAAATATTCAAGTCATCAAGGAAGCACTATATGGTTCAAAGTTAGAAAAGGGATATGTCAAGGATGTGACCTGTCTCCCTATAGATTTAATCTATATACAGAACAAACAGTTCAGGAAGCTGGACTTTATGAGGAAAAAAGTGGGACATCAGGATTGGGGGAAGAATCATTAACAACCTGCTTTATGTAGATGGTACAGCCATTCTTGCTGAAATGAAGAAAACCTGAAATATTTTCTGCAGAACATCAAGAACTGTGTCTGCAAAAGGGATTAAATCCCACCATCAAGACAAAGATTCTCACCATTGGTCCAATTGGCAGCATCATGATGGATAGAGGAGAGTTTAAGATTGTTAACAGTTTCAGTTTGCTTGGCTCCACAATCAACATTTTGGCACCAGCAGGCAGGAAATCAAAAGATGGATTCCATTAGGAAGATTTGCTGTTAAGGAACCTCTCCAAAGTACTATAAACCATGATATCAGTCTAGGGACTAACTTGTGAATAATTTAGGCTATGATCTTTACAGTTAATTGCAATGCATCAGAAAGCTGGACAGTAACTAAGGATGACAGAAGAAGAATTGATGCCTTTGAGTTGTGGTGCTGAGAAGAGTATTAAACTTATCATGGACTTCCAAGAGAAAAAAAAAAAATCAACACACCCCAGATTTGTTTTGGAGAGGGTGAAACCAAGTTGCTCCATGGAGGTAAGGATTTTGAAGCTCTGTCACATACAATTTGGGCATGTTGCAAGGAGGGACTGACAAGTCATCAGAGAAGGCCATCATATTTGAAAAAATGGAGGGACAGTGAAAAAAAAAATAAAGAGACAAAGAGATGAAGATCCTGGATGAAACGGATTAACACAGTAACTGGGGTAGGTATGCCAGAGGAAGTGAGATTGGCTCAGGACAGATCAGGGTTTAGAGCTATTGTGCATTGGGTCTCTATGAGTCATAGGTGGCTTAACGACACATAACAAAAACAATTCAATCCACCAATGATGCTGGGAGCTTTCCACCAATGATATGAATACACATATGATGAAAAAACAAACTAAATCATGTACATATGCTGTAATAATTAAATAATCATAAAGAATAATGATGGATTCTGAAAATAATGTACAGAATGGATAAATCTGTAGGATATTAGGCTAATTTAAATAAACACAAAAGGGAAAAGTCCTTTATAAGATCATTATTATAAAAAGTAAAGAATAGTTTTACACAGGGTAAAAACATTACTTTATGGTTATCATAGTTAAAAGAGGAAAGAAGAGAGAAACATAACAAGATAGTAAGGAAAGCCCATTCTAGTAGAAAGAAATGTAATAGACAACATGGTGAAATCAGTACAATGAAAAGAAGGCACCAATGATTTGAGAGTAAATGCACAAGTATATAAAAATTAAGAGTAGTTTTTTGTTTTTTTAATTTTCTCCTAGTTTATTTACAATATCCAAATACATTGTTTGTAAGAACAAATTATTTCAATTTCCCTCACCCCGCCCCCATCAAATTATAGAACCCTATGATTAATCACCTCTCCCCCTGCATATCCACATCCCTCTGCTTCCAGCCTCTCCCACCCCTCCTGGATTCTTATACTCATTCTACAATAATGGTTTCATATAATATTTATCCTTATTGGATTGAGTTATTTCACTCAGCATAATGCTCTTCAGTCCCTCCCAAGTTAGGTAATAATTTACAAAATCATTGTTTCTGTGTGCTGCATAGTCTTTCATTGTGTGAATGTACCATGATTTCTCAATCCATTGGTTTGTGGTTGGACATTTGGGCTGTTTCCATGTTCTTGCGATGGTGAATCATGCTGCTATGAACATTGATGTCCAAGTCTCCATATATGCCTCAGTTTTCATTTTCTCCGAGTGTATTCCAAGTAGTGGAATAGCTGGGTCATATGGAATTTCTATGTTCAGCTTTTTGAGGAAGCGCCAAACTGCCTTCCAGAATGGTTGTACCATTTTAAAAATCCCACCAACAATGTATAAGAGTTCTTTTCTTGCCACATCCTCTCCAACATTTATTACTTGCTGCCCTGTTAAACTTTGCCACCGTTACTGGAGTGAGATGGTACTTCATTGTCATTTTTATTTGTATCTCTCATTGCCAGTGATTTTGAGCATTTCTTCATGTGTCTGTTTGCCATTCGAATATATTCCTCTGTGAAAATACTTTCCATGTCTTTTGCCCATTTAATAATTGGGTTATCAGTCTTTTTCTTGTGGAGGCACAGGAGTATTCTGTAAACTTTTGTTGTAGGATTTTTGTCTAAGATGGTATTACCAAACGTTTGTTCCCAGTCTATAAGCAATACCATTTACAAGAGTATATTTACACACATTTTTTAATAAAACAAGTATGTGACAAGATACCATCTATACACCTAAAAGACTGATCTGTTAATGAAAATGTTGCTCAAATATACGCACCATCAACAAATCAAAGATGAGTACTCTGTAAACTTTTGTTGTAAGACTCTTGCCTGAGATGGTATTACCAAGTATTCATCCCCAGTCTGTAAGCAATACAATTTACAAGAGTAGTTATACACACATTAAAAAAAACAAATATGTGTGACAAGATATCATCTATACACCAAAAAGACTGGTCTGTTATGAAAATGTTAACTCACCATTAACAAAATCAAAGATGCGCAAATTCAAGACTTTTATATTTGCAATCAG
Source organism: Elephantulus edwardii (assembly GCF_000299155.1). Taxonomy (NCBI): domain Eukaryota; kingdom Metazoa; phylum Chordata; class Mammalia; order Macroscelidea; family Macroscelididae; genus Elephantulus; species Elephantulus edwardii. The sequence goes on along the minus strand of NW_006399845.1, from coordinate 3,272,410 downwards.
ACATTGGCAGAATGTGTAATAATTTATAAGATATATTTTACTGTTAAATAATATTCAGTTAGGTTTGGGTATACCACTTTTTATTTATTCATCATTTGATGTGAATTTGGGTGGTTTCATTCTTTTTTAGTTATTATTAATAGATTTGCTATTAATATCTGTGAACAAGTATTGTTTGAATACATGTTCTTTACCCTTTGTAAGCGATATATAGTTGCAAGGTTGCTGGGTAATATACTTCTCTATATTATGTTTTGAGAATCTACAAAATTTTTTTCCTACCATTCACTGTTTTATGTTCTTATTGCATCGTTGCTGTTGTTATAAGGTGCTTCACCAGCTACTCTTAGTGAGAAAGATGGGCAATCTTCTTCTGTGTAATTTACTGCCTGTGAAAATTCACTGGAGGCTCAGCTGTCAGTTTGTTCTGACTTGATGGTACAGCACAACAAAAGGTCAGTTATGACTCACGGTTACCCTATGAAAACAGACCTATCCTTCACGTATCATTTGGCATCTTCACAATTTCTTCTACACTCAAAATTATAGTTGTAGACTCTGTGCCAATCCATTTCATTGAGGGTCTTCCTCTCTTTTGTTAACCCTCTACCTTTCCTAGAATTAGTTCTGTTTCTAAGAACTGTCTCCTTCTGACAACGTGCACAAAGGATGTGAGGCCAAGTTTCACCATGCTTGCCTCTAAGGAGTATCCTTGTTGTACTTCTTCCAAGACAAATCTGTTTGTTCATTTGGCAGTATATTCAATACCCTTTGTCAAAACTACAATTTAAAGACATTGCTTTTCCTTCTTTGCCTTTCCTTGTTTGTTGCCCACATTTCAGATGACTATAAATCAAGTAAAACCATCATGGTTTGTGACAGATGTGCCTTAGTCTTTATTTTTACATCCTTACTCTCTGGCCCTTTAAAGAGGTCCCTGAAAACTGATTTGCTCAGTGCAATATGTCTTTTGATTTCTTGACTGCTGCTATCATGGTTGTTGATTGTGAATATAAGCAAAGTAAAATCCTTGAGTATCTCAAGCTTTTCTTCAGATACCACAATGTTGCCTATTGGTCCAGTTGTGAGAGTTAGTATTATGTCTGTTTTTGGTTTGTTTTGTTTTTGTTTTTTATGTTGAGGTATAACCCATATTGATCACTGCAGTCTTTGATTTTTTTTCAGAAAGCGTTTTAAGTCTTTACTTTCTGCAAGAAACTTTTTCATCTTTATACATAGTCTGTTGATTCTTCCTACAATCTTGATGTCTCATGCTTCTTCACTGCTTTTGGAATTATTTAATCAGCATGTAGATTGACTATGGATGGAAAAAGGATATAATACTGACACATATCTTTCACAATTTCAAACAGTGTACTATCCCCTTGTACTGTTCAGATAACTGCTTCTTTGTTCAAGTATAATTTTCCTATATGCACACTTATGTATTAAGTAATTTTTCTCAATAAGATGTCAGTGTTGAATTGTGGCATTGGAGAAGAATGCTGAATTTACCCTGAACTGCCAGTAGAACTAACAAATATTTCTTGAAAGGAAGTGAAGCCAAAGTGCTCCCTAGAGGCAAAGGTGATGAAACATTTTACATAGTTTATACATATTGTCCATAGAGATCAACAAAAAACAGTTATGATGCTGAGAGTATGAATGGTCAGTGAAAGAGAGGAAAACCCTCAACAAGATGTATTGACTGTAATGTTGGCCTCATGAGGATGATCTCAAGATCAAGATAGGGCTGTTGTTCATAGGGTTGTAATGAGTGGTGCTCAACTCAGTGCAACCAACAACTCAATAACTTATGATCTATATAGTTTAATGGTTACCTACATAGTAATATCTGATCTACATAGTTTAATAGTTTAATCTGGACAATGACTAAGGATAACAGAAGAAGAATAGATGTCTTCGAGTTGTGGTACAGGAAAAGAGTATTGAACATATCATGGACCGTCAAGAGAAAAAGGTCTGTCTTGGAAAGGGTGAAACCAAGTTGCTCCTTGGAGGCTAGGATTTTGAAGCTCCATCTCTCTCAAATACTTTGGGTACATGGTCCGAAGGGACTGGTCCTTTGAGAAGGACATCATGCTTAGAAGGGTGGAGGGACAGCGTAGGAAAGGAAGATCCCAATGAGATGGATTGACACTAAGGTAATGGGGGAAAGTGTGTTGGAGTCAGTGAGACTAAGGATAGGCCAACTTTCAGAGTTGTTATACATAGGGAAGCTACAAGTCCCAGGCAACTTGACAGCACATAACAATAGCAGCATATTTTAATTTATTGATTCAATAAAGTGGAAAAAAAGAAACATCTTTCTAGTATTCTTTGCTCTCAGTCAAGATCTGACTCACCTTGGCAATAACATCCCTCATTCCACAAGCTCTTTTAGATTTCTCTGTACGTGACTTGTCATTTTCTGGTATTATTTTTCTATTTTACTCTTTATTATTCTAGTAGTAGTAGTAGTAGTAGTAGTAGTAGTTGTTGTTGTTAAGTGCCGTCGAGTCCCAGGCGATTCATAGTGACCTTATGAAGAAGAGTCCTTGACGCTTGGGTGCCTTTCTTCCTCTCTCCAGGTTCATAGGGTTTCCGGAGGCAAGCTATCATGGAAATGGATGCCACTCCTCCTTCCATGCTTTTTTGATCGGGGAGCTCCACCCCACCCTCAGGACAGTCTTTCATTGTTTTTGTTCGGACATTCCTCTAGGTCCTATAGCCCTGGTGTACAAGTTGCCATCCTGCGGTCGCTTGTGGTTGCTGTGAGGCTAAACCCTGTGACACAGATGTGTCAAATGCGTTAATGGTTGGCTACCCAAGGCGGATTGTAGTAGTAGAGAGTGTAAAACAACATCACATTATGATTCATAATTGTATTTATCTTATAACTGATGTGAAGCTTTGCTGTATATACTTATTAGTGATTTTGTGTCCTCTTTAGGGGAAATATCTATTTTTAAAATAAGTTGTCTATGTTATTGAACTATAAGAGTTTTCAATTTCTTGGATAATGTTTTTTTCTTGTGTTGTTTTAATTACTTTACTGTGTATTTTACCACATGTATTTTAACATTTTAGTAGTTAATATTATATTTTTTAAACCCATAATTTCTATAATTGCCACAAATGGTGTTTTCATGTAGTTTTATTCCCACAACAAATTGGGGATTTTATGTTGTTATGTTGTCTAGGGATATTGTTGCTGATGATAGATGGATCTTGGCTGAAAGCAGAGAATACCAGAAGAATGTCTATCTGTGTTTCATTGATTATGCAAGGGCATTTGACTGTGTGGATCATAACAAACTGTGGCTGACTATGAGAAGAATGGTAATCCCAGAACATTTAATTGTGCTAAT
>NW_006399845.1:3263504-3268939 GCF_000299155.1 Elephantulus edwardii | reverse complement strand
ATTGGACCAAGAGGCAGTCATTAGAACAAAGCAAGGAGACACTACATGCTTCAAAATCAAGAAAGGGGTCCGTCAGGTATGTATTCTGTCTAGAACAAAGGTATGTATACCTTTTCAATCTGTATGCAGAACAGATCATCTGAGACTCTGGGCTGTACGAGGAGGAATGTGGCATCAGGATTGGTGGAAGAGTCATCAACCACCTGTGTTATGCAGATGACACAACCCTGCTTGCTGCAGGAGGACCTGAAGCACTTGCTGCAGAAGGTCAAGGACTGCAGCCTTCAATATGGATTGAGGCTCAACATCAGGAAAACAAAGATTCTCACCACTGGGCCAACTGGAAGCATCAGTATGGATGGTGAAGACATTGAGATAGTTAACAGTTTTAGTTTGCTTGATTCCACAGTCAACACTCTTGGTAGCCCCAGTTGGGAAATCAAGAGACAAATTGCATTGGGAAAGTCAGCTGTGAGGGACCTCTCAAGAGTACTTGAAGAGCAACAATGTCAAACTGGAGACTAAGGTGTGTCTGGTCAGGCTATAGTCTTTGCAATGACTTGCTATGCATCAGAGAGTTGTACAGTGAATAGGGATGATAGAAAGAGAATTGATGCCTTTGAGCTGTGGTGCTGGAGAAGAATGTTGAATATACCACGGACTGCTAGGAGAACAAACAGGTTTGTCCTAGAGAGAGTTAAGCCAGAATGCTCCTTGAAGTCAAGGATTCTGAAGCTTTGTCTGATGTATTTTGGACATGTTGCAAGGAGTGACTGGTCCTTGGAGCAGGACATCATGTTTGGGAGAGTGGAGGGATGGTACGGAAAAGGAAGACCCTCAATGAGATGGATGGATTCTGTGAGTGGAGTGGTGCGAATGAGTGTGTTTGAGACAGTGAGGTTGGCACAGGATAGAGTGACTTTTAGGGCTCTGGTACATAGAGTCGCTCTGAGTCACAAGCAACTTGATGGCACATAACAACAACAACAACAATATATTCTTCCCTATAAATAAAATATAAAATACAGATAAAATATAGATTGTATTGAAGTGCATGATGGGAGTAAGACTTAACGTTCTTGACTGCTAACTGAAAGGATGGAGGTTCAAACTCCCCACCATTCCCCAGAAGAATGTTGTGGTAGACTCCCTCTATAAAGACTACAACCTTAAAAGATCAATATAGAAGATCTACTGTGATTTATAGGTTTCTGTTACTTGATATTGCCTTAACAACAATGCAGATCATGATTATTATTTTGTTATGTGTCATCAACTCACAGCTGGACCCTTCACTAGGTTTTCAGAGGCTGTAAATCACATGGGAAGAGATTGTTCACCTTTTTCCTTCAGAGCATCTGGGGGATTCAAACAGCTTGCATTTGAGTTGGCAGTGTGATTCTTATCCAAGGATCTTGCGTGTTGTGCTATTACTATCCAATGATAGTAATGAAATCTTAGACCTTAAAGGTAGTTTAAATGCAAAGGAATAATTAGCTGATAAACTGTGTAATGTGGATAGGCTAAAATGCCCTATTAACCATATTCCCGTCCATGCACAGGGCAGAGTCAAGTTCAGTGGCTAGGAAGTCATATTGAAAGATAAACTCCACATTGGTGATGTTCTGGTTTCACTGAACTAGGAAGAATCCATTTGATGTCCTGACATTTTTGTTCTTTACCCTTAGCATTGCAATCTTTCTAGTATTGCACTGGGAGCATCTGCAGTCAAAGAATTCTCCAAATTATTGAGAAGCAATGGCATCAGTTTAAGGGCTAAGGGTTGCCCAATTCAGGCCATGGTTTTTTCAGTCAATTACTATGCATATGAGAGCTGGAAATGAATAAGGATGACAGAAGAAAGATTGATGCCTTTGAACTGTGATGTTGCCAAAGATTATTGAATATGCTGTGGACTGTCAGAAGACAAACGAGAGAGTGTGCAGCCAAATGTTCCTTGGAGGAAATAATAATAACGCTTTGTGACATATACTTTGGACTGTTTATACGATAGGCTATTCTTTGGAGAGGGAGATCATGTTTGGAAAAGTGGAGGGATAGCAAACGAGAAGAACACCCTCAACGAGGTAGACTGACACAGTGACAGCAGCAATCAGCTTGAGTGTTTGAGAGATTGTGAGGATGGTACAAAATAAGACAAGGTTTAGACCTGATGTTCATATAGTCACTATGAGTTGTACTTGATGACATCTACCAATAACAACCCTCAAACATTTTATGTAACAAGTATTCTCCTTCATAACAAAAACACTTGGGAAATAAATTACTGCATTATCATTCTCTTTTTCACTAATCTTTCTCCTTCTTCATTGATTTTAATGAGCTCCAATTAGCTATTTTTCCCAATAGAGATGGCATTTGCGCTTAAAATAAAATTTTCTCATCTTGTTCATAATATTTGTGATTATCCACATCAGAATTTCAGATGTACCAACTGGCAGTTGGTACTGAAAGTAAAGGGTTTTTTCCTTATTTTTAACTTTTTATTTTTAAATAATTAAAAATTTGCATAAAACTAAGGGGGGAACCCTCAAAGGACTCCCATATACCTTTCATACAGTTTTTCTCAATAGTAACTTAACTCGCAGAGCTAGAACTAAACCAAAATAGTAACATTGGTATAATTTGAAAAATGCATTCATATTTCATCAATTGTGCTTATGTGTGTGTGTAGGGGGTGGTCTTTTTATGCTAATTTGCATGTTTTGATAATTCAATGCAGTAACATTCTGATAAAGCCTTTTTTGAACAAGTACACAGGTCTTAACGTTTCAGGAACACAGCTTGCTATTTTAAACAAATTATAGAATTCTCTAAATATTGTTCTTTGCTCCTGAAGACATTCTTTAAACTGCTTCTTCCTCATTCTTTTCTTTTTTGTGCTTTGTGGTTGTTATGTGATATCAATTTGCCTAAACTCATAGGAACCCTATGTACAACAGCTCTGAAGCCTGCCCTCTCGTGAACCAGTCTCACTAACTCTGACATATAGACCCCCATTGCCTTAGTCACTGTATCAGTCCATCTCATCTGGGGTCTTCCTCTGCTGCACTGTCCCTCTACCCTTCCGAGCATAATGTCCTTCTCCAAGAACTGGTCCTTCCTGGCCACATGCCCAAAATAAGTGAAACAGAGCTTCAAAATCCTAGCCTACAAAAAGAAACTTGGTTTCACACTCTCCAAGACAGACTTATTTGTTTCCTTGGTGGTCCATGGTATACTTAAGACTCTTCTCCAAAGCTACAATTCAAAGGCATCAATTCTTCTTTAGCCACCCTTAGTCATTGTCCAGCTCTCTGATCCATAGTAAGCGATTGTGAAGACTAGGGTCTGGAAAAGGCGCTTCTCAGTACTCTAAAGAGGTCTCTGATAGTCGATTCTCCCAGTGTAATTCATCTGACTACTGCCAAGAGTGTTACTTGTGCTTTACTTTTTTTTTTAACTTTTAATGTGCTGTAAGTCAAATTTTACATACTTTTTCCAATCAACAGTTTCAAAAAAAAAAAACAAAAACAACTGATATGTAACGTAGTTTACAATCTGTGCAATTCATTAAAGTGCTCCTTCTTTTCTTGCCGGGTTTCCTTCTTTCATTCATTTTGTCTCATATCTTCTCATTTTTCTTGTCAGCAAATGTTGCTCTTTTGTTCTCAGATAGTTGATTGTTCTAACACCCACACTCTGTATGGTTATTGTTGTTTCTTGTATTGTCCTGTTTATTATTTAACTGCAAGATGACCTCTTGGAGTGTCTTCAGTTTCAAGTTAAAGGTTGTCTCAGGGAAATAGATTTGAGAATTTCACTAGTCTATTTAAGTCAAGAAAATATATTTAGCAATGAGCTATCTGATAAGGGACACATAACTAAAATTTATGGAGTACTCCAGCACATCAACAAAAAAAGACAAACAACTCAATTATAAATGAACAGAAAAGATGAATAGAGGACTATAAGGAAGATGTTTATGTGTGTTTTATTAACTATACAAAGGCGTTTGATTGTGTAGATCATAAGAAATTATGGCTAACATTAAGAAGAATGGAGATTTCAGAGCACCTAATTGTGCTTATGTGAAACCCATACTTGGACCAATGAGGTGTGGTCTAAACAGAGCACAGAAAAACTGCACTGCTTAAAATCAAAAAAAGTATTCATCTGGATTGTATCCTTTCTATGCATTCTCTATGTTGAGCAAATAGTTCCCAAAGCTGGACTTTATAAAGAAAAATATTACATCAAGATTGGAGGAAGTCTCATCAACATATTAGGCCAGGATGTAGAATATTATCTTATGAACTGAGTTTCATAAAATGATCTGGATATTCCTTAGGCTATGATCCTTACAGTTCTATCCTGGTGGTTCTGTATGTCTAAGTAGTTTCTCTAACTATATTCCCTTTATGTTGTGACACATGAGTATATATGCAGTGTTTATGAGTATATATTGTAGAAATTTAGACTACCACCACTCCTGTATATGTACACAGGTATAGCCTCTCATGACTCCCTTAATCTATTTAATGTACATGTTTCACATGTGCATTTACTCTCAAAGCATTCGTGCTTTCCTTTCATTGTGCTGACTTCTCCATGGCATGTATTACATTTCCTTTTATTAGAATGGACTTTCTCTACTATCTTATTAGTGTTTCTCTCTTCTTCCAACTATGATAACCATAAAATAATGTTCCCCCCTGAGTAAAACTATTCTTTACTTTTTATAATAGTGATTTATACAATACTTTTTCTTTTTGCAATTCACTTATTTCACTCAACATAATATCTTACAGATTTATCCATTTGGGTCACTATGAGTCACCAGAGACTCAATAGCACGAACACCAACAAGAACAACACTCATGCTGTATATTGCTTTTAGGATTTATTTTGTAATTGTTCTTTTTGGGAGCAGGGGTGGCATTCACTTCCTAAATAGCCTGCCTCTGCAAACTATGAACTTTGATAAATGTTGGTAGTTGTAGAGGAGCTTCAGGCTTTTTGTTCATAGGGCCGCTATGGGTCGTGCTTGACTCGAAGGCAATCAGCAACCACAACAACAATTATTCTTTAAGAAGCTCTGGTGGTGTAGTGGCGAGAAGTTTAGCTGCAGTCCTCAAGGCCACCAGCTGCTCCATGGGAGAAGAATGGGCAATCTCCCCCTATGAGATTAACTGCCTCTGAAAACCTGCTGGAGAGTCAGCTATGGGTCTGTTCCCATTCCTCCATACATAACAACAAAAATTATTCTTTATAATTGTATAATATTCATATGCATGCATATGATAGAATTTGCTTCAATTATTTTTGCAATTCTGAATAATAATAAACATTATTGTTGTTGTTGTTATGTGCCGTCGAGTCGTTTCCGACTCATAGCGACCCTATGCACAACAGCCATAAACCCTGCTCTATCC
>NW_006399845.1:3250693-3251673 GCF_000299155.1 Elephantulus edwardii | reverse complement strand
ATAGGGTCGCTATGAGTCAGAAACGACTCGACGGCACATAACAACAACAACAACAATAAAAAACCCACCTAAACTGTTTTTTGACAGTAGGCATGCCTTCAAAAAAAATTATAACATAATCAGTCTGGCTGAAAGACTTAATTGAATACCTTAATTTAAATATATATGATGAAAAAATCAGTAAAAGTTAACTGTATAGGTAAATGTAAAAGCCAATATTAATGTACTATGATTTGTAACAACAACAACAATGTTGTCACAATTTTATCTTCATATTTACATTGTTGTCTATTAATCTAAAGGCAAAATTACTTTCTGAAGTTATCCTTAAGTCATACAGAGGGGGAAAGAAGTGTTACAAATCATAGTACATTAATATTGGCTTTTACATTTACCTATACAGTTAACTTCTACTGATTTATTTCATCATATATATTTAAATTAAGGTATTCAATTAAGTCTTTCAGCTAGAGTGATTATGTTATAATTTTTTTTTAAGGCATGCCTACTGTCAAAAAGCAGTTTAGGTGGGTTTTTTATTGTTGTTGTTGTTGTTATGTGCCGTCAAATTGCTTGAGATTCGTAGCAAGCCTATGTACAACAACCCTAAACTCTACTCTGTCCTGTGCCACTCTCACTGTCTCTGACACTCCCATCCCAATTAACCCAGTCACTGAATCAATCCACCTCATAGAGGGCCTTCCCCTCCTGAGCCGTCCTTCCACCCTCCCAAGCATGATGTGCTTCTCCAAGGGCCGGACTCTCCTTACAGCATATCCAAAGCATGACAGATGGAGCCCCAGAGTCCTTGCCTCCAAGGAGCCACCCGTTTTAACCCTCTCCAGGATGAATCTGTTTGTTTCCCTAGCAGTCCATGGTATTCTCAATACTCTTCTCTAGCACCACAGCTCAAAGGCATCAATTCTCCTTCTATCCTCCCTGGTCATTGTCCAACTCTCTGATGCATAACAAGTGATTGC
>NW_006399845.1:3239322-3250097 GCF_000299155.1 Elephantulus edwardii | reverse complement strand
TATTGGTACACTTGATTATATACCACAGGCTTCTCGATTTCAGTACACTTTTTTAAAATTCGTTCTCTTTCTACTTCGAAGTCTAGATAATTTGAATTGGCTTGTCCTCAGATTTGCTTAGTTTCATTTTGTCCACTCAAATTATCTGTTTAATATTTCCTATAAATTTTTTCTCAGTTGTTATATTTTTCAACTCCAGAAGATCTATTGGGCTCCTGCTTTTATTTTTAATTGATATTTTATTGTAAGTTTATAAAGAACTTGGATTTCCATACATGCATTGCTGCACATTTTCCTCACTGCCCCTTTCTCCCTCAGTTCATGCTTTTCTTTGGAAAGAAAGTTCTTTCATTGTTGTACAGTTGTTTCCCTCCCCCAGTCCACTTTACTATGCAGCTCTTATTCTGGACTCTTGTCGTACCAATAATACTTAATCATATATTCCTTTTGTACAGTTCTCCCTCATCTGTTTTGATGCCATGTACATCACTTATCTCTTCTTTTCTTCGTTTTCCCCCAACCCTCCTGTCTGTCCTGTTTTATAACAGTGACATTATAAAATATTTGTCTTTTTGTGACTGAGATATTTCACTCAGTATAATGTCCTCCAGGGTCACCCATTCTGTAAAATATTTCGTGAGTTCCTTGTTTTTCAATGCATTGTGTGAATATACCAAAGTTTCTCTATCCGTTCATTTGTTGATGGGCACTTGTGTTGTTCCCAATGTTTTGTTATTGTGAACAAAGACGTGATAAACGTGGGTGTACATATATCTGCTTTGGTGGGCTCCTTCTTATCATATATATTTCTATGTTAATGTTGTTTGTTAATACATATGTTTCTATGCATCACTGAAAAACAAGAAACTCAAAAAATATTATTCAAAATAGGTAACCCTAGAGGACATTATGCTGAATCAACAATCTCAGTCACAAAAGGATAAATACTGCATGATGCCACTGTTATAAAAAAGGACTAACATGGTGGTTGGGAGTAAATTAAGAAAAGAGGGGATAAATAATGTACACTGCATTGAAACAGATGAGGAATGGAGCTGCTTAAAAGGAGTATATGATTAGGTATTATTTGCATTACAATAGTCCAGAATAAGAGCTGCACAGTAAAGTGGACTTGGGGACTGGGGGGATTGTACAACAATGAAAGAAAATTAAATTAGGGGGGTGGGCAGGGAGGAAAATGTACAACAATAAGTGAATGGCAATCCAAGTCCTCTATAAACTTAAGATCTCAATTAAAAAACACAATTACTATAAAAAAGATATTTTTACATTTCCTTTACTTTTCTGATTTAGTGAGTCTAATATCTGGACTTCCTCAGAGATAATTTCTATTATTTATGCTTATTTTTAATAATGCACATAGCTAACAGGTTTTTGTGTACTTGCATGCCTTATGACTTTTGCTGAAATCAGATAATTATGGATATGTGACAATTCTGCAAAGTACTTCTTTCTCTTCAAAGTTTGTCATTGCTGCTCGTTGTAGTTGTTTGCTTAATAACTTTTCTGACCTCATTTTGTAAACTCTGGATTCTTTGTTGTGCATGATCACTGAAACTCCTATTTTATTAGTTTGCCTCTGCACTAAATATTTCAAAGGATTTTCTTAATCATTCAGGTCTTACTTTTACTTTTTTCTAAAACTTGAAATTGAAAATATGGAATAAATAAAACACTGACTTAAATATTAGCTGAAAGTTACTAGTCGGGTATCATTTTTATCCTTTGATAATGCAAAAATTCATTTCTTTCTTAAGAATTATGTTTGCAAATATTGATACTCTCTTCACTGGTAGACATGGAATGGAAGGGACAAGAATTTTTTTTCTATGTTATTTACTCTAAAGACACCTTCATTGTTTTGGAACCACTTAATGACAATATTTTGTACTGCAGCAAAGTTTCGTGTTGGATCCTTGGAAGGACTTAGAGTTTGTCTGTGACACAATCTACTTTAGTTACCTGTTCAGACTGAGGTGAGTTCATTCATTCTTTAGATGTTATTTCTGGTGTGTCTATTATGAAATGAGATGAACTACTATTTCATAATAGACACACCAGAAATAATATCTAAAGAATGAATGAACTCATCTCTGTTTAAACAACTCACTAAAATAGGCTTACTGACAGATATGATATGAATGAGATTATATAACATAAATGCTCACTGGTGGTATATTCCATAGGGAGATGTGCTACTAATCCAAAGGCAGTGCCACTTTTGTGGTTTGAATCCACCAGCAGCTTCATTGGAGAAAGATGGGCAATCTCATCCCAAGTAATTTACAGCCTTGGAAACCCACTCCTGGTTAGCTATGAGTCCATACTGACACAAAAGAAGTCAGTGAGTCAAAGATGATGGAATACATTTTTCAGATGGAATCACAAATAAAATAAAAGTTGTTTCTGCTCTAATGGAAGAACTTTTCATTTGGAAGGGAAAAAAAGGTAACAGAGCAGCAAAGAAATGAATAGAAAATTCACAAATTATTATAAGTTTAATAATTAAAAAAGGCTGAAAGAAAGTGGGAATCAACTGAATCATGCAATATCAGCAAGATCTATTTAGGGTAGTTAAGACAAACATTTCAAAAGAGGTTTTATTTAAGTTGACACCTGAATGCTGAGCAGCAGATATCCATGAAAAATTAGGACGAACATGTCATACTGTGATCAACAAGACATCAGAGCCTTTGATATCTTAGCAAGGTTTGATATTTGAGAACAGCTAGGCCAGTGTATTTAGAGAAGCGTGAATGAATACGGTGCTGGCATTGATTTAACTGTAAAGTAGGACTGTGCAAATCTAAAGTTATTTAGATACTGTGTTGTTTCTAAATTTCTAGATAGCCAAAAGATTAGTCAATTTAACAAATTACTTTTTAAAAAAAGAACTTAACACATCTCACTAAACTGGAAAAGGCCACTATCAATCTGACTTTATGTGGCTACTTGAATTTAATATTTATTGTTTCATTGTCTTAGAATTTTGTTTTTTCTGGCAATCTCAAGAAACAGTTGCTGCATAATAAGCCAAATGTATCCTGCGGCTATTGGGCCGGATGAACTCATCTTCTACTCTTCATCACACAGACAGAGCCCAAGGCTGGGTATTTTTATTTTAGTTGGCTAAGTCTTCTTCCAGTTATGCACAAGAATAATTTTTCTCCATTACTCTCCAAGATTAGTAAAGATCTCAACATATCACATGCAAAAAGGACCAAATTTAGATATCTTCTCTAGTAACATACAGTGTTATCTGTAGGGCTGCTAACTTACGGGATTGCAGTTTGAACCTATCAGCACCTCCTCAGGGAAAGAGAAGTCTCCTCCCACAGACATTTACAGCTTTGGAAACTCTGTGAGCAGCGCTATAAATTGAAAACCCTCTTGATAGCAAGGGATTGGCTTTTGTTTGACTTTGTCCTCAATGTGGTTCTATAGGTTAACAATTTTATCAGTCTTATCTCTTTTGTTTAACCCACTTCAAAACACATTATTCTTTAAATGAATTATGTGGTCACATTATGTAAAAGGAAAGAATAGGAGGGGGAAATTGTGTACAAGTTTGAGAACAAGCAAGTTTCTCTTTTACCCTTGTCTCTGCATATAGACTTGACTCTCTTACTATATTTGGGTTTGACCCACTTTTACTTATTTCATTAATTACATCAAGATTCAGTGAGCATCACATTATGCTAAGTTCTGGGGCTAAAGTGACAGTCAAGAGAGATCAGCTGTTAATACACCCATATGGGCTCCATACCAACAGCAGTCTGGTATGGAAGGTAATGGAAGAATTTACATTGAAAATAAATCACTATGAAATCCACTATGGATTACTAGCACAGCCTATTAAAATAAAAAAAAGAATTGTGGGAAAATATAATAGACTTTACCATGGACAGGAAGCAGTTTATTTTTAGTAAGGAAGTCAGAGGTGACTTCTCTGAAGAAGTGATATTTGAGCTGAGGATAGAAATAGGTATTTAGGAATGTGCAGTAAGAAAATCCCAGGAAGAAGTCTCAAGAAACATAAAAGGCTTAAAATGAAAATTATTTGAGGGTAATCAAGAAACAAAGGCAAAACTGACATGAATAGAGTAAACTGAGTAACAAGGGAAAGTGAGAGTTCCTGATGCTGGCCAGACAAGGCCCGATTATCTCAAGCCTATGGAAATGAATTCATTCTTCTGTTTTCCATTCCCAGCATACATACCATATCTGATTCAGAGTGGCCAAAGCTGGTCCAACTCATCTCACTAATGCCTACTATGTCAGTGTTGATGTATTCCATTTCATTTCTTAACAATTTCCAGTTTTCAAAAATACAAGCTATCACCATTGCTGAGGTCAGATGCATGCTGGCTGAAAGTGAAAAATACGTGTTTTTTTTTCACTATGCATATTTGACTGTGCAGATCATAATGAGTTGTAGATGACATTGAAATAATGGAAGTTCCAGAGCACTTATAAAATGCTCAAGCAAAACCTATACCTGGACTAGGAGGCTACTATGTGAACAGAGAAGGGAAACACAACATGGTTTAAAATTAAGAAAGGAGTGTCAGAGTTGTGTCCTCTCTATATACATTTAATCTGTATACTGAGCTAGTAAATTGAGGAGCTGGTCTCTATGAAGAAGAATGTAGTTAGTATCAGGTTTGGAGGAAGACTAATCTGTGTTATGTAGAGGACATAACCTTGTCCGCTGAAAATGAGGAGGATTTGAAGCTCTTGTTGCAGAAGATCAAGAAATATAGCCTTTGGTATAAATCACGTCTCAATGTTAAGATAACAAAGATTCTTACTACTGGACCAATAGGCAATATCATAATTGATAGAGAAGAAATAAAAACAGTCAACAACTTCATCTTTCTTGGAACCACAATTAATACCCATAGTACCAGCCATCAGGATATAAGGAGATGCATTACATTTGGAAGATCTGAAGAGTAATCATGTCAGTTTGAGAACTATGATGCATCTGATTTAGGCCATAGCCTTTCTGATCACTTGCTATGAATCTGAGAGCTGGACAATGAATAAGGATGACAGAAGAAGAATTGATGCCATTCAGCTGTGGTGTTGGAGAAGATCACTGAATATCCCATGGACAGCCAAGAAAACAAACAAATATGTCTTGGAGAGGGTGCAGCTGGAGTACCTTTTGAAGGCAAGAATGATGCTACTTCGTCTCACATACTTTGGGCATGTTGCTAGGAGGTGCGATTCCTTGGAGAGGGACATGATGCTGGGAAGGATGGAGGGTCAGTGAAGGACAGAAAGACCTTCGACCAGAAGATTGGCACGGTAACTGCTGCAATGGGCTCTGATGTGTCAGTTAGTGTAGGATAGCACAGGATAGAATAGGGTTCAGACCTTTTGTTCATAGGATTGCTATGAGTCATACTTAACTTGACAGCACTTAACAATAATATGTTGTTGTTGTTGTTTAATGCCATCGAGCCATAGACGACTCATAGAGACCCTATGAACGAACAGCCTGAGCACTGTTCGTACATAGAGTTTCCAGAGGCAAGCCATTTTGGAAGTGGATGCCGCTCCTGCTTCCAGAACAACAATATAGGAATCAATATTTTTTAGAGCTTTAATGGTAAATGGTTGAGTAATTTTGAACAAAAGCAAGTATAAAATTCCTTCATATTTAAACTTTAGAAGTATCTTTCTTAGGTGCAAATGGAGAAAAGGCTGTACAAGGTCAAGAGCTGAAGATAAGAAACTAGCTAAGATGTTGAAAATTTAGTCCTAATAAAAAATTATGGTGGTTTGAACTAAGGTGAAAGCTGTAAAGTTGGTGGTAAATAGTTTAATTTAGGCTGTATTTAAAAGTACAGTTAAAGTAACTCATTGGCTAATTAGGTATGGGGAACAAGAAAGAGAAACAAAATATGCACCTAAAAAGTATATCTTGTGTGAAGCAGGTAGGTTGTTAGTTGTGCCATTTACTAAAATGGAAAAAAAAAAGGAATTAAAAAACTTGAGGAAAACCAGTTGTCAGGACAAATGAAGAGTCCAGTTTGGGTCAACATAAGTTTTGGTACCCTACTTTTGTCAGGACAGACTGTATGAATGGCTGCTAACATCAGAATCTAATTTTCAAAGAAAATGAATATTTAGTAGAGATAGTAATTTGGAGCATTGGTATTATTTAAAAGCAACAACAATTTCATAGAAAAGAATACCACTGGGAAATTCTTAACTCATGTTCTTTTAAATCAGTGAAAAAAGAGAGAGTTTCCTATTTAAATATCTGTCAGAAATACCCTAGTCAACTACAGCCATTGATAGGGTTTAGATCAAGCCAATATTTAAGCTACAGAATTACAAGCAATGGAGAGGCACGGATTTATCAAATGAGTCTGTAATTCCAGTGGAAAACCAAATCACATTTCTAGAGTTTTCAGCCATAAGTCAATTCCAGCTTGATGGCACACAACAACCACAACACACTGTAAATTAGAATTTTTATTACCTTTTCATTGTAATTTCTATAAGAAAACGTACCTCCAAAAGCCCTATATTTTAAAATAACTCATGTTTTAGCAACCTACACTTGTAACACAATTTAGAAATAATTAGAGGAATGATCTAAATCAGTAGTTCTCAAACTCGTAGCACAGAAGAATCACAAGGTCCAAGAGAAAGTTTTGGGCCCCACACCAAAGTTTCTGATTCAGTTAATCTGAAGTGGACCACACATTTCATCACTTCTAAGTTCTCAGATGAAAGAAATGCTGGAAGGAAAATGATGGATATACTACAAACCAAAGAACATTAATTATCAAATAGTTAGCTTTTGTCTTGTTATTTGCTTTATATTATCTTAGTTGTATTGTTGTTGTTCTAAGTGACCAGAAAATGGTGGTGGTGCTGGGGACCCAAAAGACACACCACACTCTAGAATATTACTAAGATATTTGTCTACTTAGTTTTGAAGAGCTGGATAATTGAATCAAGTGTCTTTTATTTTCTTTTTAACCCTGTTTGTTGTACATCTCGTTGGTATGTGTATGTATTGTTACTAAGGCCTATTTTTCGGAACTATTACACTGCATCGTAGAATTTTAGCTCATGCCAAGAACAATAAATCCATGCAGCTGACTAATTGTACAAAGAGGATGAAGAATTATGGTGTTGGAATACTGAACCCAGAGGGCAAAAACAAATACATCATCATCAAATGCTCTCAGAGAGATGACAGCATTATGTTACTTTTTTTCCTAAAACAATTATCCCTGAGTGCCAAGATCTGTGCTAGATCCTCAGGCAACACAGTTGGATTACATATTGTTTTCTTATTCTTGTAAAAAATTATCTTACCATCAGTTTTGTGGGCATAATTGCAGTCTAGGCAAAGTAATAATTGTGGGTACAAAATACCAAGGAAAGTAAACATTTTTTTTTTTTTTTTTTTTTTTTTTTTCAGGGAAGTATTTTCAGAGTTTTTTAATTTTCTCTGTTCTGTTCATTTGATGTATAGCCATGGGCAAGGAACTCCCAGTAAAGCATTTTTATTCCCACAACAGGTTGTAACTTCCTCTGGCACAGCATAAAACTTCATTTCATGTGCTCCAGGAAACACTTTTCCAAAGCTAATTATATGAGATTTATTTAGGTTGAAATCAAGGCTTCAAACCAGTTCTTTATAATTCAGTCATGGCCAACGTAGCAAAAAGAGGATGAATAGAGAATTGAAAAATGTAAGTGCCTGGAACAATAACAGGAATGGTGAAAATATTGGTTGACACCTGACAGAAGCTTTATCCTCTTAGATAATAAACACACCATGTACAGAGCAATGATACTTTACTCAACGGTAGCCATTGATGAAGTCATTCTGCGTCTTACTCTGTACAGTCTTAGCAAGAATGCATTCTCCTCCATCAAGCTCCTAAAAAGGCTCAGTACACTTTTCCTAAGACTCAAAGTCTTAGAGTTTGATTCATCATTTTCCACATCCCAGGCACTCACATTTTACAAATTCTATTTCATCCCAATTGCACTTCTTTGATGATGACAGAACTAGTTTGAGCAAGTTTAAAGCCCTGGGAAAACAGAAATCAGTGGAAGTGTTTTTCTTGTTTGCCTTTCAGTCTAAACCAACCCATAGCTGACCCTCCAGTGGATTTTGAGTGGCAGTAAGTTGCACAGAAGGAGTCTACCAATCCTTTTTCCAGCAGGGAAGGTGGTGGATTTGAACCTCATGCCTTTGACATTTCAGTGCAGCTTCTTACCACTACGCCACCAGAACTTGCTCTGGAAATTTATTTAGTGGCTGTTTAACAAAAGGTAATGAAAACATGGATTACAGATAACAAAATCTTTCTTGAAACAAAAAGCTAACGAGGAAAAGGAATCGAGACCATTATGATAAAGTTTTTATCCTGGTTTAACAGAAACTGCTACCATGAATACATAAATGTACAAGAAAATTTGCCTCTAGGCCAGCACTTGAAACTCCATTAACCGTATTTCTTTGACATACTTGTTTAAGCTTTCTGGTTTGGATTCCTTTTTCCCCCTTTACCAGAACCTTTTTAAAAAACTTTATCATTGTGATGTTCTAATGGTTCATATTGTTGTGTGCCATCGAGGTGAAACTGACCCATGGCTGATCCTCCAGTAGGTTTTCAGAGGCAGTTAATCCACGGGAGGAGATTGCTCATGCTTCTCTTGTGAAGCACCGAGTGAATTCGAATCACATGCATTCAGGATTGCAGTGCAGTTTCTTACCACTAGGCCAACAGAGCTCCCTGAATTGCTCATACAAAGATATTATAAAAAAAATAAAGGGGAAGGGAAAGCTGGTGTATAAATTATTCTTTTTAATTAATTGAGGGTTTTTTCTGAAAATATTATTTCTTTTGGCCAGCACGTCCTTCCTTGAATTAGTTATTTTTCTTATTGCCTAATTGCCCATTATTTGCAGCTTTAATTTTCATATTTCACAATTACTTTATTTAGGAAGAAAAAAAGGGACTCTGCTGTTTTATTTCCCCTAATACATAATTTTAATTCTTTCAACTTGCAATCTCAATATTTATCTTTTTTATTCAAAGCCTTATTGGTAATGTCTATTAGCTATGATGACTTTACTCTTTCAAACATAAGGAAAGCATCTTCAAAGTGCTGCATCAGAGTCGCCTATTATTTACTTGCATGACAGACCGTTAGTAATAAATCAGGATAAAATATATCTGCTATTAGTTCACGTTTAAAGTACTTTCAGAATTTAATTAGCATAAACCTCTTCATTTTATTCACCATTCTTTTCCTGGGACAGCCACTTCTTCAAAGAGAAGATACTTTCTGTTTTGAAAGGTAGCTTTAAAACAAGTTTAAATGTCAGCTAAAGGGGAACCTTGATATTCTGTTATTTTTGTCTACTTAAGATTTGATAGCATTGAATCATACAGACCCCAGAGTAGTTCTACCATCACCACAAACATCAGTGACAATGCCCTGATTTCCATAGATGTGGCAAAAACACTATAACCCCTTTAGGATTTGAAAACCTCAGGCTAGGTTCTTGGCTCTAAGACTGTGAAATTTTGCCCATGTTAATTTTGCCTCTTCAGTGTTCTGTTACTCTAATTGGTAAGTTCACTGCACCAGAAAACAATTTAAAATAATTTAAAAAATGTTCTCATGTACCAAAAACAATTTAAAAAATACATAAGATAGTAGATTACTTAAAAGGCTAACAGATAAAGAATACAAAGTACATTGTCCTATCATTGTGGTACAAGAAATTTATTGTTTGTTGAACTCTTCCAATGTTGACTCTTTGGACTACAGGTAGTACTAATTATAAAAGGTCTAAAGAGGCAGATTGCACTGGGGAACTCTGCAGTTGGGGAGCTCTGCAAATTGTTGTTTTTGTTGTTATGTGCCATTGAGTAGCTTGCGACTCATAGCGACCCTGTGTACAAGAGCCCTAAAAGCCGTTCTATCCTGTGCCAACCTCGCTGTCTCAAACACATTTATTCCCACCATTCCACTCACAGAATTGATCCATCTCATTGAGGGTCTTCCTCTCCTGCGCCATCCCTCCACTCTCCCAAACATAATGTCCCTCTCCAAGGACCAGGCCCTGCTTGCAACCTGCCCAAAGTATGTCAGATGAAGCTTCAGAATCCTTGACTCCAGAGAACATTCTGGCTTCGCCCTCTCTAGGACGAACCTGTTTGTTCTCCTAGCAGTCCATGTTATATTCAACACTCTTCTCCAGTACCACAGCTCAAAGGCATCAATTCTCTTTCTATCATCCCTATTCACTCTCCAACTCTCTGATGCATAGTACATAATTGCCTGAACCAGGCTCACCTTAGTCTCCATCCTGACGTCATTGCTCTTCAGTACTCTTGAGAGGTCCCTTACAGCTGACTTTCCCAATGCAATTCGCCTTTTGATTTCCTGGCTGCTGTTACCAAGAGTGTTGACTGTGTAACCAAGTAAACCAAAACTGTTAACTATCTCAATCTCTTCACCATCAATACTGATGCTGCCAGTTGGCCCAGTGATGAGAATCTTTGTTTTCTTGATATTAAGCTTCAATCCATATTGAAGACTGCAGTCCTTGACCCTCTGCAGCAAGCGCTTCAGGTCCTCCTCAGTTTCAGCGAGCAGGGTTGTGTCATCTGCATAACTCAGGTTGTTGACGATTCTTCCACCAATCCTGATGCCACATTCCTCCTCATACAGCACGGCGTCTCGGATGATCTGTTCTG
>NW_006399845.1:3223516-3239222 GCF_000299155.1 Elephantulus edwardii | reverse complement strand
TATTGAAGACTGCAGTCCTTGACCCTCTGCAGCAAGCGCTTCAGGTCCTCCTCAGTTTCAGCGAGCAGGGTTGTGTCATCTGCATAACGCGGGTTGTTGATGACTCTTCCACCAATCTTGATGCCACATTCCTCCTCATACAGCCCAGGGTCTCAGATGATCTGTTCTGCTTACAGATTGAAGAGGTATGGAGACAAAATACATCTCTGATGGACTCCTTTCTTGATTTTGAACCATCTAGTGTCTCCCTGCTCTGTTCTGACGACTGCCTTTTGGTCCAAGTATAGGTTTCACATTAGCACAATCAAAAGTTCTGGAATCCCCATTCTTCTCAGAGTCAGCCATAGCTTGTGATCCACACAGTCAAAAGCCTTTGCATAGTCAATGAAGCACAGATACACATTGTTCTATTATTCTGTGCTTTCTGCCAAGATCCATCTAACTTTAGGTATAATATCCCTAGTACCACAACCTCTTCTAAATCTAGCCTGCACATTTGGCAGTTCTCTGTTAACATATTGTTCCAAATGGTTTTGGGTAATTTTCAGCAGAATCTTGCTTGCATGTGATATCAATGATATTGTTCAAAATTTCCACGCTCTGTTGGTTACCTTTCTTTGGAATGGGAAGAAATGTGGATCTCTTCTAGTCAGTTGGCCAGCTGGCTGTCCTCCAGATTTCCTGGCACAACCTTGTGAGCACATCCAGGGCAGCGTCTGTTTGTTGAAATAAATCAACTGGTATGCAGTCAACTCCTGGAGCCTTTTTTTTTACCAGTTCCTTCAGAGCAACTTGAACTTCCTCCTTCATCACCATAGGCTCTTGCTCAAATGTCATTTCATGAAATTCCTCTGTGTCAGCCAATTCCTTCCGATACAGTGACTCTGTGTATTCCTTCCATCTTCTTTTGATACTTCCCGGATCATTCAACATTCTACCCAAACTATCTTTAAGTATTGCCACCTGTAGCTTGAATTTGTTTTCAACTCCTTCAGCTTAAGAAACATTGAGTGCATCAGGCCCTTTTGATTTTCTGACTCAGCTCTCTGCACATTTCTTTATAGTATTTTGCTTTGTCGTCCCGAGCTGCCTTTTAAAATTTCCTGTTCAGCTCTTTGATTTCTTGATTTCTTCATTTAGATTTGGCTTCTCAGCACTCCAATGCAATACTCAGAATCTCAGCTAACATCCATCTTGGCCTTTTCTTCTTCTTCAGCCTTTGTAATGATCGTTAGCATTCTTTGTGGATGATTTTCTTGATATCCTCCCAGAGCTCATTTGGTCTATGCTCATTCGTGCTCAAGGCCTCAAACCTGTTCCTGAGATGGTATTGAAATTTGAGTGGGGCAGACTTAAGGTTAAATCTTAATTCCTGTGGACTTGATTTAATTTTCCTCAACTTCAGCTTGAACGTGCATATGAGTAGTTGGTGGTCTGTCCCACAATCAGCACCTGGCCTGGTTTTCACTGCTGACATTGAGCTTCTCCACCGAGTCTTTCCACAAATGTAATCTTTTTGATTCCTATGCATACCATCAAGTGAAATCCATGTGTATAACCTGTGTTTATGTCCCTTATAAAAGGTATTTGCAATGAATAAATCATTGAATGTGCAGAACTCTATCATTCTATCTCCAGCCTCCTTTCTCTCACTGAGCCCTTGTTTCCCAGCTACTGATCCTTCTTCCCTATTCCCAACTTTTGCGTTCCAGTCACCCATTATTATCAATGCATCTTGATTGCATGTTTGATCAATTTCCGACTGCAAAAGTTGGTAGAAATCTTCTATTTCTTCCTCTTTGGCTCTAGCTGTTAATGCATATATTTGAATGATAGTGGTATTCACTGGACTTCCTTGTATGCGTATGGATATTATCCTATCGCTCACCACATTGTATTTCAGGATGGATCTAGAAATGATTTTTTTAATTATAAAACCAACCCCATTCTTCCTCACCTTTTCATCCCCGGCATAGTAAATCATATAATCGTTTGATTCAAAATGTCCCATGCCAAGCCATCTCATTTCACCTATACCTAGTATGTAAATATTTATGCATTCCATTTCTTTCTTAACAATGTCTAATTTTCCTACATTCATGCTTCTCACATTCCACGTTCCAATCACTAGTGTCTCCTTACAGCTCTTCCTCTTTCTCTGTGTTTCCATTTCTAAGGTCTCAGTTTTAATTGCCATGTCTGTTAGTCCAAATGATAGTCTAAGTGTGCTCTATTGTATATAGGGTTTTCGAAGGCCTGTAATTTCAGAAGTGGATAGCCAATCTTTCCTAGTCTGTCTCATTTTTTAAATATATATAATAGTATCTGACAGACAAGCATTCTACAGAAAAGAGCAGATAAACGACATTTACCAGTTAGAAAAGGACCAATATTCAATGTTGCTGCTCACCTGGCTACCTGTTTGGTTGGTTTTTTTGGTTTTGTTTTTTTTTAATCCACCCTTTCCCTGCCCTACTACCAACACTTCCTACTTTTGCCTACAACATTCAACACATTCTTTCTCCTGGGAAGCCATCCACTTGCATCAGCACCAGGCTGCAAACGGAAGACAAAAGGTATTAACCCACAAGAAATCAATCCTGGAGTGGAAATTTAAGAACAAGGACTTCTTCTCAGGACCCTTCAGGAAAAGAAGCTGTACATGGCAGTTGTACTTAACAACTTTAAATTGAAGTCATACTGACTGCATCATAAGGGACTTAGAGCAGAACGATATTGTCTTCGAATTATTGAAGAGTAATAAGTTTGAGGACTAAGGTGTTTCTGATTCAGGCCTAGTCTTTTTGATTTCTTGCTGTGCATCTGAGAGCTGGACTATGACTAAATATGACAGGAAAAGAATTGATGCCTTTGAGCTGTGGCATTGGAAAAGAGCATTTGAACATCCCTTGGACAGCCAAAAGAACAAAGAAACAAATATGTCTCAGAGACGGTGCAGCTTGAGTGCTCTTTGAAGGTAAGAATGATGAGGCTTCACCTCATATACTTTGGGTATATTACTAGGACATTCTATTTGTTGGAAAAAGACATGAGGCTGGGAAGGGTGGAGGGTTGGCAAAGGAGAGGAAGACTCTCAACCAGGTGGAATGACACAGTGACTTCCACAATCAGCTCTTGTGTGTCAAGTAGTGGGAGGATGGCAAACGAAATACAGGGTTCAGAACAACAACACAGTCAGAAGATTGTAGATTATAATCTATTCCCTGCTTGTTTTTCTTGTTTTTATCTGAGTTCTGTTATATGTTGTTGCTGTTGTTAGGTGGCATCAAATCTACCATGACTCATAGTGACCCTACGAACAACAGATCTGAAAGTTTCCCTAACCTGTGCCATTTACATTATCTTTAATATACTAGAGATCATTGTTATGATCATTATGTCAATCCATCTTCCTAAGAGTCTTCCTATTCTTTGGTGTTCCTCCATTTTACAAATACCTGGCCCCTCCTAACAGCATGCCCAAGATAAAAGAGACAAAACATCATCATCTTTGCCTACAAGAACACCATGTTGCACTTTCTCCAATAAATATTTGTTTATTCTTTGAGCAGTGCATGAAATATTCAGTACTCTTCTTCAACATAAAAGCACAAAGTTATCAAATCTTAGTGTCCAACTTTAGGAGTCATCATAAATAATTTAAAATACTACGGCTGTTTGCTTAACAGAAGAAAGATGGGAAATCAACTCCTGTGCAGTTTATTGCCTCTGAAAACCCACATCAGGGTTAGCTGTGAATTGAACCTGGCTGCTTAAGCTATATGCACCTTTGTATTTAAAGTGTCATCATTACTCCTTAGCCTATTGGAGATATACTTGAAAGCAGGTTTACCAAATACAAAGTGTCTTTGGATTTCTTAACTGCTGCGACAATGGTGTTGATTGTGGTTCCAAATAAAATTATTATTATTTTTTTTTTTACAATTCCAATTTTGTCTCCATCTATCATGATGTAAACTATCAACAAGTGGTAAGGATTTTCGATTTCTTGACCTTGAGACGTAACCCACATTGAAGGCTGTGGTCTTTGATCTTCTGCAGCAAATGTTTTAAGTCCCCTCTGCTTCCTTAGCAGGTCTGTGCCATCTGTATTATGGGCTGTTGATGAGTCTTCCTCTGATCCTAATGCCACACTCTTTATAAAGTCAAACCTTTTACATTATTTGCTCAGCATAGAGGTTGAATAAAAAATGGAAAAGGCTATATAGCCTTCTCACATACTTTTCTTAATTTTAAACCATTCAATGTTTTCTTGCTCTGTTCAGACGACAGCTTCATGGTCTAAGTATAGGTTTTCCAAGAGCACAATTAAGTGTTCTGGAATCTTCATTCTTCTTAATGTTAGTCATAATTTGTTATTGTCCACACAGTCAAAAACCTTTTCAAAGTCTATAAAGTGTAACTGGATATCTTTATTGTATTCTCTGCTCTCAAACAAGGTTCATCGGACATCAACAATGATATCCCTGGTGCCAAGGCTACATCAAAACAGCTTGATCTACGGCAGTTCTCTGCCAAGATAATGTTCTAGCCGTTTTAATGATCTTCGGCATTATTTAGCTTGCATGGGATATTACTGATGTTGCTTGACAAATTTCACATTCTGTTTGAATATGGATCACTTGGGAATGGCAACAAGTTTATATCTCTTCTAGTCAGTTGGCCACGTCTTCCAAATTTCTTGAGATAGGCTGGTAAGCACTGGCAGGACTTTATCTGTCTGTGGAAACATGACAATTGGTATCCCACTAATTACTGGGTGTTACTGTTTTGCCAGTGTCTTCAGTGCACCTGGAACTTCTTCTTTCATCAACATTGGTTCTTGATTATCTGCTACTTCCTGAAATGATTACATGTCAATTCTTTTGTATAGTTACTCTGAGTATTCCCTCCATCTTCTTTTGATATTTTCTGGGTCATTCAGGATTTTTCCCTTCGCATTCTTCAGTACTGTAACATGAGGCTTGACTTTGTTTTTCTGCTCTATCAGCTTATGAAATGCTGGGCAAATTCTTCCCTACTTATTTTCTAACTCCTGCTCTTTGTACATTTTGGTCTAATATTTTGTTTTGTCTTTTTGTAGTATGCTTTGAAATCTTCTGTTCTCTTTTATTGCACCATTTCTTCCCTTTGTTTTGGCCTCTTGATGTTCTAGTATAGTTTTCAGAGTCTCTTCTGATATCCATTTTCATCTTTTCTTTCTCTTCTGTCTTTACAGGCACATTTTGCTTTCTTCTGGGATTCAAACCTTGATGTCATCCCACAGCTCACGTGGTGTTTGATTCTTGGTGTTTCTTCTGTGACAGCCCTGGCACATGCCAAAAAACCCAAGGCCGGGAAGAGGTGATTTGTTTCCTCTTTAAGATGTTGATAGCATCCATAGGATCCTTTGCATCATATTTCTCTATTATTCTGCCCAACAAAAATGTTGATGGTTCAAATCTCCTAGTACTCAGAAGTAGAAGAATAAATAGTCTCCTCCCTTAAAGATTTATAGCCCGTTGATGTATAGTAGGAAATGATTCACTACTGACCCTTCAATGGGTTTTCAGAGGCTTTAAATAACACAGGACAAAATTGCCTATGTTTCTAATGCAGGGCAGCTGGTGAAGTCAAACTACTTGCCTTTGGCCTGACAGTGCAGATTCTTTTCCACTAAGCTACTAGAGCTTTCTAAGATTTAGAAGCTATAAAATCTAATGAAGGCTCATCTGTGTTATAACCAATTTGATGGTATTGAGTGTTGGACTTGACAATGGGATACACTGGCAGCATACTAGGGGTGGAATGAAAATGAAAACTGAAGTGTTCTTCGCCTAGATATCTTCTTGCAGATCCCCTTTTGCTTAGTTTGTCTCTTAACCAAAACTACAACGTTTTCTACTGGACTGTACCTCTTTCTCTGGGTTCCCTTAGTTACTCTTCCTCTTCTTGATCCCCTAGCACTAAGACCGGTTATTATACCTACACCAAACTCTGAAATATTGTACTTTTATTTGTGGTTTCTCTACACTGTGTCAATATTGAATGTGTTAAATGCCACAAATTATCTCCTTCCCTCCCCCTCCTTTTTTCTATCGGGATCAGGGCAAGAATGCTGAATAGAACTAGATGGCTAAGGAAGTTAGGTTCAGATACAATTCACATTTTTTTCTTTAGGCTCACACTTCTTTTTTAAAAAAAGATAAATGTGAAAATAAATATTGCAAAAGATGATAATATGCTCCAAAGTGAAGGCCTGCACAGAGGCCCTAGCAGACCCTCAGCTTTTCAGTGGTAGCAGTGACAATGGTAATGATGGCTTTGCATTCTCTGCCTTGGGTCACATCCCTGTCATCTGTCACCTGCACTTGCACAATGGCCTCCCAATTACTCTTTCTGTTACCCATTTGGTAAAACATCACTATTTTGTTTACATCATTCAATAATATTGCTCAGTGCCCTGAGGACAAAATTCAACCACTTTGGCATAATAAATATGGTCTTCTCTTACATTTGGAACTTGTTTACTGCCCTGGGCTCACCTTAAGCCAGACCTGTAGTTAGCAATTTAGTAACACTAAATGCTTGGTGATTCCCTAAGAAACCGTCTGGCTGACTCTCATCTCTCTGCTTTTACTTTTCCTCTGCTTCAATTCTGCTCTGGCTTATCAGATGAATTTTAACTTTCACTAAATGCCAGTTTACAAAGTGTCTGCTTTAGGAAGACTTTTCTAAACATTTTCTCTGTTGCCCTCCTAATAAACTCTCCTGTACTGTGATCTATGTTAGAATCCAAAGTCTATTGAATTTTTCCATTTATATGTCACACATTTTTCTGTGAGATCGATCTGATATTGCAAGTTAAATGAATATGAGCACTAGCTTGAAACATTGCATCTTCAATATCTAGATTATTAATAAATCTTTAATTAAAAGAAATCATTATATTACCTAATGGGCCACTTATTGGAGATAACACATCAACATTTAATTGATTATTGGATTGTTGTTGTTGTTGTTATTGTTGTTATGTGCCGCCAAGTCACCTACAACTCATAGTGACTCCATGTACAGCAACCCTAAACTCCTCTCTATCCGTTGCCAATCTTATTGTCTCTGACACATCTACCCACATTACCCCAGTGACTAAATCAATCCATCTCATTGAGGGTCTTCCTCTCCTGCATGGTCCCTCCACCCTCCCAAGCATGACATCCCTCTCCAAGGACTGATCCTGCCTTGCAACGTGTCCAAAGTATATAAGAAAAAGCCTCAGAATCCTTGCTGCCAAGGAGCAGCCTGGCTTCACCCTCTCCTGGATGAATTTGTTCATTCTCCTTGCAGTTTATGGACTATTCAATACTTTTAGTCAATTGATTAATTTTTTTTCTCAATTAATTTATTTTGCCAAATACCCAGTATCTTTAGTAACAGGGGGGAATGCCAGTCAAATTGGGAAGCATTGTATTGTATGGGAATTAACTCTAATAGTCCTCCATGCTTTTTTTGGTTAGTTGATGTCTTGCAATCCACATTCATGTTACTCCTTATGCATGGGCCCAGGAGTTAGACTCCTGGAGTTCACACTTAGCTCTTTCATTTACTAGATGTATGACATTACAGAATATTTATGTTTGTTTCTTAATTTACTGGGAGTATATTGATATCTACTTTTGTAAAAATAGTGCAGCTGGAATGGAAGAAGGTGCACCTGACCTCCTTCTCAACAAGGGAGAAAAGTTCCCATCAATAATATCCATAAGGTCAAACTGTCCATGAATGAGGTCATAAAAGCTCCATACTTTCCCACATTTACTCCTATCAATTTTATGTCAACTGTCTCTCCTAAGGCTCTCGTTGCTCTGTAAATGGGTCTGTAATTTCTTGCAATGGGAACACGTAACTGACAGAACCATACTCATAATTATGGGAAGTTAAGATTCAACTTGAGCAGTCCAGAGGGGAGCAAATGTCAGGAAAATATCTTCTAACAGAACAAGAAGGCAAGCAGCTTTAACCCAAGACCACCAGTAGGGTGATAAAGTGTCCTCCCTTTCCCCCTTCACATCAACGCCCCTGTTCAGCATGAAGAAGCCAGAGAGTCTGCATCCAGTTCCAAATCAATAAGACAGTTGGTTTAATCACCATTGGAATATGCTTACCATTCCCCTGTAGCATCTGGTCCCCACTGGATCCTTTTCATTTCCTTCACCTGCTCCCCCCACCAACCAAATTGTGCATCTCTGCAACTGCACCCCTGTAATTTTCATCCCTGCCCACCTTCACCCTTCTGCCCCCAACCCTCACATCCTTGTACCCCCAATATGTTTTTTCCCAATAAAATTTAAAAAAAAGATTCAACTTGAAAATAGGCTACACTTTTTTTCAGTCAGAACAGCTTCTCAAGCATGCTCACAGGCCCTGTGATCTTCAGCTTCATTATTAGGCCAGTGTTACAAAGCTCTCTTAGTCTTGCTCATTATGGCATGTCCTGCTTTCTGCCACCCCGCCCTCCATCTTCCTCAGTCTTACAGCAAAGTTGAGTAAAGACTCCTGGCTCTGGTTCTGGCTCTGTAGAGTCATAGTGCAAGGTCAGTTCTATCTCATGCTAGCCTCTAGTTGTCCTCTACTGTTTCTATGGTGTCTCAATCTCAGCCTGTTTCTGTCTGGCCCTGGAAATTGTGGCCAAAAAAAGTGAATTGCTTTCTCTTTTTTTCTTGCTGGTAGTGAGATTCCATGCTCAGTTTAAACCTGATGAAGTGGCAAGACTGACTAATCCCATCAGATACTTAGGGGTATCTGTATACCCTTAAGATGACTAAGCTACTCTTTCATTCTTTGGACATGTAGCAAAGGCAAGGCTATTGCTTGAAAAAGGACAACATGCTTGGAAAGATGGAGGGTCAGAAAAGGAAAAAAAGATCCCCAATGAGATGGATTGACACAGCGACTTCAGCAACGGGCTCTAATGGATCAGAGACAATGAGGAAGACACAGGACAGGGCAGGTTTCAGGTCAGTTGTTCATGGGTCACGATAAGTCATATTTGACTGGACAACTCCTAACAACAGCAACAAAATCCAGCTGTGTGAGAAAAGCTAAAGCAATGGGCTAGGAAATAATTTTAGCAATCAATCCATTGTACTCAAACTTCATATTTTACTTCAAAAAACCATATATAAATTGTTTTGTGACAGCTTATGACCTATGTGCTGCCAAGACATGCAAAGGCACAATATTAAAATCCACCAGTGGGTTTATGGAGAAAGAAGGACAATTCCTTTCCTCCTGTGTGATTTACTGCCTTGAAAACCCACTGGAAGGTCAGCTATAAGACAGTTCCTGCTTGACAATACATAACAACAACCTCATAAAATACTGTTGTTGAATAGTTTTGTATAGATTAAATAACTGAGAAAATTAAACTTTAAACCTTTTTAGAAAAAATATGTAATAAAAAATGCTATGGCCTCGAGAAAGAAAATGACTTTTTAAAATAAGTTAAGCAGAAACAATAATGGAGCGATCTGTAAATTTGACTATTAAGATTGTCCCCAGAAGTTATAATTTTAAAAGGAAAGTTAAAATCCCAAAGATTGAAAGATAAATATTTATGATGCAAATAAATAACAAAGAATGAATATCAAGGAAAATTTTAAAAATTAATGATTATAATTAAAACTCCAGGATATTGATAAGAACAGCATGATAACATAATTAAAAGTGTGACAAATAAAATAATATGAATTCAGAGAAGAAAAAACTGAATTACAAATATAAAGGAGACAATGTACTTTATCCAACTAGTAATAAGTGAAATGGCATTTAAGCTCCATTAAATTTTAGTGTATTCTCATTAGAATTTCAACATGACAAGGTTTGAGAATGTCAATTGTTGAGGAGTATTTAGGTAAGAGAAAGTCTCATAAGTTAGTGTATCTACTTTGGAGAACAATTTGATCACGCTTAATAAAGCTAAAGAAGTGTAACATTTGACAATATCTAGTATGGCTAAAAATACTCATTCCCTGTTTAGCTATTCCATTTATAAACTTATTTTTCTAGACAAAGTTCTATACTTTTATGCATGAGTACTCATATAATGTATAGAAAGTATGATATGTATAATAATAAGAAAAATATTAAATGAGTTAAAATTGAGTTTAAAAAGTTTTGATTTATTGACATTTAACGGTACACACTAGTCAAATTGTGTGAACTCATGTTATGCATAAAACAATGGATGAATGCTGCAGCATACACTTAAAGTGCAAATTACTGTAGCTTTTGTAGAGGACTCTTTGGAAGCAAGGATGATAAGGATTTGCCTCACATACTTGAGACATATTGTGAGGAAGGGCCATTTCTTGGAGAAGAGCATGATGCTTGGAAGGATGGAGGGTTGGCAAAAAGAGAGGAAGACCCTCAACAAGGTGGACTGACATGGTGACTTAAACAATGGGCTCTAGTAAGTCAGGAAGTATGAAGATGGCACAGGATAGGACAGGGTTCAGATCTGCTGTTCAATTGGTGGCTATGAGTCTAATTGACAACAACAACAACAATATGTAAAGTTAAAATGTTAATATACAGAATTCAAAGTATAGAAAGTATTTTTTGAGATAGATACAGATAAGTATAAAAATGATAGTTATTATTTGTTGTTGTAACGTGCCAGCAAGTTACATGTGATTCATAGTGACTCAATACACAAGAGCTTTGAACCCCGCTGTACTTGAGCCAGTCTCACTGTCTCTGACACAGCTATCCCCATTACCTCAGTTACTGTGTCAATCTATCTTATCTAGAGTCTTCCTCTCTTTCGCTGTCCCTCTACTCTTCTAAGCACAATGTCCTTCTCCAAAGACTGGTCCCTCCTGGCAATGTGCCCAAAGCTATGTGAGGTATAGCTTAAAAATTCTTGCCTCCAACAAGCAGCTTAATTTCACCCCTACATGATAGGCCTGTTTGTTTTTATGGTGGTCCATGTTATGTTCGATACTCTTCTCCGGAATCACAACCCAAAGGCATTGGTTCTTCTTCTGTCATCCTGAGTTATTGTTTTGCTCTCTACACAGCAAGCAATTGCAAATATCATGGCCTGTATCATGTGTACTTTAGTCACTACTTGACATAGCTAGCTCTTTATAATTTTTTGAGAGGTCCCTCACAACAGTTTTTCCTAATGCAATTTGTCTTTTGATTTCCTTAATTGTCGGTGTCAAGAGTGTTGATTGTGGATCTGAACAAGCTGAAATTGTTAACATCAATTGCTTCTCTGTTTTTCATGGTGCCACCAATTGGCCAAGTGGTGAGAATGTCTTCCTGAAGTTGAGCTTTAATCCATACTGCAGACTACAATCCTTGATCTTCTGCAGCAAATGCTTAAGGGCCTCCTCAGATTTGGCAAGCAAGTTTGTTTCATTTGTGGATTGCAATTTGTTAATGAGTCTTCCTCCAATCCTGATGCCACATTCCTCTACATAAAGCTCAGCCTGTCAAATGGTCTCTTCTGCATATAGATGGAAAAGGTACGGAGACAGGACGCATCCCTAATTTTTACTTTTGAACCATGCAATGTTACCCTGCTCTGTTCCAAGGACTGCTTCCTAATCCAATTATAGTTTTCACATGAGCACAGTCAAATGTTCTGGGATTCCCGTTCTTCTCAAGGTTAGCCACAATTTATTATGATCCGCAGAGTAAAATAGCATAGTGAATGAAACATAGATATACACTCCTCTGGTACTCTTTGCTTTCTGCCAAGATCCATCTGAAATTGGGGAAAATGTCTATAGGGCCACGGACTCTTCTAACTGCCTGATATATCTAGTAGCTCTCCGTCAATGTACTGCTCCAGTCAATTTTGGATAGTCTTCACCATGATTAAAGTATTAATCCTTAATTAAGAATGTAACTAACTTGAGACAAGGACTTTTAGAAGATCCTAAGTCAGTTGGGAAATCACTCTCAATGTGTTGTTATTATGTGCCATCAAGTCACTTGAGACTCATAGCAACCTTATGTACAAGAGCCCTAAACCCTACTCTAGCCTGTGCCAACCTCACTCTCCAACACACCTATTCCCAGTATCCCAACCACTGAATCAATCCATCTCAAGGGTCTTCCTCTCTTGTACTGTCCCTCCACCCTCTGAAACATAATGTCACTTTCCAAGTCCTTCCTTGCAACATACCCCAAGTACATCAGACGAAGCTAAGGAATCCTGCCTCCAAGGAGCAGCCAGATTTCACTCTCTCCAAGAAAAAAACCGGTTTGTTCTCTTAGCAGTCCATAGTATATTCAACACTCTTCTCCATCACCACAACACAAAGGCATCAATTCTCTTTCTATCATCCGTAGTGACTATCCAGCTCTCTGACACATAGTACACAATAGTGAAGACTATGGCCCCAATCAGGATCACCTTAGTCTCCTGGCTGATGTCATTGCTCTTCAGTACTCTGGAGAGGTCCCTGACAGCTGACTTTCCCATGCAAATTGATTTCCTAGCTGCTGGTACCAAAAGGGTTGATTGTGGAGACAAGCAAATGGAAGTTGTTAACAATCTCAATCTCTTAACCATCCATCATATGCTGTCAATCGGCCCAGTGGTGAGAATATTTGTTTTCTTAATGTTGAGCTTCAATCAGTATTTAAGGCTGCAATCTTTGAGCTTCTGCAGCAAGTACTTCTATTCCTCCTCAGTTTCAGCAATCAGAGTTGTATCATCTGCATAACACAGGTTGTGAATGAACCTTCCTCCAATCCTGATGCCACATTCCTCCTTATACAACCCATTGTGCCTGATGATCTGTTCTGCATACAGATTAAAAATATATGGAGACAGAATGCATTCCCAACATCCTTCCTGATTTTGATCAATGCAGTGTCACCTATCTCTGCTCTGCTGACTGCTTTTTGGTTCAAGTATCGCTTTTACAAAAGCACAATCCAATGCTCTGAGATTCCCATTCTTCTCATAGTCAACCAGTTTGTTGTGATCCACACAGTCAAAAGCTTTCGCAAAGTCAATGAAACACAGATAGACATTCCTCTGGTACTCTCTGCTTTCTGCCAAGATCCATCTGATATTAGCTATAATATTCCTAGTTCCACAACCTCTTCTATACCCAGCCTTCACATCTGGCAGTTCTCTGTTGACATGTTGCTCCAGTCATTTTTGGATCATTTTCAGAAGAATCTTGCTTGCATATGATATTAATGATATTGTTTGATAATTTCTACACTCTTTTGGGTCACCTTTTTTTGGAATGGGAACAAATATCCATCTCTTCCAGTCAGTAGGCCAGCTGGTTGTCCTCTAGATTTCTTGGCACAACTGGCGGAGCACATCCAGGGCAGCGTCTGTTAGTTAAATAAGTTGATTGTTAAGCCATCAATGCCTGGAACCTTGTTTTTTGCCAGTTCTTTCAGAGCAACTTGAACTTCCTCCTTCATCACCACAGACTCTTGCTTGTACCTTATTTTATGTAATTCTTCTGTGTCAGCCAATTCCTTCTGTTATAGTGACTCTATGTACTCCTGCCATCTTCTTTTAATGCTTCTTGGATCATTTTAACACTCTACCCAAAGCATCCCTTTAGCCACTCCTGGCTTGAATTTGTTTTTCAACTCCTTCAGCTTAAGAAATGCTGAGCAAGTTTGGCCCTTTTGATTTTCTGACTCCAGTTCATTTTTGAACAATATCATTAATATCACATGCAAGCAAGATTCTACTGAAGATTATCCAAAAACAACTGAAAAAAGCACATCAACAGAGAACTGCCAGATGTGCAGTCAGGGTTTAGAAAAGGTGGTGTCACTAAGGATATTATAGCTAATGTTAAATGGATCTTGACTGAAAGCAGAGAGTAACAGAGAGATGTCTGTGTTTCATTGACTATGCAAAGGCATTCGACTATATGGATCACAACAAAAGGTGGCTAAATAAGTCTACCCTTGAGAGGGTAAAACCATATTGCTCTCTGGAATGGTGAAGGGATGACACACTAGAGGAAGACAATGGATTGACATAGTGCCAGGATTAATAGGGGAAGGTGTATCAGATTCAGTGAGACTGGCTGAAAATAGGACAGATTTCAGGGCTATGTGCATAGGGTAGCTTTGAGTCCCAGGTGACTCAGCGGAACTTAACAACAAAGTTCCCTTGCTGCTTTTTAAAAAATTTTATTTTATGAATGGTTATGATAAACTATGGCCCAAAATAAGGAATAAGAGCTGAGTATTCTGTCTGTTATTATAATTAACTATCTCTCTGTTATTCTTATTAACTACCTAAACACATTTTATTTGTTAATGGGAAAGTTAAGATCTATACAATTAAGAAGTATTATTTATGAATAATAAACTGTGCCAACCACTTTGTCAAATTTCTTTTCCTATTTAATTTCCTTTAATGCAATTTAATATGAAGAAGGTTTGACCACCCAGTTCTGAAATAGCAGACCTTTAAAAATGGTATGTACAATAGAGCACATTTAGACTAGCAGATATGGCCACAGAGGCTGAGCCCTCAAATATGAAAACACAAAGGAGGAGAAATGGTTGTAAGCAAACAAGAGGATTGTATAGTGGAATATGAGAAGCATGAATGTAGGAAAATTGGAATTGTTAAGAAATAAATGGAACACATAAATATTGATGGACTAGGTACTGGGGAAATGAAATGGATTGGTGTGGGATATTTTTAATCAGACGAACATATTATTTATTATGCCAGAGATGAAAATGTAAGAAAAATGGAGATAATTTCATAGTTAAGAAAGTAATTTCTAAAAAAAAAAGTCATTTCTATACATTGCTTTTCAAAGTATACAAACTTAATGAACATTTTAAATAAGCCGGTGTAAAATGAAAAAAAAAAAAAAGACAGTGAAAGGCAATGTGAGCAAAAAGTCAAAAACAAACAAACAAGGGGGAAAATGTATACGATAATAACAACACGTCAGATGAAACTCTGGATATTGTACTAGAGCACCGAGAAGCCAAAGCAAAGGGAAGAGATCAAGAAATTACAGGGCTGAACAGATTTCAGGGGCAGAATGGAAAGAGAAAGTGAACTAATATAATGAAATGTTCAAAGGGCTGGAGTTAGAAAATCAAAAGTGGCGAACTCACTTGGCTTTTTTAAAAAATAAAATTTTATTTTAATTGTGATTTTAACAAACATTTACAGAGAAATTAGATTTTCATTTGTTCATTCATTGTTGCACATTTTACCCCTTTGTCCTCCCTTCTCCCTCCCCCAGTTCATATTTTTTTTGTTGTTGTTTTTGTTTTCTGGGTTTTGGTGTATGTGAGTTTTTTGGGTTTTGGGGGGGGGTTTTGCTTTTTTAAATATTCATTCATTGTTGCACAACTATTTAGTAACCTCCCCCAGTCCTCCTTGCAATGATATATCTTCTATTCTGGGTCATACCTATAATGCTTAATCATAAATTTATTTGATAGATTATAACTATTGCATTGGGACAGAAGAAAGAAAACTTGGCATTTCTTACACAGAAGGAACTGAAGAACAAATTTAAGTATGGACATGCAATGTTTAAGAATACTTCGGACAGAATATTGAATGATACAGAAGGCATCAAAAGAAAATGGAAGGACTATATTGACTCACTTTACCAAAAGGAATTGGTTGATAGAGAATAATTTCATGAAACAACATATGAGCAAGAGC
>NW_006399845.1:3220805-3222023 GCF_000299155.1 Elephantulus edwardii | reverse complement strand
GACAGATACAAAAACTAAACAGTAGGGCATAAACAAGTCCAGAGATGACAGAATGCAGATTCAAATACATGTTGATAAGCTCCAAAGCCAAATATGTTAATTATAAAATTCTCCTATAGTTTCTGGCTTTGTTTGTTTTCTAGAGGGTTACCATGTTAACTTAGGTTAAGCCTTAGAAAACCAAACCATTTTGCATTTGAGTTGAACTTTATTCATAACAAAATTACACAATAGGATAGAATTTCCGCACAGTGCTTCTAAGAATGTAATCTTTACAGGAGAGTCACATGTCTTTCCCAGGTGCTGCTGGTGATTTTAAACCAATGATAATTAGCTGAGTGCTTAATCACTGGTGGTCATACCATCAGAATTCTTTTTCAAATGTGTATTGTGGTTGTTGCTTTGAAATCACTTCTAATCATAGTGACCATATATACTAAGCATATTTAATTGACACATTTACAAAAAAAAAGATGCTGTACTGAACATGTTCACTAGGTTGTGCCAAGAGATATGGAGGACAACTATCTAGCCAATTAACTGGAAGAGAGTCATGCTCATTCTTACCCCAAAAAAGTGATTCATTAGAGTTTGAATATTATAGAACAATATCACTTGATCACGAGCAAGCAAAATTCCGCTGAAGATTACCCAAAATTGACTAGACCACTACATCAAAAAAGAACTACCAGAAATAAAATCTGAGTTTAGAAGAGCCTGGATCACTAGGGACGTCATAGCCAATAACAGATGGACGTTGGCAGTAAGTAGATAGTACCAGGAAAAGGTCTATCTATGTTTCATTGACTTTGCAAAGGAATTTGGCAGTGTGGATCACAACAAATTGTGACTAAATCTGAGAAGAATAAGAATCTCCTAACACCTGATTATGTTCATGTAAAACCTATACTGGGACCAGGAAGCAGTAGTCAAAAGATAGCAAGGAACCACTACCGGGATTAGAAAAGGAGTTTGTCAGGAATGTATCTAGTCTCCATATCTTTTTGAAAAGATTGAAATTAATATAGTTTCTATAGTTCTCAGCTAAGTTAAACTCAGGAATTTTTCCATTGTCCCTGGTAGAGCCCCACACCCAGCTGTATCCAAGGCAACAGTATTTCAAGAATGGCTAGCAGAAAGGCAGAGCAAACAAGCAAAGATTGTTTCTCAACTGATAACCCATGTGCCTTTGTTTCCCGACTGATAACCAATGTATCT
>NW_006399845.1:3217747-3219167 GCF_000299155.1 Elephantulus edwardii | reverse complement strand
GTGGGAAGAGAGAAAACAAGCTGCTGCTTCTTGGAGACAAGGATTTTGAGACTCTGTCTCATATTCTTTGGGCATGTTACCAGGATATGCCAGACTTTGGAGAAGGATATTATGCTTGGATGGGTCTAGGGATAGCACAGGAGAGGAAAACCCAGGATGAGATTGATTGGCACAGTAACTGGGGTAATAAGGACTCGTGTGTCAGAGACAGTGAGATTGACTCAGGATAGAACATGGTTCAGAGCTATCATTATATCTTCTTGAATTATTTGCTCTACATACAATTTAAATAAGTATCATGAAAGGATACACCCCTGATGCATACGTACCATGATTTTAAATTATGCAATATTCTGTTCTGCTTAAGCAAGTTCCTCTTGGTCTATGTACAGAATATAAAGGAGTAAAATTAAGTGCTCTTAAATTCTCATTCTTCCCAATATTTAGAATTTAGTTTATTCATATAGTAAAATGCCTTTCCTCTACTTTAAGCCATGATCTATCTGATATCAGAAATGATATCCTTCATACCATTTGTTTAAAATCCAATTTGAATTTATGGACTATCCTTGTGAATATATTGATTCCACTACGTATTTTTAAAAAAGTCTATCTTCAAGAAAAATTTTTTAGCATTTGATACTAATGATATTCTTTCTCATGTTTTAATTCCTTTTTAAAGAATTGAACAAGCTTTTATTTTAGATACAAAGTTTTGATTTAAGAATCTTTCCAATGAAGAAGACAGCACATGAAAATCAGCTCCAGATTTGAAGCTGCTCAGCTCCCCCTTGCCCATATGGTGAGGTGGAGGTGTGTACTTCCCTTCCTTTATCAGAGTGGTCCGCTGCTTCTGGATGGCAGCAATTTTTTTCATCATTACCTGACAGAGCAAACATTCTCAGAAATCATCATACTCCATCCGGTACTCTTTTTCTGCCCGAGTACAATCGATACCACAGCACATTCAATACACTCTTTTTCAAAAGCACAGCATTGGGCTGAAAGCCTGTAATTGGGCTGCTTTACACTTTTGATTGCCATCCGTTGGTCTATGTTAACATCCAGACACTAGTGCATATCAAAGAAAGGCATAATGTATCCTTGGTCTTCTTGCTCTTCTCTGCTACAGAACTCTTGTTTCTTATGTCCGCGTTTGTTTATGATCACTTTTCTCTGAAATAAGAACAAACATAAATATCTTCTAATGGGTAAGTGTCTTTCAAATTTCTTGGCATAGATGAACGAGTCCTTCTCATGCTGCATAAATTTGTTAAAATATCTCTATTGATTATTTTTATTGTTGTTAGTCGTAGATGATTCATAGCGACCCTGTGAACTAAAGACCTGATCACTTGTACAACTTTCATCATTTCTCCACATTCATAGGATTTCCGGAGGCAAGCTATTTCAGAAGTGG
>NW_006399845.1:3204225-3217395 GCF_000299155.1 Elephantulus edwardii | reverse complement strand
ACATATTTTTTAATAATATGCTACTTCTTTAAATGGTTAAAGTTCAACCAGTTTATCTGTAGTATAGTGACTGAAATCTTTCCATCTTACTTTGATTTCTCTTGCATTTGTCCATTTGTCAATATTTTCCCGATGGAATTCTTCAATATTACAATTTAAGGTTTACCTTTTTTTCTTCAGTTCTATCACTATGAACAATTCAAGGTTTACCTTTTTTTCTTCAGTTCTATCACTATGAGAAATGCTGAGAATGTTCTTTCTTTTGATTTTTTAACTCCAAATACAGTTCCATTTTATAAAAATGGTTCATTTTGTCTTTTTGAGGCCCATTTTGAGGCTTCTCTTCAGTAATCTTACTGTATAATTTCTTCCTTCACTAGTTGATTTATGTTTAGTAACAAGTATGAGAAAGATCTTTGATGGACCCAGAAGTTCAGACTTGGTTTATAAGAGTTCACAGCACCAGGAGTATCATTGCCAATGTAAGTTGGATCCTGGCTGAAAAAAGAGGATACCTGAAGAATGTCTATTTTTTTAATTGACTATGCAAAAGCATTTGACTCTGAGGAACATAACAAATTATGGCCAGCATTGAGAGGAATAGGAATCCTACAACACTTAACTACATTCATGAGAAAGCTATATCTAGATCAAGAAACTATTGCCTGAATGGATCAGGGAAAATTGCATGGTTTAAAATCAGGAAGAGTACACCTCAGGGTTGTCTCCTTTCTCTTTATTTATTCAACCTTTGTGTGTTGAGCAAATTAATCATGAAGCTAGGCTTTATGAAGAGGAATATAGCATTATTACTGGGAGAAGAATCATCAACAACATATTATGCAGATGACACAACCTTTCTTGCTGAAAGTGGGGAGGTTATAAGCATATGTTGCAGAAAATTAAGGACTAAAGCATTTGGTATGTATTACATCTCAACCTCAAGAAAACAATTGTCCTCACCCCAGAAGCAACAGTCAACATTTTAACAGATGGAAAAAGAATTAAAGTTGTCAATGATTTAATTTTGCTTGGATCAATAAAGAATACACTTGGTTCCAGTAGTAAGGAAATCAGGAGTCATATTGTCTTGGGCAAGTCCACTGTCCAGGACTTTTCCAAATTCGTGAAGAGCAATGATACCAATTTGAAGATTAAGGTACACCTGATTCAGGCTATTACCTTCTCAATCACCTGCTACACCTAACAAAGCTGGACAATGAATAAGGATAACAGAAGAAGAATTGATGCCTGTGAGTTGTGATGCTGGAGAAGAGTACTGAGTATCCTACGGACTGTCAAAAGAACAAACAGGTATGTCTGTATAAAAGTGCAGTCAGTGTATAGCTTGAAGGCAAAAATATCAAAGCTTTGCCTTTCATACTTTGGGCGTGTGGCTAGGTGAGGGTATTCCTTGGAAATGGACATTATGCCTGGAAAGATGGAGGGTCAGTGAAGGAAATGAAGAACCGCAATGAGATGTGTGGCATGGTAGCTTCAGCAATGGACTTTAACGTATCAGAGAAAATAAGGCTGGTACAGAATAGGAGTTCATGGGGTCACTGTGAGTTCTCCTCAACTTGATGGCACTTGACAACAACAGTACTAACTAGCCATCCTTGTAGCAAATGTGAAAATAGAATGGATATAATTCTGTCACTGATAGTATTATACTTCAAGATGGATCTTAACATGTTATTTTTTACAATGAATGTGATGACTTCAGTGGTGTGAAAATGAAATTCTGGTTCTATTTACTGAACAGTGAAGACACTAATTTGTGAAATAAATACTATCTCTTTCTTTTTGTGTTATTATTATTAATGTGAGTTATATCTCAAAAGAGTGCTACATGCAGAGGATGAGAAGCTCTGGTGGTCATGTGGGTAAGAAGGCAGGCAGTGTGGATTCACCAGATACTTCCTAGGAGAAAGTTGGGCAACATCCTCCCATGCAATGAACACCCCCTGAATACTCTTTGGAGGGTTGACTGTGAGTTTCACGTCAAGAATACATAGCAACAACAAAAACAATAAAAAAGGCTATATTATTGACTAGGATTTTGATTCAGAAGGTTTTTTACAAGGAAAAAACTCAAATAAGTATATTGAAAAGGACCTTAATGGTAAAATTAAAAGTGTTGCACATGACCCAATTACTGATTTGCCTGGATTTAGCTGAGTTTGCTTATTCATAGAATTTTATTTTCAGTACATGTAAACAATTCCATGAAATCAAGAAAATAATCAGTAAAATCAATTGATTTGGAATGTCCATGTGTTCAGTTGATTTGAAACCCCCCCAAAAAACCCCAAATAAACATCCTTTGGTTGAGTGAGCATCCTATACTGATTTTAGTTTCATTCTGTAAGGAGATTGAAAAAAAGAAAAAAAATATTGTAGTTGAGAAATGTGTATTTCTGTGCTTAGAGTAGGGTGGTTGGTGACTGCATTCATACACAATTGTTCCAGTCAGCATTTCTAAAGTCATATTTCATTAGAGTTTATAGAAACATTTCCAGCCACTATCTGTAAGGTCAAAATACCATCAATCTCCTCATCACCTCATACCATATACAGGCTGTATCATAAAAACTAAAATGCTTCCAGATTTAGTTACTTAAACCTGATTTTACATTGTTTAGTTCATTATCAAATGATGCCTTGCCTATCAAGAGAAAAAGGTTGCGTATTTTTATTTTTTCGTTTAATTTTTAAAGTGAACAACTCTAATTTTAAATGAAGGTGAAGAATTTTGTTCAGATTATTGAGGACAGTTATTATTGCTAATTGCCCTCAAATTGAGTAGGACTAACAGTGACCTAACAGATTTGAACCTTGCCCTATCTTGTGCCATCCTCTGACACACTTGAGCCCATTGGTGCAGTCACTGTATCAATCCTTCCAGTTCAGGATCTTTCTCTCTTTCATCAACCCTTAACCTTCCCAAGCACAAAGTCCCTCTCTAAGGAATAACTATCCTAGCAACATGATTGTGTTTGGGTCCTAAGTACCAGCATTAAGGGAAGACTTTTTCTTTTCCCCTCTGGAAAAGGTTAAACATTGCAGCCTTCAATTTGAATTGCAGTTCAATGTCAAGAAAACAAAAATCCTTGCCACTAGACCAACTGGCAACATCATGATAGTTGGAGAAAAGATTGAAACTGTGAACAACTTCATCTTATTTGAATCCACAAGCTATACACTTGCTATCAGCAGTCAGGAGGTCAGGGAACATATTATACTAGGAAAGTCTGTAGTCAGGTATCTCTCCAAATTATTGAAGAGCAATGATATC
The DNA here is from genome assembly GCF_000299155.1 of Elephantulus edwardii. Classification (NCBI taxonomy): domain Eukaryota; kingdom Metazoa; phylum Chordata; class Mammalia; order Macroscelidea; family Macroscelididae; genus Elephantulus; species Elephantulus edwardii. The sequence continues at coordinate 3,214,097 of NW_006399845.1, read as the reverse complement.
AGTTTGCAGACTAAGGTGCTCCTGGTTCAGACCAGGGTCTTTTCAATCACTTGTTATGCATCTGAGAGCTGGAAAATTAATAAGGATGACAGAATAAGAATTGATGTCTTTGAGCTATGGCATTGGAGAAGAGTTTTTAACATCCCATGTGCTACCAAAAGAATAAACATATATTAAACATAGCATAAAGATATGTATTGGAGAAGTTTCAGCCAGAGTTCCTAGGAGTCAAAGATGATGAAGCTTCATCACATATACTTAGTGCATGTTTCTGGGAGAAGTTATTCCCTGAAAAATGACATTATGCCTGGAAAAGTAGAGTGATGGTAAAGAGACAAAGCTCTTCAACCAGGTACACTAACACAGTTACTACATAATGGGCTTGAATGTGTCAAAGATTGTGAAGATGGCACAGGATTAAACAGGGTTCAGATCTATTTTTCAGAAGATTACTATGAGTCATACTTGACTCAACTGCTCCTAACAGCAGCAACATGTCCAAAGTATGTGAGACAAATCATCTTTGCCACCAAGGAACACTCTGATTGCACCTTCTCCAAGACATGGCTGTTTATTTGGAAGCTGGATGGCAGTTGGTATGTTTAATTATGTTTAGTTTTAATTTTAGTGACTGAGTAGTGCAAATGATTTGCACTCAACTCTTAACCTACATGTTTGAGGTCAAACACTTACATAATGTCACAGAAAAGACATGATGATCTGCTTCCATAAATTACAGCCAGAAATCACTGTGAAGAATTCCTATTCTTAAATACATGGAATTACCATGAGTCAGACTCAATGATGATGGGGGTTATATTTTTGTTTTTTAATCCTTTTGTTGTTATAAGCCATCAAGTCAACTGTGTCTCATAGTGACCCTATGAACAATAGCTCTGAACCTTGCCCTTTCCTGAGCCACTTACTGTCTCAGACACACCTACTCACATTACCACAGAAAATGAAGGAAAAAAATGTTTCATTTTATTTTTCTGGATGTTCAAACATTTGTTATACGGCTCAGCATGCTCCTAAAATCGTTTTCTATTTTTCACTTTAGACAAAGAATTCTATTTTGTTATAGTCAATAATATATATTTTATATTTTCATTCATTTCCATAGTGTGTATCAATGACAGGAGCTCAGTTTTGCAAGCAAATAAATCTCTGCCCCATGTGGAGGTTTAAACATTTCATGACATGATACATTGCCATGGATCTTATTTGTCTTTGTATATTTTATTCTGTCATAGTCTCTGCATCATGTGCTTTTATTCTATTTCACAGATATAAATCTTTGAGAGTTGTCTTTTTAATGGTGTTTATCTTTGTAAGCAAGTTAGATTAAATGATCTCACTAAATCTATGAATTAAGGGACCAATATACTGGTGGTGATGTAGAATTTATGAGCTCTCTTTTGGACCTAAAGGAGTTCTGATGCTACCTTAAGCTTAGCTACTATCCAAAATATCAGTGGTTCAAGTCCATCTGTCACTCTGTGGGAGAAAGATGTGGCAGTCTTTTTCCACAGCGATTTATGGTCTTAGATACTTTATAGCTCACCTTTCCTACGTTGTCTCTTTGAGTCAGAATCGTACCAATGAGTAAAACACTATAGCAGTGGGCTTTTGGATTGTTGAACTTTAGCTTCAATGAAGCTGTCACATTTATTACATTCTTATGATCCTTCTTTTGTTTGTTTATTGGTTTACAGTAATAATAAAAATTTTACCAGAGAGGCTTTCTATGCCTCATTTATTTAACAATGTTATCTTCTAGATTTACAGTTGAGCAAGAGGAGTACAGTGGTAAAGATAAAATCAGGTAACTCATATAAATCAGTATCTTTTATTAATCCAGTAAAAATGTATAATAAAACATAAAATTCTAGAATTCATTCACTATCATGTTTTAGTCAGAACCAACTCATATGTGACCCTCTAACAGATTCTCAGAGGCTTTAAAGCTCACAATAGGAGATTATTCATCTTTGTCCTGAAAAGTGATTGGTGAATTCAAACCAACTGCCTGTGGGCAGCACAATACTCTTTTTTTCTAGGCCACAGGAGCTAGAAAGTGGATAATAATAAGAAAACACAAAACTTCTGCACATATAGGATGAATTGTTTCTGTTAAATGAAAATTACAACTATCCCTCTATTTGTATATCCCTTTAAACATTGATCTGAGTTTCAAAATTTAATGTAAAGCAATTGTAAGTTTTCTTTAAAAAGAAACACATTGCATTATTGCATCTGAGACTAATTTCTAGAATATTTAAAGATATTTGACAGGACTTCAGAGCCATCAAATAAATATTGATGAAAGGGAAAGTCAAAACATTTTTCCCTTATATTAGCACAATGTAAGAAACGTGAATGATGGATATTCTCTTTCAATAGGATGCTATAATTGTAACTCAGAGAAACAAATGAGGTATCACTAGATATTTTGTCCTTTGCAATTATGATAACAAAAAAATCCATGCCTGTTTATTGAAATACGTTCACAGTAGGAACATTAGGTCCGCAATCCTTAACTCAGTATGTTCACTTTAATAAATACAAATTCGTTTAATGTTGCATTTGGAAAGATCTGTAGAAAAGAAATAAAGTTGGAGCAGCATATTGTAGTGTCCCCAAAAAGACTAAAATCTTCTTCCCTTTTTTCATTCTCACTTCATGATTGCCCTAAATAAATTGGATTGGTAGATAAACTGAGCCAATAATCTTTATTTTTTTGTCCCCTTGAAATTCCTTTGTTGTTTTTAGATACTATTGGACCAGATCTCAAGTTCAATGGTAAAATATTTTCTGATGTGTCATCCTCACAGTCTGTTAAAAATCAGACTGCTATGATCCACAAGATTTATATTAGGTGATTTTTCAGAGGTAGATTATCAAACCTTTCTTCCTAGTGTAACTTAGTCTGGAACTCCAAAACTTGTTTGCTATCATTGCAACACAATTAATGACGGTGATGAAAAATAAGCTGCATTGGTTGAATATTAAACCTTATGATTTCTGTATGAAAGATGCGAATTCTACTACTGAAGCACAGCTAGCTACTCTCTAAATCTTTTAAATGGCTTTAGTATATCTAAACAAAACAGAAAGAAAATAATTGGAGAAACTCATATCAAGCAAATAGTAACCAAAAAAGAGCAGGAGTGGCAAGTGACAATGTTAATCTCTGATAAAATATACTTTAAGTCACAATTTATGACAAAAGTTGAAGAATGATATTAGACAATGATTAAACAAGGGAATACTATTATAAGTATTGTAGCAAATTGAATAAGAGGATATAACCATAACAAACATTTTCAAACACAGTAACAGAACTCTAACATACACAAAACAAATACTAACAGTACTTCAAAGAAAAATTATTTCCAATTAATGGACTGATAGGAGAGCAAACAGGTTCATCCAAGGGAGATTGAAACCAGGCTGTTCCTTGGAAGCAAGGATTCTGAAGCTCTGTCTGACATACTTTGGACATGTTGCAAGGTGGAATCAGCCCTTGTAGAGGGATGTCATGCTTGAGAGGGTGGAGAGACAGTGCAAGAGAGGAATACCCTCCATGATGGAAATAAATGTTGAAAGCAGAGAATAGCAAGATGATGTATATTTGAGTTTTATTGCCTATCACTTTTTTTAACTGTTTGTATCAGAACAAATTACAGTACAGCTGAGAAAAATTAGAGTCCCAGAGCACTCAATTATACTCAAGTGAAACCTGTACTTAGACCAAGAAATTGTCCTCTGAAGGAATACTACATGGTTTAAAACCACAACACGTGTGAGACAGAGCATTATCTTTTCTTACTACCTACTTAGTCACTTAGAAGCTGGAGTGGCATCCACTTTCTAAACAGCCTGGCTCTGGAAACTCTTTGAGAAACGACAATAGTTATAAAAAAGCTTCAGGTATTTTGTTCTTAGGGTCACTATGAGTCATATTAGACCCAATAGCAATCAACAGCAACACTTAGTCTCTATGCTGAGAAAATCATTCAAGAGGCTGAACTTTATGAAAAAATGTGACATCAGGTTTGGAGGAAGCCTCATCAACATCTTGTATTACATAGATGACACAACCTTAGTTGCTAAGAGAGAAGAAAACTTGAAAGGCTAGCTGCAGACAAGCAAAGATTACCTCCGTCTATATGGATTACATCTCAACATCAAGAAGACAAAAAATCTCACCACTGGAGAAAAGATTGATGATTGTCAATGATTTCATCTTGTTTAACTTCACCACCAACACCCTTAGCAACAACGGTCAAGAAACAACTGTTGTCAAGGACTTTTTAAAGTTCTGAAGAGCAAATGTATCATTTTAAAGAACAAGATGGGTGTGTTGCAAACCATGATATTTTTAATTGCTTCCTATACCGTGAAAGTTAGAAAACAAGGAATACCAAAGTGATTTATTGCTGTTGAATGGTGTACAAAGTACATTCAATATTCCATGGGCTGTCCAAAGAACAAACAAATCTGTCCAAGTGTAAGTGCAACAAGGGTTGCTCCTTAGACTTACCTTCTTTGGGCATGTTGTCAAAAGGGGTCAGAAATTGGACAAAACTCCCCATTATTCTGAGAAACCTGGAGGGTCAATGAAAGAGGAAGAATCTCAGTGAGATGGATTGACAAATGGCTTTAATAATGAATTTGAGCATTGGGAGAACTTAAGAATGATGCAGGAAAGGGCTAGATAATTCATGGGGTTGTTGTGAGTTATCATTAATGCAATGGCACCTAACAATGATAGCATACATCTCAAAAGAAAATAAATCCATGTATTTACTTAATAATTCAGAACATTAACAGTACTTGTTAGATTACAATGAATGCTACAGGGTATTTATTTTTGCTGGTCTGCTAACCTGAAGGTCAATGCTTTGAACCCACCAAATATAAGGCGAAGAAAGACAGTCAGTTCCTCTGAAAAGCATTACAACTTTGAAAACTCAATTCAGGGGGTTGACATTAGCCTGAATTGACTCTATGGCCATGGGTTGAGCTTGGTTTTGGCCAGACTGTAGCCAATTTTATAGACACTTCCCTGTACACTAGTAATGAAATGCAGTTATAGTTCTTGATTTCTTTATGCTTCTTTTTTTTTTCATTTGTGTGTTTTAAGAGACTGTTATCTCACAGAGTTGCTTGACTGTTAATTAGAAATTTGACCTAAGTCCAGACCACAAGTCATCTTTTTTTTTCCTTTTTCATATAAAGAATACTGTAGGATAGGAAACAATCTGTAATAAAATCCTTCCGTGATAAACCACCTAACACTAGGAGAGAAAGGAAGTCATATTAAAAGATCTACTTTTTCTGTGTTTTATAAAACATTCAACACCAAGGAATATAACTAAAATATTATACTCCTATTTTGTTGATAGGATGTCAGTGGGAATTTGCCTTCAGCGGCATGAGTTTATTTTTTGCTTCTTTGTACTAAACTTGATGCTTTACATAAATGGATTCTGCTCTATGGTAGCTTTTTAAACAAATTTAGATTGTAAATCTGCAGGAAAATAACTATAAAAGTGAGTCATAGTGTTTGTGCTGTAGTGTAACTATATAGGTAGTTTGGGTACATTTGTTTCTGCTTTTTATCCATAATCCTAAACCAGTAAAATTATTTTTGCAATGATTAATATTTTTCAAATATTCTCTGTCATTTATTATTATACACCATTTTGAACCCCAGTTTACATAACACTTTTGTACTGGTGGTAACTCTTATAAAAATCACAAGTATATTTGGTTTCAGAAATGTTTAATTGGCCATTTGTTAATGACACTAGTGTAAAACATATAATCTGTAGATATCTATTTAATCCCTAAGTACTAGATTGCTGGAAAAACATGCATAAATATATGTGCTTGTTCTCAGAAAAAAAAATTCCAGGCTAATTAGCAAGATAGAATTATTTAAAAATATCAAATAAACATTGTTATTGTGTGTATGTACTGTTGAGATGGTGCCATCTCATTACCCTCTAGTGCGCTTTCAGAGGCAGTACCGTACACAGAAGGAGATTGCCCCTCTTTCTTCTGTGGAACAGCAAGCAGATTTGAACAGTGTACCTCTGGGTTGGCAGCATAACACCTTATTGTTAATTATGTAACATTTTCAAAAGATGTTTGAAAATAAATCATAAAGAAGTAAATTTCAATTATTTTAATTGTCTGTTTAGAATGCTCACTAATGGTTTTTTTGTGTTGTTTTTTTTTTTGGTTTGGGTTGTTTCTTGTTGTTTTTGTTTTGTGGGTTTTTTTAAAGTTACTAATAAAAGGGAGCTTCAGTGACCTAGTTAGTAAGGAGTTGTACTGTTAATCCAAAGACAACAGTCGGAATTCACTAGAGGCTCTGAGGAAGAAAGATGAGCAATCTCCTCCCATGTGAATTACAGTCTTTGAACACTCACCGGAGGTTCAGCTATGAGTCAATCCCAACTTAGCAGCACATGACAATAATAAAATGTGAAGTAATAAATATTCAAATTGGCTCATAGACCAAAAGAGTTCAGAAATGTTTAAATAAAAAAAAATACCCAACCAAAAAACAAACCAATGAAACCAGATGTTAAATCAGTGTCTTCAAAGAATTACATCTCTTCTTTTTTTTTTTTTTTCTCAATCTACCTACATTGTTTTCTTTATCACTGTGCAGGCATTTCAATACAGTAGCACAGAACTATCAGCATAATTTATATTCCATCACACTTACATGAACATTTAGCTATCCCCAAAGAAATAGAGATTCTTTGTCCCACTAGTTATAATAAAAAATCCTGGGATTACCTTAACAAATACTGGGATAGATGTTGAATTTATTGAAATAATTTATATAACTGATTTACTAAAGTTAGATTAAAGTCCTACTGTTAAAGTTAAGGGATTAGTCCTCTTTGTAGAATTATAGCTAGATATTGGGATAAAAGTGATTGAAAGATTAAGTTGCTCTTAGCACACGATGAAGGGAGCATATCTATAGCCAATAACAAAATAGACTCTTAATTCATATGATCTCATTTAATACTTAAAACCACACTCAGAAGTAGAGATTATTTTCTCTATTTTAAAATGGAAAAAAATCCAAAAACAAACTGTGAAGGCTAAAGTTGTATGTCCATCTGACAGCCCTTTTTTCTTGATTTATTTGTCAGTTAAAATGTAGTTATCCCTTTGATTGAATAGGATATGATCACTTCTAGAGAGGGATCTACCACAAACAAGCATTCAGTTGAAAAAGTGTTTCCTTGGAAGTATGACCAGAATTCAAGATATGTAGACATTTTTTCAAAGCATTCTAGTTTGGTTTTTTTTTTTTTTTTTTGCTTCATTGGATTAGAAGAAATCTGATATATCACCAACTTTCTTTGATTCTTTAGATGTGAATCAGCATCTAGAAAACATTATCTGTTCATTTTGGATTCATCAGCTTCTGCAACCAGCAGTCTTCTGTTTGACAAGCTGATCTTGGGTTTCCCAGTTCCTGCACATGTGTAAGTCAGTAGTTTCCAGCCCTTGGAAAGATGTACTTGGAAAGGTGCAGGATCAGCAAAAGAGATTAAGATTCCCAACAGGATGGATTGACGTATGACTGCAGCAATGGGACCAAGTCTTATCAGAGATGATGAGGGTGGGACACGATAGGACAGAGTTCATGTCTGTTGTTCATTGCATTGCTATTAGTCATACTTAACTCAAAGGCACCAAACACCACCAAAGACAACAACAGTCTCCTGTGTGAAACATAATGCTTTGACATGGAACATACAAGCTTTTGTAATCCTGTGTGCCATTTCTTTGAAATCTCTCTCCCCCTCTCACAAATATACATATATCTTTATATATGTTGTTGTGTTAGGTGCCATCGAGTTGTATACAAGTCATAGTGACCCAATAAGCCAAAGATCTGAACCTTGTTTTGTCCTGTGCAGTCCTCACACTTCTTGAAACAAGAGCCCGTTGCAGCAGTCATCAATTCTATCCACCTGGTTGAAGGTCTTCTTCACTAACCATTCACCCTTGCAAGCATCATGTGGTTATTTTTTCCTCATTTCAACTGACTTCCAATCTAGGCTCTACCACTACACTACTATAACTATCCTTTTCCTTTAGCTCTCATAGGGTTTTCAAAGGCATCTTATTTAGGAAGTAGATGGCCCATCCTGCTTGTTAGTCTATCTTAATCAGAGAACTCCACGAAAACCTATCCTTCATGGATAACCCTTATGCTATTTGACACACCAATTGCACAGCTTACAGTATCACAGTAACTCCAAATTATCCCAGTACAGCAAACTGACAGATTAGTGCTGTACCGCTTAGAACAATGTTCTCACTGTCTTTATATGTGTTCTTCTTTTTATGCGCCATCAAGATGCTTATGAATCATAGTGACCCTATGTATGACAACCCTAAATCCTGCTCTATCCTGTGCCAACCTTATTGTCTCTGACACACCTACCCCATTACCCCAGTCACTGAATCAATCCATCTTATAGAGGGTCCTCCTCTCTTTTGCTGTCTCTCCACCCTTCCAAGCATTATGTCCTTCTCAAGGACTTATCCTTCCTTGGAACATGCCCAAAGTATATCAGATGAACTTCAGAATCCTTTCCTCCAAGGAACAGCCTGGCTTCACCCTCTCCAGGATGAACTTGTTTGTTCTCCTAGCAGCCCATGGTACATTCAATACTCTTCTCCAGAACCACAGCTCAAAGGCATACAATCTCCTTTTATCATCTTTACTCATTATCCAGCTTTCTAAGACATATAAAATAATTGCATAGACTATGGCCTGTATCAGGTGCACCTTAGTCTCCAGACTGACATCATTGCTATTTAGTACTCTGGAGAGGTCCTTGACAGGAGACTTTTCCAATGCAATTTGCCTTTTAATTCCCTGACTGCTGGTACCAAGTATATTGATTGTGGAGCCAAGCAAACGGAAGTTGTTAACACTCTCAATCTCGCCACCATCTATCATGATGCTGTCAATCTACCTAGTGGTGAGAATCTTTGTTTACTTGATGTGGAGCTTCAACCCATGTGGAAATTGGAGGACACAGAAGAATTTCATGAAACAACCTATGAACAAGAGACTGTGGTGATGAAGGAAGTGCAAGCTGCTATGAATAAATTGACATTAAAAAAATTCCCCAGGAATTGACAGAATATCCACTGATATATTTCAACAAACAGGCACTGCCTTGGATGTACTAACTAAGTTGTGCCAAGAAATCTGGAGGACAATCACCTGTCCAATGGACTGGAAGAGATCTGTATTTGTTCCCATTCCAAAGAAAGTTGCCTTGACAGAGTGCAGAAGTTACTGAACAATATAAATAACACATGCAAGCAAGATTCTGCTGAAAATTATCCAAAAATGACTGGAACAGTACATCAACAAAGAACTGCCAGAAGTGCAGGATGGATTTAGAAGAGGCCATGGTACTAGGAATACTATAGCTAATGTTAGATGGATCAGGTTGAAAGCAGAGAGTACCAGAGAAAAGTCTATTTGTTTTTCATTGACTATGCAAAGACCTTTGGCTGTGTGGATCACAGCAAACTGTGGTTGATTCAGAGAAGAATGGAAATTCCAGACCATTTGATTCTGCTTATGTGAAACCTATACTTGGACCAGGAGGCAGTCATCAGAACAGAGCAAGGAAAAACTGCATGGATCAAAATTGGTAAGGGTGTACACCAGGGATATGACCTATCTCCATACCTTTTTTTAAAAAAAACTAAATTTATTTTCTTAAAATTTGGGGAGATACAAGTCCAAATTCAAAACATCATTGACTTTATTTATCTTAGAAAATCAATTTACTATAATTGTT
>NW_006399845.1:3201077-3203345 GCF_000299155.1 Elephantulus edwardii | reverse complement strand
TGAAAAGATATGGAGATAGGACACATCCTTGATGCACACCCTTCCCAATTTTGAACCATGCAGTGTTTCCTTGCTCTGTTCTGATGACTGCCTCCTGATCCAAGTTTAAGATAGTAGTTTTTAAAAAGTCTTAATACTCTAATCACTCATTCAGGCTGAACCATTTCATAAAGGGCTCTCCAGTGAGTTTTCAGAGGCTATATATTTTACTAAAGGAAATTGCCCATCTTTCTTCCAGTGAGCCTCTGTTGGATTTGTACTGCATGCCTTTGGGTGGCAGTGCCACTCTGTAGCACTATGCTACTAGAGCTCAACTACCAAAGCACTAAATGATAGTAAAATTGAGATTTAAATTCTGTCTAGCTCCATAGTCAGTGAATTAAATGCTTTATTAAACCATTGCCATTGCATGTTTAATATTTTATTGTGTTTTATATGAAACTTTACACAGCAAGTTAGTTTTTCATTCATTAAACAATGCACAAAGTGCTTGGTGCCGTTAACTGCACTCTCTGCAATGTGTTAGCTCTCTTTCTACTTTAACAATGGGTCTCCTGTTTGCATCTAGTTTTCTTGTCTGTTCTTACATTCTCATCTTTATTTCTAGTAAAGTGTTGCCTTTTAGTTATTGTAGTTGACTGCTCTAGGTTGCACCTTTCGTACAGGTGCCATTGTTTATGCCAGTCTTTGATTCTGTTGAGAGATGATCTCTGGGAATGAGTTCCATTCTTATTTAGAAGAACAACGAAGGACAAAAGGTGACACTTCCTTCAGTGTTTATTAGACAAGTAAATCTGCGGGATTTTTAAGTTGTTATTCTGTTTCTCTCTCTCTCTCTCTGTCTGTGTGTGTGTGTCTATATGTGTGTGTGTTTATTTGATCTTGTCTATAAGATAAAAAGTTATATCATTTTGTTGTGCACTTTTTGTTTCTATTTTCACTCAGATTGTCTGTTGTGTCCCTGGTCAAAATGATCACCAGCAGTGGTACACAAGCACAATGTATTTCTTCTGGATCATGTGTACCATTACTCTTGTAAACTAATTGCTTCCTTGAGTCATTGTTTGGTTTGTTTCTTTGGTATTAGGTTGGAAGAGAGAAACATGTATCTTTCTTGGCATTGCCATTGCCTTTTAAATTTTAGCATTTTCATTCTCTAGTGCAGAAAGAATAGAAATATCACATAGGAATATTTTTAACAACCTAAAAGTCATTTCTTCGTAGTTTAAAGACTGAAATTTTAAATTCAGGTGAATTTCAGGGTACATTTTGTTGAATAAAGTTTTCTGTTTTTATTCATTCTGGAGAAAGGTCTTTTTACTTTAAATTCTGCATCTGTGTCCTTAGAGATTTCCATGTGTCTTGACATTAATCTTCCTTTGAGTCTAAGAGGTTCTCCGTGCAGGGAGTTTGGCTTCATAGAATACACACCGTTACCACTCTTCTTTCTTAATTATCCTGGTATTCTTTCTCCTTTTCTTGCTCTCAATTCTTTTATTTCTATTATGATAAAAGTTTATATAGTCATGTGCTAAGGAGACTCCACTTACACTGGACCATATTACAACTATGACCTAAGTAATGGTGCTATATTTCATCATAATACCTTATAAATGATTAGCTGCTCATAGCATAGGAGATGAATATGTTATTACACAATTGCCAACTAACATCAGTATAAAAATGACAAATCATAGTTAATAACCAATGACTAGTAAGCAGATGTTCACTCGTATGTCAAATTTCTTATCCATCATCAACTTTCCTGTGAAAGTTTAAGTCAGACAATTTCCCCTCCTTTATTTCCTGTATTCCACTTCCGTCCACTGTACTTCTCCTTGTTATGATCATTTAATCTGATTTTAGGACCTTATAGATTGTGTTTAGAATTCTAATGTCCTTCAGTATAATGTGAAGTAATAAACACTCACATTACTATCATATTGGCTCCAAATCATAGAAAACCTCTATCAGTTTCCAAGGCTATGAATCACGGTGATAGGAGACTGCCCACCTTGGCCTGGAACCTCTGGTAGATTGGAACCACCAGAGCAATGTGACCTTTTTTTTCCCGAGATCCCAACACTTCTCACTATTTCTTAGTTGTTGTAATTGACGGAAAACCTCATAAGCAGTTCCTTACTTCACCGCTGCCTTGCATGCGGACTTCCGAGCTGTAAAACAATCCAGTGGTAGATGGAATTTGGTCCAAGACTTAAGAACAATAAATGACATAGTTGAGTCTCTATATCTTGTGGTTCCTAACCT
>NW_006399845.1:3191093-3192593 GCF_000299155.1 Elephantulus edwardii | reverse complement strand
AAATTAGAAGGATAACCAGTAGAACACGTATTGAGACCCAAGGGGGGACAGGGTGGGAGTAGAGAGGTGAGGATGGGTAGTGAAGAAATCACAAGGTCACACAATTTGGTGAGTGGATGGAGGGGGTAAAAGAATAAAATGGGAAAATTCAGAAGGAAACTGAAAAGAAATGGTAGTGGTGGGCATAGTTGAGTAAAATTAATTTTATTAAACACACTGTATTAAAATGACCGTATGAAATATAATATCAATGAAGGAAAGTGTGGGGGAATGACATTCATTAAAAAAAATTTATAAAAGCAAAAAAAAAAAGAGGAAGAAGAACAAGAACAAGAACTGGAAGCCATTAGATCAGAATTAGAAAATGCTTCCAGTGTCATCACTTAGGAGAGTGTGAGAGGGAGTAACACTAAAATGAACCCAGGATCTTTTATGGTGAAGAAGTAGAAGACAGTCTGTTGTCCAGGAGAAGGGACCATCAAAAGAATGGAGTCACTCAGTAGGTGTTACTCATCAACCATGACCATGCAACTGGTCACTTCCTCTCTCAATCTATATCCTTCATTCACCACCCATAATCCACAAGTTAATGTGTGAATGGAGGGACCATCCTGCCTGACTTTGGGTGGAGAGGAGAGTCTCTGTCTTTTTTGATGATAAAGGGGAGGACCTGTGGGAAGGTTAGACAAGTAGAGTTGGGAAGGATTGGATTTCAAGGAGTTGTATTGTCTATAAGCAAGTACGGTTGTGACACCATGAATTATTACACTGGGTGACACCAGCAGTGGAGTGCTAAGTGACACTAGCACTGATACTAAAAACTCACAATACAACATGGTTTAATCTAAAGAAAGTTATGAAGCAAGGTTTTATACCTACACCAGATTTATCTAACTTATATTCTGAGCCAATACACATGCAGTGAGGTTTGGAGGAAATTTTATCCATAATTTGCAATATGCAGATGCAGAACTTTTCTTGCTTAAAGCCAGGACTTGAAGCATTCATTGAGGAGTTGAAAAGATTATGACCTTCAACATAGACCAAACCTCAATATAAGAAAACAAAAGTTCTCACAATTGGAGCAGTGAGTGAGCAATGTCATGATAGAGAAGAGAATGAAGTTATCAAAGATTTAATTTTGCTTGCATAAACCAGCTTCGCTAAGAGAGGCAGTTATCTGTCTTAGATTTTACCTTTAAAAGATCATCAAGCCTTCAGGCAAGATGGGTGATAAGCCAGACTTATCCCAAGTGGAAAAGTTTGATAGATCAAAACTCAAGAAAACTAACACTGAAGAAAAAACACTCTCCCCTCAAAGGAAACCATGAGGAGAAAGAATGTGTTGAAACATCATAAAATGGGCTATCCTTTCAAGAGCAAGTTTCAACATTGCCTACGCATCTTGGGTTGGGGTTCTTTGTTGTTGTGTTTTGTTTTTTTTTTTTTAATAAAATTTTTATTTTGTACTGGTTTACTTACAAAGTTCCTATACATAGT
>NW_006399845.1:3186012-3190939 GCF_000299155.1 Elephantulus edwardii | reverse complement strand
AAAAAAAAATGTGACCCTTTAATTAGCAGGGAAATTTGCTAAGGATGACACCACCAGAGGTAATAGTATTATGAAATAGTAATATTTTGGCTTTTTTATCCAAGAGGGTTCTTTGACTTTGAAATATACTTTCTACACATTTATTATTTATTTGGCTTTTCCTCCTTCATGCCCAACACAGAACTTGACATATGATGGCTATTAGTTTCCCAGTACTATCTTCACAGAATACCATAAATGAGATCTCTTATAAAATCAGAATATTATTCTCTCATAGTTTTGAAGGATTGTGGCACAAATTCAGGGTGTTCCGGAACTATGTTCTCACCAAGTCCCTGGGGAAGATCTCTTCCAACTCAGGCAGCCCCAGGCCGTCTCTGGCTTGCAGCTCCAGCAAAGCTCCAGCTTTACATGCCCAACATATTTTGGTATGCCTCTCTTTGTCTTTATCTTTTACTGACATTCACCAGAATTGGATTTTATTCACCCTACGTATTCAATCTGCATGCTGAGTAGATAATTTGTGAAGCCAAGCTCTATAAAGAAGGATGTGACATCGTATCAGAGGAAGGTTCATCAATGACCTGAATTATGAAGATGATGCTACCTTACTGGCTGAAAGTGAGGAGTTGAAATGCTTGCTACAGAGTATCAAAGACTATAGCCTTCAATATGAATTGCATCTCAATATCAAGAAATAAAAAGGTTCTTACCACGAGCTGATAGGCAACATTATAATAGATGGAGAAAGGATTGACTGTCAGTGATACCATCTTACTTGGATCCATAATCAACACCCTGAGCATGAGAAGTCAGAATATCAGGAAATAATATTGCTTTGTGCAAGTCTGCTGTCAAGGACCTCCTCACAATGCTGAAGAGGCAATGATGTCAGTTTAAAGACTAAGGTGTACATGATTCAGGCCATGATTTTTTCCATTACTTGCTATACTTCTGAGAGATGGACAGTGAATATAGTTGCCAGAAGAAAAAAAAAAACCAAAACGGATGTCTTTGAGTTGTGGTGTTGAAGTTGTGGGATACGGAATAGCCTATGGACTGCCAAAAGAACAGACATATATGTCTTAGAAAAGGTGAAACTAGTGTGCTCTTTGGAAACAAGAATGGCAAAGCTCTGTCTCTTATACTTTGGACCTGTTGCTAGAGAATATCATGCTTTGAAAGGTACAGGTCAGTAAAAGGGAGGAAGATCACCGAAGGAGTATGTTGTCATGGTTACTGCAGCAGTGGACTCAAACGTATCAGAGATAATAAAGAATTGGATAGGATTCAGATCTACTGTTCATAGGGTCACTATGGATCATATTCCACTCAATGACATCTAACAACGACTCCAATCTGTATTCATTTTAACTTAACTGATAATATAACTTCATGAATCTATTTCCAAATAAGTCATGCCTACAAATACATATATTTTGAGACATGCAATTCAATCATAGGAATAAGCATCTATCAGTATTTTAAAAAACTAAAACATTTCTGATATCATGAAGTAAATGCTATTACTTAGTTAATTGTTTCTGTGAAGACCGCAATATGGTATTGAAATTGTGGCTAAACTTTAATGGATTTCAAATTCCTTGCATATAAAAGGAGATATAATAATATCCACGCTTGTGTGTTTCTATGGTTGATGTGAGATATGTTTGCAACAAGTAGTGTTTCTGCGACATATGATGCATTGTTGTTGTTGTTGTTGTTGTTGTTGTTGTCATGTGATGCCAAGTCGTTTGCGACTCATAGTGATGCTATGTACAAAAGTTCTGAAACATGTTCTATCCTGCGCCAATTTTACTGTCTCTGACACACCTACCCTCATTACCCTATGACTGTACCAATTCATCTCATCAGTAGTCTTTCTCTCTTTCTCTGTCCCTCCAAACACGATGTTCCTTTCCAAGGACCAGTCCCTCCTTGCAACATGTCCAAAGTGTGTCAGACAAAGCCAATCCTTGCTTCCAAGGATCAGCCTGGCTTCACCCTCTCTAAGAAACGTGTTCGTTCTCCTAGTCATCCATGGTATACTCAGTGCTCTTCTCTAGCTCCACAGCTCAAGGACATCAATTCTCTTTCTATAATCACTGTCATTGTCCAGCTCTCTGGTGCACAGCAAGCAATTGAAAAGACTATGGTCTGGATCAAGAGACCTTTGTCTCCATACTGATGTTGTTGCTCTTAAGTCCTGGCTGCTAGTACTAAGAGTGTTGATTGTGGAGGCAAGCAAACTGAACCTCCTAACAATCTCAATCTTAACCATCTATCATAACGCTGCTAATCAGCCCAGTGGTGAGAATCTTTTTTTGCTGTTGTGTTTCAATACATATTGAAGGGAACAGTCTTTGATCTTCTGCAGCATGCACTACAGATCCTCCTCAGTTTCAGCAAGCAGGATTCTCACCTATATAAAGAAAGTTGTTGATGAATATTCCTCCGAACCTGATGCCTCATTCCTCCTCACACAGCTCAGCCTTCCAAATGATCTGTTCTGCACGTAGATTGAAAAGGTATGGGAACAGAACACATCCCTGGCCTACACTCTTCCCAATTTTAAGTCATGCAGTTGTTCGCTTGCTCTGTTCGGACAATAGCCTCCTGATCCAAGTATAGGTTTCACATAAGCACAATCAAGTGTTCTGGATTTCTCTTTCTTTTCGGAATCAGCCACAGTTTGTTGTGATCCACACAATCAAATGCCTTTGCATAGTCAATGAAACACAGATAGACATTCCTCTGGTATTCTCTGCTTTCAGCCAAGAATTATAGCATAAGCTATAATATCCCTACTACCATGGCCTCTTCTAAACCCAGCCCGCACATCTGGCAGTTTTCTGTTGATGTACTGCTCCAGTCATTTTTGGATAATTTTCAGGAGAAATTTGTTTGCACGTGATATTAATAATTTTGTTCGATAATTTCTGTAGTCTGTCGGGTCACCATTCTATGGAATTGGGAACAAATATGGATCTCTTCCTGTCAGTTGGCTAAGTAGTTGTCTTCTAGATTCCTTGGCACAACTTAGTGTAAGCATCCAGGGCAGTGTCTGTTTGTTGAAATATGTCAATTGGCATGCCATCAATTAAACACATAATTATTAGTGTAAGTTATACACCATGATCCATGAAATAGTGCTAAGAAAAAGACTTTAGCATATTATAAAAATAAACTTATGTCAAATTCCATATTTAGCACTGGGGATAGACATACATGCAATATAGACCCAAGATCTAAGTAACTTTGTGTATTAAAACTAAAATAAAAAAAAATTTTAAAAAACCCACTAAAATCAGCCAAAGTACCCTGAAATTCAATCAATCTATATATAGAACACATGATTTGGTAAGAGTAAACTGATGAATCTATTTTGGATATCTATCCAGCCAGTTAGCATCCTTCTATTCCCAACTAGCATAATAAAAAGAGATATTTACTTGATGAAAAAAGTTTGCAATTTTAAATTCATTTATTTGAATATACAACTAAAGTAAATTTCACTCTTTCTTTAAGAAAAGCAATTTTATTACACCTTCCTTCCCAAAATTATTTTTGCATTAAGGTAAGCTATTCAAAACATATCTGAGTTATTATGGCAAAATATTATCAAACTGTAGGTTAGTTGAGATGTTTTCAATGGTAAGTGGCACAAACTCAGTAAAATTAGCTTGACAAAAAGGAGAGAGGAGAAAATTGATTCATGCAATAGAAAAGTTCAAAAGTAGGTTGATTATTTTTATGTGCTGTGAGGCTGATTTCAACTCATAATGACCTTACAGAATAAAGAAGTATTTCTCCTTAGGGGTTTCTAGGTCGTAATCTTTAGATAATGAACTTATAACTACCTAAAAAATAGCTTTGACATATTAAACACTAAGGACATGGTTAAAGATGATCAGATGAGTTGTAGTGTGACAAAAAAGGACATCATACACACAGAAAGCAAAAGAATAATGAAAAGATAAAAGACAAAGATTGGTGTCATAAAAGACTCAGACACTTCTTATCATACAAGAGTAATTAAAGCAAATAAAGGAAATAAATATGTAACAAAAGAGTTTGGAGAGAATATTTCAACACATGGCTCCAGGCAAAATTAATTATTATAATGAAATATGTAGAGATTTTGAGGAAGATAAACAATAGGGAAGAGTATTCTCAGCATTTCTCTAGAGGAAATAACTAAAATAAAATTGTTCAAGTCTTAAGTGATAATATTTAAGAACTGAGCAAAATAGTAAATGGTGTAGGAAGCAATAGAAAAAGATAGACGGAATACAGAGTCAGCCTAGGGAAGAAAAAGATCCATGTTCAACAACTTTTAGGAAGTAGCATTTAATAAAGAATCAATGATACTGACATAAGAAATCTAATTTATCACTGAAAGAATTGGCCTAAACATAATCTCAAGAATTGATTATTACCAAGTGAAATGTTTTTAGCAGTTGTCAACACTGCAAATTCTTACTTGAATATGACAAAACTTTGAACAACTACTGGTCAACCAATTTGTGGGTTTTATATCCACATTTATGTCTGTAAATAAAGATGGTCCAACAGAAAACAGACATGAATGAAAAATATTATTAATATCACGTGTAAGTAAAATCTTGCTGAAAATAAAACTTACTGCAGCATTAATTAAATACACAGGAATTGTCAAAATTTCAAGCCAGATAATGAAGATGAGGAATGAGGGATATTATTGTTGATAATGATATTGTTGTTACATGCTGCTTAGTAGACTATGACTCATAGCAACCCTATGCACAATAGTGCTGAACCCTGCTTTATCCTGAGCCCATCTCACTGTCTCTTACATACCCCAGTTGCCTCTGTATTCATCCATATCATCTTCCTTTCTTGAAATATTTCTCCACCTTTCCAAACATGATGCCCTTTTCCAAGGACT